>NW_022991991.1:495000-999512 GCF_902827175.1 Gymnodraco acuticeps | reverse complement strand
GCTGACTGCCGATGCTCAAGCTACAGACCCTGCTCCTCCACCTCAAGCTGATCCGGAACGACAGCCCGGCAATCCTCGTGAGCCCTTTATCCCCACACCGTCAGGTATTCAGGAGATTTAGGGTCTTGTAGTCAGTTCTTACACCAGTGTAGTCTTGTGTTTGAGCAACAGCCTTTCACTTATGCCACTGATAGAACTAGGGTTGCTTTCATCATGAGCCTACTGAGTGAGAAAGCAGCAGCATGGGCCCTTGCCATATCTAACAGCAACTCGCCTATTAGTCAGTCTCTGTCGTCTTTTACTGCAGAGATGCGTGTAGAGTGTTTGATCATCCAGTGAGGGGGAAGGAGGCTGGTAAAAGACTCCTTTCACTCCACCAGGGTTCAGGCTCAGTTGCTGATTTTGCTATTGATTTCCGCATTCTTGCAGCTGAGAGCGGTTGGGGAGACATGGCTTTGCTGGGAATTTTTTATAAAGGGCTTAATGATGAGTTAAAGGATGAACTAGCTGCTAGGGATGAAACCTCCTCCTTAGAGGAGTTGATTTCTCTAGCGATACGACTAGATAACCGCCTCCGCGAGAGGCGTAGGGAGAGATCAGGAAAGCATAGCTCCACCTCCTTTCCCCCTCCGTCCAAGTTTCCTAGTCGGCCGGCATTCTCTGGACCTTCTCGCCATCCTCCTGACTCCGGGCCTCCCAGACCTTCTCCAGCTACCCAGGTCTCTCCCTTCTTTATGGAGGAGCCCATGCAGCTGGGAAGGATGACGCTTACTCCATCAGAACGTCAACGCCGTCTTCGTCAGAGACTCTGCTTCTACTGTGGCCAGGCTGGTCACGTCAGCGCCGGTTGTCCCTCTCTGCCAAAAGACATGGCTCATCAGCGACAGGGGGAGCACTGATGAGCCACACTTCTATCAACTCAGCCTCCTCCAACCGCATCCCAGTCAAAGGTACTATTTCCTGGTCTCAGAACTCTGTTCCGCTGCAGGTCTTGATTGATTCTGGTGCGGATGACAATTTCATTGACTCTGACTTTGTGATGCAGTCTAAACTCCCTTTTGAGCCTCTTCCAGAACCTAAGGATGTGTTTGCCTTAGATGGGAGACTCCTAGCCCAAGTCACTCACCGTACTGCTCCAGTTTCCCTCAAGATCTCTGGCAACCATCACGAGATAATCTCCCTGTACCTTATCCCCTCACCCATGTCGCCACTCGTTTTAGGTTTTCCGTGGTTGAAGCTCCATAACCCCCACATAGATTGGGCCAACTCGTCTATCATTAACTGGAGTTTATTCTGTCACTCTCATTGCTTACACTCTGCTGTACCCCCCACAGTTACTAGAGCACAAGACCCCCTCAAACCCATTGATCTCACCTCTATACCCCCTGAATATCACAGTGTCAAGGAGGTTTTCAGCAAGGACCACGCACAATCCTTGCCGCCTCACCGGCCCTACGATTGTGCCATAGATTTGCTCCCTGGCACCCCCTTTCCGTCTAGTAAACTGTACAATATCTCTAGGCCAGAGAAGGAGGCCATGGAGAGTTACATCTCTGACTCACTCGCTGCTGGGCTTATTCGCCCCTCTTCATCGCCTATGGGCGCAGGTTTCTTTTTTGTGGACAAGAAGGATAAGACCCTACGCCCTTGCATAGACTACAGAGGGCTTAATGAGATCACAGTCAAGAACAAGTACCCCCTTCCACTCATAGACTCAGCCTTTGTTCCCCTTCATGAAGCCACCATCTTCACTAAGTTGGATCTTCGCAATGCGTACCACTTGGTGAGAATAAGGGAGGGGGATGAGTGGAAGACTGCATTCAATACTCCCAGGGGACATTTTGAGTATTTAGTAATGCCTTTTGGGTTAACGAACGCACCTGGAGTTTTTCAAGCTATGATTAATGATGTATTGCGTGACATGTTAAACAGGTTTGTTTTTGTGTACCTTGATGACATCCTTATCTTCTCTCGCACTCTTCAGGAGCATGTCCAGCATGTTAGGCTGGTACTGCAGAGACTTCTTGAGAACAGACTGTACGTTAAGGCTGAGAAGTGCGAGTTTCATGCCTCTTCTGTGAGTTTCCTGGGTTTTATCGTCGACAAGGGACAATTAAGGACTGACCCCGCCAAGGTCCAAGCAGTGACCGAGTGGCCCACTCCCTCTAACAGGAAGCAGTTGCAAAGGTTTCTGGGCTTTGCAAACTTTTATAGAAGGTTTATTCGGGACTATAGTAGGGTAGCAGTGCCTCTGACTAAACTCACCTCTGTCAAGTTGCCTTTTGAGTGGTCTCCTGCAGCTGAGGCAGCTTTTGTAAGACTGAAATGTTTGTTTTCCACTGCTCCTGTGCTCTCTCATTCTGATCCAGGGGTCCAGTTTGTGGTGGAGGTGGATGCCTCTGATTCTGGAGTGGGGGCAGTTTTATCCCAGCGTTCCCCCGCAGACCAGAAGCTCCACCCTTGTGCGTTCTTCTCTCGTCGGCTGACCCCTGCTGAGAGGAATTACGACGTTGGTAATCGGGAGTTGCTGGCAGTGGTTCTGGCCCTTCAAGAATGGAGGCACTGGCTGGAGGGAGCCAACCATCCTTTTATAGTATGGACGGACCATAAGAATTTGTCTTACCTTCGCTCTGCACGCAGGCTCAACTCACGCCAGGCTCGGTGGGCTCTCTTCCTGGGACGGTTCAACTTCACCTTGACCTACCGGCCTGGCTCCAGGAATGTGAAGGCCGACGCCTTGTCCCGGCAGTTCGCTTCCCCAGTGGAGGACTCAAGAGATGCAACCATTCTGCCATCTTCCTGTGTCGTGGGAGCAGCTAGATGGGAGATTGAAAGGGTGGTCCAGGAGGCCCAGGAGGACCATCCAGCGGCTCAGGATTGTCCACCAGACCGGTTGTTCGTTTCCCCCGATGTTAGATCTCCAGTGCTCCAGTGGGGACACACGTCCAAAGTTGCCTGCCATGCAGGTTTTCATCGGACCCTGGCCCTTATTCGACAACGCTTCTGGTGGCCCACTATGTCCGCAGACACAAAGGAGTATGTCTCAGCTTGTTCCGTCTGTGCCCGCAGCAAGGCCTCACATCAGGCCCCCGCTGGCCTTCTTCGCCCACTTCCCATTCCCCACCGGCCCTGGTCCCACATTGCGGTGGATTTTGTGACTGGTCTCCCACCATCAGACGGGAACGACACTATTCTGACCATCGTTGACCGTTTCTCTAAGGCTGTGCACTTCGTCCCCTGCCTAAACTACCTTCTGCCCTCGAGACTGCCACTCTTCTCACCCAGCATGTTTTTAGGCTGCATGGTATCCCTCAGGATATTGTTTCAGACAGGGGTCCGCAGTTTTCCTCCCAAGTTTGGAAGGCCTTTTGTCGGGCATTGGGGGCGTCGGCCAGTTTGTCCTCTGGGTACCATCCCCAGACCAATGGCCAGACGGAGCGGGCAAATCAGGATCTAGGAACGGCTCTTCGTTGTGTTGCCTCTCGAAACCCAGCCTCATGGTCTCTTCATCTGCCATGGGTTGAGTACGCCCACAACTCCCTGGTGTGCTCTGCCACGGGTATGTCACCCTTTATGGCTTCCAACGGCTTCCAACCTCCTTTTCCCGGTTCAAGAGAGAGAGGTGGCAGTTCCCTCGGTACAGGGGCATCTTCGGCGAGCCCGCAGAGTCTGGCGTGAAGCCCGGGCAGCTCTTACCCGCACCTCCGCCCGGAACCAGAGGATGGCGGATCGTCATCGACGACCAGCTCCGGATTACCAACCGGGCCAGAAGGTTTGGCTTTCCTCCCGTGACATCCCTCTTCAAACGGATTCTCGGAAACTCACTCCCAGGTACATTGGACCTTATGAGATAGAACGGGTCATCAATCCTAGTGTGGTTAGGCTTAAGTTGCCTCTTGCCTTGAAGGTGCACCCCACTTTTCATGTGTCACTCCTTAAGAGAGTTTCCTGCAGCCCTCTTTGCCCTCCGACCAAACCCCCTCCACCCCCCCGGCTCATCGACAACCACCCGGCCTTCACTGTACGGAGGTTGCTGAAGGTTCGTAGGTGGGGCCGTGGATACCAGTATTTAGTGGATTGGGTGGGGTATGGGCCAGAGGAGCGACAATGGGTTTCTCGCTCGCTCATTTTGGACCCAAAACTCTTGAGAGACTTTTATGTCCGTTTCCCGGATAGTCCTGGTAGGCCGCCAGGAGGCGTCCGTTGAGGGGGGGTAATGTTATGTTTTGCATGGGGCTTTTGTTGTTTTTGTGTTTTACTTGTTGTGTGCTCCTTTTACCCCTCACTACTCTGTCTTTCTGTCTCTGCAGGGCTGGTGTGTGACAGGGGGGCGTGGCTGGTTACTCCTGGCTGCAGATGAGGCACACCTGTCCCCACTCACTTGATTACCTGCTCTTTAAGAGCCTGGCCCTCACCTCACTTCTCTGCCAGAGTTTTTCATGCTGTCCCGCGGTCCGGAGTGCCTTTCTGCAGCCTGGAGTCTGTTGTTGTTCACTTTGCAGTTAGTTAAGGAGTTCTTTTTGAGTTTTGGTCGGGAACGTTTTCCCGCAGCTTTATTTTTGGATTTACTACGGCCAGCCAAGCTCCCTGTCGTCAGTACCTGCCTTGGGGTCCAGTAGTATCTAAACGTCACAATACATTTAGTCAGTACTTCTACTTTTACCAGAGTATTTTTAAACACGAGTATCTGTTCCTCTACTTGAGTAGGTGTTGTATTAAAGCAACATACCAAAATAAGGCCTATCGTTAAATATATCCGGTTGATTCAGCAGTCTTAAATAATCTGTTAGCGCAAATCCTCATTGTTAGCTAGCAATGTAGCTTTCTAGCTATCAAGAGAGGTCTCAGCAGCAGTGTGCACCAAGTTGAAATGCACACACTGTATAAGTGTTTCAGTGCACGACATGGCGGTGTACTAAGTGAAATGAGACATGAAAACATTCAAACCATAATATCCAACCCAGTCTCACGGCATTTCGTGTCATAGTCACAAAATGTAATGTATTGATTTGTGTTCACCAACACGATTTCCCCACTTTTTTCGTGTCACACAGAACGAAACGAAGCAATGTATTTCTATTGGTAGTATGTTTTGTGCCTGCCCCAAATAATAAAAATTAGAAGGAAAAACAGATTTATCATATTTCTGTATTCTGAGCCCCATTTTTTTCCTCACGGATGGTAACAAAAGTAAGACATTATACAATTTAAAATAAAACAATAATCGTGGCTTGATATTGAGTAAGAAAATGTTTTTATGAACCACACAGCTTCTGGTCTTCCAAGACCCGACGGGACAAAAAGACGTGGTGCAGGCACGAAACATACTACCAAAATAAATACATTGCTTTTAAAATCGTTCTGTGTGACACGAAAAAAATGGGAAAATCGCGTTGAACACGAATCAATAGATTAAATGTTGTGACTATTACACGAAATGCCGTGAGACTGGGTTTTAATATCTAAGCTACTTAAGTATACAGCAACGAAGTATTTGTACTCCACTACTTCCCACCTCTGCCTACAAAACGTTTGTATTGTGTTGTCTTTACCAGAGCAACAACAATCGTGGCTAGTCCAAGCCCCCAGGAAGTGTGCCAGATTGTGAAGCACATTTTTGTAGTGGCTAAATTACTTCTTTGTCAATCCGTGACGTCATTGGGCAAACGTTTTTTTTTCCCAAATTGGGAAAGAGATGTCTGTAAATCAGAGGATTCTTTATTAAATAACCTAGTATACGTAACACTTTTATAGCCGTTCCTTAGGGTCTTAAAGTTGTAAAATGCGCTAAAAGCTGAATCCAGAGTTATGTTCCCTCTCCATTCATTTGACTGAGCAGAGATCGGCTGTGGCGCTGCTGACTGGAGTGTGCTCAAGCAAAAGGCAAGTACGCATGCTCTATGGACCAAGATACGGTACTTTTGCTCTCAAGAGTTAGGACATTTTGGCTTTATTCGCCATGAGCAACTTCCATAGGAATGAACAGGGTCCCGTCTCTAACGTTGTATCCAATTTCTCTTAATACATGCATGGGCTAGTCGCCTAACTTCCATTGCAAAGTCAAGATGGTGATTGTTGAGTTTTAGAACTGTCCAGTGTTGCATGCTCAACTCTTTGACCATTATAAGTGCACCATCAGGTAAACATGGCGACTGCATTTTGCCATTTTTGCATTGGGATGCACTTATGCAATCAGAACCGCTGTGTGTAAGTACAGAAGTACGCACATTGAGACTCAGCATGAGTGTTGTTTACAGCTTGTATGATTGCGTAATCACATTGCTGTAGAGGCCTCTCTACAGTGAACTTGATCAAGTTGTTAAAGTGAAATGATATTCTGAAAATAATGAGCTAACTAAAACAAGATCTTGAAAACAAAGTTGTAAACAACTTTTGCTTTTCAATAACTTACTGTCATTGCACTGAAGGGGGCTTTGGATAACAGCAGCCACGTTTAGTAACTTCGTACATAACCAAATACAAGCCATCCATTCACTATCCAAAGGGAACATAAAAACATGTAATTCCTTGTTTAGTGATGTATGGATCAAATCAGTTCCTCGGTGCAGTGACTCACTTTGTGCTGGATGGGAAAGGGAGCTCTCATGGAGAGAAACCCAGATTCCTCTTGTGTCGACAGAAGAAGCTTGATTTAATCATCTCAGTGGGAAATAAAGTGGCATCACGCAAACATTCTACACGAAGGTTTCATGACAAGAACAAGAGAGGAACCAAGAAGTTGCACGCTGCTCTGAGGTCTTGATGTGATCATTTTAGCAGCAGGAACACCGTGCACGCAGGGTTTCTTTGCTTGAGGGTGCACACAGTCAACACTGCAGTCATCCAACCATCATGCATTCATACTGTACAATAGCAGAAACAAATATAAATTGTAAGTAATTAAAGGTGGGGTAGGTACGTTTGAGAAACCGGCTCGAGATACACCTTTTGTTATATTCCATGGAATGCTCTTAACATCCCGATAGCAATGAATATCTTAAGTGCTTTGACAATAAATCCATAAAAAAATTTCATCTGTGGAAGCCGTGGCGCTGTAAAAAGCACGACCAATCATTTTAGCCGGCCCAGCTAAAATAACTGGATGGCCTACCTGCCTGTCAGCCTTCCATCTGTGCACAAACCATAGACTGTATATAAATGGACGTAGGGTCCGTGACGTCACCCATAGTATTCTGCAGAGTTGCCGAGAAGCCCTTATTAGGCGGAGTCGGCCACTAACGGCTCGACAGTGACGTCAGAGTTCAACTCCCGCCTGTTCCAGCCTGCTCCAAATAAGGGCAAAGAGCTGGAAGTTCCAGAGCTAGCTGAAGCTACCAAGCTAAGCTAACATGCTCCCCATCTCAGGGTTCGTACGGGTGCTTAAATGCTTGAAATCCTTGAAAATGCTTGAAATTTGACGTGGTGTTTTTCAAGGTTGGGAAAGTGCTTGAATTTTGGGAATGGTGCTTGAAATTGAGATAAAGTGCTTGACAATGTAAATGCTTTACTTTTACAATAATTGCTGTCTGACTGAATAGTTCACTTTTTAGATTAAAAGAAAAGAATTGCTTCGCTTCCACATAAAACAGCTTCCGCTGCGGCCTTCCCGCGCTATGCGCGCGACCTGCAAGTGTTTGTGTTACGTGTGACCTGGGCATTCTGATGAGAGTGATAGATGACTGTGTGCCAGGAGGTTGCAGTTTTAACGAGCCGTTGGCTAGCAGAAGACAAATACAAGCCATGGCTAAAACGAGGGTCAAGCCACGAGTAGCCTCCTGCAAAGTTTGCAAAAATAACTATGGGAGAGTCTGCGCCGACGAGCCACCTGAAAGGTACGCCGTAGTAGTAAAGCATTTTAGATTAGGCTAACGTTGCATGTTACGTTTGTTTAAGCTAACGTTAGCAAGCTGAATAGCGAACTCGATTGAGGGATAATAATAATTGCAGGGGACAATCATTTATTGTACCTATGTTAATATGTGCGTTACAGTCGCCATCGTGTGTTGTTCAGAGGATGAAGCACTCACGGCATTTCGTGTTATAGTCACGAAATATAATCTATTGATTCGACACAGAGCGATTTTAAAAGCAATGTATTTCTACTGGTAGTATGTTTTCGTGCCTAAACCAAATGTGACTTGCTCTATCGAAATCAGTCACATTGACCCGAAGACACATTTTCGTTTGTATTACTGGTCTGGGGGAAGCTCGCGAGGTGTGTGTGTGTATTTTTGCGTTTGTGTACAGGGGAAACACTCACAAGAAACACCCGCTGTTGTTATGCTTGCTGTGATGTACATTAGTCCGTTCTCTGCTTGTAATTATGCCGTTACAAGCTTCAAAGTTGTATTTATCATCTGAATTTGCCGAAACAAGTTTAATATTCTGAAAGCCAATACTTTGTTTATTTGAAAACAGATGAAAACAAACTGTCTTTTATATAAAATTGAAGTATTTACAAGTAAAACTACATTTTGCTTTAATCCCATGTAATTGTAGAATGGAACACAGTCTTCCTTTGAAGATGTATAAATCAGGTGTCTTGAGTAGCATTACCTACAAATCATTGTACACATTTGTAAATATTATTTTTCCACTTGTTACCATTGTGAGTCTATTTTTATGCAGCTCTGCATGATTTTGTGGCTACAATTCAGACTATACGCTACTAGAGGTGGAATAAGTACTCAGATCTTGTACTTGAGTAAAAGTACAAGTACTCAGATCTTGTAGTGAAATTATAAGTACTCAGATCTTGTACCAGAGTGTAGGAATACTCGGTTACAGCTAAAAGTCCTGCATTCAAAATGTTCCTCAAGTGAAAGTAAAAAAGTATTATCATCAAAATATAGTGAAAGAAGTAGCGACCAGTAAAAGTAGTCGTTGTGCAGATTGGTCCATTTCAGAATAATATATATGATATGTTTTATAATGATTGATCATGAAAGTGTTCTCAAAGCTGTGAAGGTGCAGCTAGTTTGAATGACTTTGTATACTGCAGGGTAGCTGGTGGATTTACTCCAGGTGGAACTAAAGTCTGATTCAACACTTGATTATATTTCACATCATTCATCCAGATCTGTAAAGTAACTAAGGTATTAAATACATGTAGTGGAGGAAAAGTACACCATTTACCTCTGACTTATGTTTACTGCCAACCTAAAAGTACCTCAAAAATAGTAATCAATAATGTATTGAAAGTTATTTGGCTGATTGTTTTATATTGGCTCAGACAGGTTATATGGGAGGCCCAAATATTAAACTTTGTTTTCTTTTCTTTAATTTTTCATCCTCATGTAGAAGGCTATCACGAAACACACATTTGGTTGTTTATAGCATAAAGAACATCTGATTTAATGTGAGGTAGGGAAATAATCATTTGAGTATGTGTATATAATATGTAATTTACAACAACTGTAAGCTGCTTGAAAAGCTGGAAAATGCCACCTTGAAAATGCTTGAAAAGTGCTTGAATTTGACCTTGGAAAAGGTGTAAGAACCCTGCAATCTGCACACCTGCCGTCGCATTTTACATTTCTAAGGTAAGCGGACATGAAACTATTCCAGCAAAACTATAAATAATAATCTAAGTTATTGAGTTTTTAGCATAATACTTCAGAATCTTAAAACCCCTTAATGTTTGTATGGCAATTGTGCTAAATTCAACACTGGAATCAAGCAAATATTAATATGTTTTCATGACATTAGTTATTTGTATTTTGATATCACTTAACTATACGTTTAATACATTTAAGTCAGCTAAGGTACATGTGATGCTAGCTAGTTAGTACTCTTACCTGTGAGGCCTCCTCCAAACAGCATAATAACCCAGACTATCATTAAAACTAAGTACCAGTTTCTAGATCCTTGACTTTAGACAAACCAATTCAAAAGGACAACATGTATTTAAAGACCAATCTTTATTTGAATGTTCCTCTTAACCTGAGATATTAGTCATACAGTAATAGTATTGACAATCTAAAAAAACTGAGCAACTCAACAGTCACCTTTATGTTTCTTATTGTCCAAAGCATGTATTATTTTCATTTTTCCCCCCTATCATATTCAGTGTGGACGGATTGAGACAGCATGGTGTCCAGGAGAGCAGCAGAGACTTCAGGGAGAAACCTCCGTGTGATGGACGTCCTGTCTGTTGGTTTGGAGAGGATTGAGGGTCTTTCCTCAGCTGGGAGGACCAGGCCTGATGGAGGAGCCCATGCTGGGCAAAGCTGATACCAACTGCACAGGCCTAGTCTGTCACTTTATTTGACTAATGTGTTTAATACATTAATAGGTTTACACCTTCTGTCCATATGTGCTTTTTATTTAAAACATTTGATTAACTTTTGGTTCACATTTCAATAAATTGTATTTGTATTATATTCATATTTCAACGAAACCATTAACAGATACATCATTCATTCCCATAAGTATATTTATGTAGATATCTGACCAATGGGCCATTAGTCATGTCTAGTGCTGTATACCTCGCCCATTTTTTATATATATTTTTAGTTATATTTTTCATTAGTTTTATCAAAAATAACTTGATTTAATTGTATTTAAAATAACATTTCCAAAGAAATAAATCCTTCGAATCTGCCTATTCAGTTTCTGTTGGAATGTGAAGGGTTAAATGAAAGAAGCTCGTCTCTGCGAGTGTGAAGAGAGGAGCTGTTGGACGTCCAGGCGGTCCAGCTATGAATTCACAGAGGGCCCCGCTATAGTAACTGAACGAGAGAGTAATGTCAAATGACAGTACAATTGACCAATCATATCTTCGCTCTGAATGGGTGGGTGTTATTATCGCGGACTTTATGACAAGTTCCGCCCGCTGTGAAACTTTTCTTGTTTCCATAACAACAACAACTTCCAGTCAATAGCGTTAACTCGCCTTCAAAATAAAAGCATGCCAAATTACACTCAAGACATACAACTGCAACGAAAGTAACAAACACAATGCAATATCCTTTTCAATTTCAAAGAACACAAATAGGGTTATTTACAGGTGTTGTTTTGTGTGGTAGAGGGTTTCATTGATACGTTTTGCACCACGGGCCGTTGTTTTGATATTCCGCTGAAGTATACGCTGTGACGTAATCACTCGAGGGAAGGGGTGGGGGGTCAGAGGGCCTAGGTATAAAAGCCACGGCTCGCCCTGCAGAGTACACATGATAACAAAGGCCCTACGTAGCTGTGTACGTAACCAGATGTATGATTACCTAGAAGAGCATCACGAACACTGTTTAGGCATAGGGGAGAAGGGGGCAAGTTGAGCCAGTGGGTTAAGTTGAACCACCCCTGTAACCAGGCAATGCCTTATACATGTAGTCGTAATCAAGTGACCAGAAATTATTCAAGCTCCTCCCATGTCTCATTGCCTGTGAAAGAGAGATACTCATTGTGGTCTGGTAAGTAAACATTTTTACAAAAAAACGTTTTTTGCTTGTCAAAGTACATTTTCTAGATGTCAGCTATGTCGGCTGTCATGTAAAAAAAAAGTATCCAGGTTTAAACACATATATTGTATATGTATATGTGTTGGCAGCGTATTAAACCATGTGAATCATTAAGCTAAAGATGACTCTGAATTTTAATGCTAGGCTATTTTTTCTAAATTGGTGGCTATGGGGTAAAGTGAACCATGGGTCTTGGGGTAAGTTGAACCGGTTTTTCAATGGAGAAATGAATGAAAGTAGGCCAAGTTGATAATAAGAGCTACATTTAAAGTTGAATTTATCCTGTGTTTGATTAGTAAGATGTATGAAATTGTATCACCATTTGTATGATTACTTTTCCTTTTAACATGTTAAAAAAAAATCAATCAATTCAATCGACATTTATATTAAAGATATTTGAAAAACTAAGCTTGTATTTGGTTTGTTATTTATTGTTTATAGTTACCTTTAAGATGGTTGTAGGTATGCCCAGGTTTGAACAGGTATGCCCAGGTTTGAACAGTGGATCAATTGACCCCTGACCTGGATCAATTTACCCTACACTGGGGCAAGTGGCCCACAAGACTTTTTGTGTGTTTCATTTTTACTATGTGTCATTTCTCAGCATAACTAAAAAATGGCTCAACGTACCCCACTCTCCCCTATGATAGCTATGTGACAACGATTAACATGATGATTCAGCCTCTATGGAGATAGACATATGACAAGCATGATCATTTCTGACGTGGAGCTAATCTGAACTAAACATTGTTTACTGCTGTCTATTCCTCCATCTTGTGACTGTGTAACTCCCTCTCTTGGATATCCAGCATGTGAAGGACACTGTTCAGGAACTAGCTGATGCTCTGTAAGTGAGACTACTTCCATTCTTGCAAGGATAATAAATCATGGATCCTGAGATTGAAGCTTAAGCCGGTGACGAGTGATATTTTCATACATATATTCATAAACAAGATTCTTTCACTTGTAACCTCGGAAGAAGTTATTAGGCTGATCGTTTGCATTGTATCACATAATAGAATGTGACTTTTTGTAATAATTATTTCTAAAAGAATGATGCATTCCTGGACTATGTGTATTAAACTCAGAATTGAAGGGTTAGGGTGCCAAAAAGAGTTTCACTGCTGCAAGTAAAATGAAAAAAAATTAAACCACATACTTGAATATAGAAAAAGATCACATAAAATATGATGTCAAATTCAATACTTCACAGTGGAATAAAACACTGTATTCCAACAGTATACATACATATATAGACTGTGAATAGGTGTATCAAGGTACATTTTGTCAGCCATTAAATGAAGCATGTCATTGAGAATAGAAATATGCAAACAATCTGTGGTTTGATTGATTGATTATTCTTGTCATGACTTCAACAACTAAAGTGGACTGTTAAGAAAAATCTTTTGAGCATGGTATGCTTTTATTTAAAAGCTGACAGCAGAGAGATGACAGGAAATGACATTATTAAAGCCAGACACGTACAGTGTGCTTTAGGATTCATGGTCAGGGCCATCAAGGCTTTAGTGAGTGAGTGTTTGATGCGAGAGCTGGACCTGTAGCAGACCTATTGAAAACACACACACACACACCATATGTGGCTTGCTGTATGGTGCGGTGTAAATCTGTTTGACTCGACTAAACTCTCTAACCACAAACATGCGTTCCTCCGACGGGTCACTGCCGGCAGCAGGACTGAAATCCACTCAGCAGCAGAGAGAGCTCTGCTGCTGAGTGGATTTCAGTCCTGCTGCCATCTGGCTCTGGTCTTATCTCTCTGCCTCATTCACCTTTTCTTCATGACTGTCTCTTATTCTCTGTTCATCAGCCTGTTGTGTTCCTGTTTTCTACATCCCTCTTCCTTTAGATCTTGTGAGTATTGTTCCCACCATTATTTTCGGTCTTTTTAACGACCATTTTATAATTTAAATATGTTTCTGCCCTCCCATTGATACAGTGTGTTGTTTTCTTTTACCTGCTGGTGCTTAGTCTGTAGGTGCATGACTTGAGAACCAGAGGGTCGCCGCTTCAAGTCCCTTAACTGACAAAAGTGAGGAACGTGGACAGGCAATTGGAGAGGTCCCAGTTCACCTTACTCCTATAGTGCCTTTGAGCAAGACACCAGACTCCCCACTGCTCATCAGTCAATGAATAATAGCTGCCTCTTGCTAAGGGTCACATATCACTGTGTTTGCTGTGCTGTGTAGATGTGACAAATAAAGAATTATCTGTTGTATGCCTAATTAGCTTACTTACTGTAAGACATACCATATCAAAAGAACATATATACATTTTCAAACATTCTTCGGACTACGGTTATCAGGATTAACCTGTTTTGCCTAACCGTGATATCCTAACATCGTAATTTCGTAACCCTAAGAATGACGGAGGCTTTAATGTCTATGGTGTCATGAGTCCTGTTTTGTTGCCCTGTAAACATTTTGCAAGACACAAGATTTTATTTCGGGAGACATGTAACGTGTGTATACTCCATTTTGTTTTGTTTGTGTAATAGTCGTATCACTCACCGGAAGAACTGAGAAGAAGATCTTCTAACATTCCAGCCTAATAACAGCCAAAAAGCACCTTTAATCTGCGGCATTGAACATTTTGGATATATACAAAATAAAAGGAATATATCAGGAAGAATATTGATATGCTACAGCAAACCTTTGAATATTGAACTCACTGTTATATATGTGTTGGTATGATTATTACTAACAAATACATACTCTATTTGGCATTAAAAAAAGGAAACTAACTGACAATGTAGCACACAAATGTAATAAATAACAAATAACTACTAAACATTTACACATTGGTTGCATATTTGCTAAACATCTGTACTGTCCAATGGGAAATAATGTTACACAAGTGGTATAAACTGTGGCTGTGGCGCAGTGGACTAGTGCGTTGGTGTTGGGATCAGGGGAGCACAGGTTCAAACCCCACTGCAGTCAGCATGTCGTTGTGTCCCTGAGACATTTCACCCCAACTTGCTCCTGTGGGGATTGTCCACAGTATTGAGTATGCAAGTCGCTTTGGATAAAAGCGTCTAACATGTAATGTAATCAACTAAACCACTATGACATGTGTTTAGGTGTGGTGAAAAGTGGTCTAATAATCTAATGCAAATTACAATAAAGTTAAAACCTGGTCTATAAGTGATTGCGCTAATAATTGAGAATATTTGGCTAAACAGGAAACAATTTCTGATCTTAGCTTAACAATTAACATCCAATAATAATCATAATGATGAGTACACACGGTATCAAAAAACACATATATGTAAGTGTTTCATGTTCGAATTCTTTATTTAAATTCAATAGCAGTGAAAAGGAGACAAACACACACACATATGCGCACGCACACACACACACACACACACACACACACACACACACACACACACACACACACACACACACACACACACACACACACACACACACGCACACACACACACACACACACAAGCTTACTCACACAATGATAAAGGTAAAACGAGCTCCAATAAAAGCAGCAAATTCAAACCAGCAGCAACATCAGAACAGGAAAGACAGCTGCATAACAAACTACTGGGCACACACACACACACACCACACACACACACACACACACACACACACACCACACACACACACACACACAACACACACACACACACACACACACACACACACACACACACACACCCACACACACAGATCCATGATTACACACAATGAAATGCACTCAAAGCCATGCACTCCTAGTGACTGTGTGTGTGTGTGTGTGTGTAAAGCTGATCCAGATGTCAGTACAGGTCATAGTGTGTATATGTGTTAGTAATATTTGTGTTGTGGCGGACTATCATTGATGAAGTATTGGGAGGGCTGCCAATGATGTACTTATTACTTTTTGTATTCATTACTTACTGTAATTATTATGTACAGATTTGAGAAAAAATGTTGATTCAGGTCCTCAAAAATGTTACACCGTCCATAATGTGTTTTTATGTTCTGTGTGAATAATGATAAGGAATAAAACATATTTATGATATGATGGATCAATATTACACATAACATCAAACTGTGTACTTGTTTACATTTTCCCTTGGTGCATACAGTACATGAAGGTGGTTTTGCAAATGTTCTCTTTTATATTTATTATAAACCCAAAACTAAATTCACTTTCCTTTACAGTACGTGTTATGATTATTAACCCTTGAGCCAGTTTCAAAAGTCCACCAATAGATCATTTTTTATAATAAATGTTCTCAACTGACAATTATTGAAAAAATATAATTTGAAAATGTTGCTTCATGTCAATTTTTACAGAGGTCAAAGTGTCAATGCAGGGAACACATGAATCAAAACTATTAGTCATTTTGACAAACGGGAAGTGGCCTTCATGTGAATCAATAATCATAGCTAAATGCAATGTAATGTAATGTCTGTGTTATTATTAAAAATGACGCATTCAATAGCTGTTGTTTTTTCTGAGCTCTTTATTCGTCACACTCTAAAATGCCAAACTGCTGTTCTGGTAAATTGCTACCACCTGAAACTTGACAAGATTTCACAACCACTTTAAAAGTCCCCCGGAAAATGTTTCTGAAAATTCTGTGGCAAGGCTTTTCTAACCATCTCCTAATAGAAGCCCACAGTTTGATTTATTGCATGGCAAGAATCCTCAAAGAAATGTACAGAAGAAGAAGAGCTGGAGGGTGCTGCCCCTCTACGGCTCAGGGATTGCAGGTGCACGTTTGCTATTCAATTCTTACAATAATCCAGCACTCTTATTCTTCACCTCTGTGTTATTTTAAATTAAAGACTGGGCCTTCAGAGAAGTAAAGTTTATAAATGTTGTTTTAGTTTAATACATTCATTAAATTACCACACTGCTTCCCGCTGCCTCCGCTCATCAGAAGCCAACCACCTATCCATCCCCACCCGCATCAAGCACCAGATCTTGTGGGACAGAGCCTTCTCCGTCGCTGCCCCCTCCCTCTGGAACTCACTCCCACAACCCATCAGAGAATGCACTGACCTCACAACCTTCAAAAAACTTACAAAAACTCACCTCTTCCATCTGGGTTTTAATGTGTGAATGTTTTTGTATTGCTTGATTTTAATTTGACTTTAACTATATTTATTTGTTGTTCTTTTCTTTTCACTATCTCTGTAAAGCGAGAGCAGGTTTGAGTCCCGCTGCAGTCAGCATGTTGTTGTGTCCCTGGGCAAGACACTTTCACCCCTTGGTTCTACATATTGTTAAATATTTGATTAAACATTAGGTAAACCTTTTTTCTGATGTTTAACACCCACGTTGACATAATGTATTAATCAGAGCATCAGGACCTGTGGCTCAACATACTGGTACTGGACTAACTTCACCAATCAGCAGCTCAAACCATTTAAACTACAAAATACTTTACTGTAATACTGTAGCAATATTTCATCCTTATATTTCAATATTCACATCTTTAAATATCTATTGTGTTATATTTAATAGTACAGTTGTAGTTATTTTATTTTGTTAAAAATAATTGTATTCAATTTAATTTATCTTCTAATTCATAACTTTTCATATATTTGTTTGTATTCAATTTAATGTTATCCTTGTATTTCTGATTTTATTCTAAAAAGAGCAACTGTGAGAAACCCCAAATCCCCCTCGGAAAAATTATGTTTTCTGATTTCATAGCTCCTTACTTTAACCATTAACCATTTAACCATCAGACATTTCACTAAACTCGACTCGCACAGTACCTTGAATAAGTGAAAACAAGACAAAATGTGCTTTTTTTCCAAAGCTGACCTCAAAGATAGAAATAACAGAGCACAAATGCATGTACAAATTAGAATTATCACACATGATGATAGTACTATACTGTACACCCATAATCTGATATATTTAGCTCTGATCTGTGTTTGATCTTAAATGTGTCCAGCAGATGGCGATGTTGTCTGCTTATTTATATTTTGCTTATTCATATTCTGCCAACATTAAGACTCAATAGACTTCTTGAGTAGAACTTCATTTTCCTTTCATTAATGTTGTTTATATACCAGCATGACATTTAAAAGGTTTAATATAATAGGAGGGCAATGAACTCCTTGAAGTGTAAAGCATGGTTTACTTGTATTTCTTATGTCTAACGACTTATATATTGTAATACTTATATATAGATATACTGCATGCCTCTATGTATTGTGACACTTTATTTGCTCAATAATTTTTTTTTGGATATTGGCATGGAATATAAATAGTAGAAAACAAGGACCAAGGATATTGAGTAGTATTTTCACACATTATTATTATAAATTACATAAGATTCTGAAGCATCATCTAATTGCTGCACACCTTTTTGAAATAAATATTTTTCCACACCAGAACAGGATAGAGTGATTTTTGTTCTACACTGACCCCCGACCTCTAACACTACAGGTGAGAATCAGAGAGTATCCTATATAATAATATAGGTAATGCTCTTTTCAAAAGCTAAAAAGACACCAGAGCCTGTTTTGGATATTGTGCTCAAAGTAGTTACCTGTTATAAATACCTAGGTATCTGGCTTGATGATTGTCTTACTTTTAAACTTCAGGTCATTAATCTGCTTAAAAAGCTGAGGGTTAGACTAGGTTTCTTTTTCAGAAACAAGTCCTGTTTCTCATTTGAAGCCAGGAAAAGGCTAGTCACTGTGACCTTTGACCTGTGCTGGACTATGGTGATTTGATCTATATGAATGCACCTGCCCATTGCCTGGAAAAGTTAGATGCCGCCTATCACAGTGCTCTGAGATTTGTTACTAACTGTAAAGCACTTACTCATCACTGTACCCTGTATGCCAAGGCAGGTCTGCCTTCACTAACTGTACGGAGGCTCAGTCATTGGTACATGTTCATTTACAAAGCCATGTTGGGTAAACTACCTTTTTATATCTGCTCTCTGATCTCTCTACGAATTGAAAGTACTTATTGCCTGAGATCTCATGATGTTGTTTTATTAAATGTGCCAAGTGCTAGGACTGTCTTAGTGAAGAAAGCTTTTAGTTGTGCAGCTCCACTAAATTGGAACAGTCTGCAAAAATGTTTAAAACTGAGCACTTTGGTTCCCCTGCATCATTTTAAAACTCGGCTGGGTGACATGCTGTTTGATACTCATGGTACCTGTCACTGTAAATAGAGTTTGTAAACTGTACCCTGTAATTTATGTTGTCCTTATTGTTGTTCTGTTGTTTTTATGTTATATGTGTAACCTATGTGCTGCAGGTCACCCTTGAAAAAGAGATATTTTGATCTCAAGGGGCTTCACCTGGTTAAATAAAGGCTACAATCAGCAGCACCGCAAAACAGCAAGTAAAATCCTCTGATGTTTGAGTCAAAAACTATTTTAAGGACAAATCAAGTGGAGCCCTGGGACTGGCTGGGAAAATCTGGAGGAGTAAACATAGTAAAACATCTCTCTCTGTCCAAAGTACCAACCTGATTGCCAGGGAACATTTCCGGACCCTGAGCTGCTCGAGAGGAGATGCTCAGCGGCTCCCAGGTGTCAATACAACTGAAATAAAGATCAGAAAACTTGTTTTTCTGCCAGAAGGTAAAGGTTAATTTAAGTTCTTACACACACATACAACACATCCTGGTTTTAAACCATGACCATAGAGAATATTTATTTGGCCAGAGGCAGAGACGTTTTTAAACTGCACAGCTTTGATGTAGTTTCCTGTACACTTTCCTTTTTAATGATGCAATGGGATTTTACAGTCATTCTTGTTTTGATGTAATGGTCAGGCTTGGTGAGTATTGGAGCTGTTACATGTCACCAGATTACGTCATCAAGATACAAAAAAAGGTAACTGTAATATCTCGCAGTTGCATAGAAAAAATACGTAATCAGATTACTGTTACATTTCTGAAAAATGGGGATTACAAACAGTACTACCATTTTTTATTACATGTTCAAATAAAGATATTACAGGTAACCATACTGCTTGATTTTTCTTTTTGGTTTTCGTTAAGGCTACTTTCATTCTTTTATATTTGACATACGTTTATTTTAAATGCAGGAGGTAGACACCTGCATTATCAAACTAAATACTGGTTTTGCTTTTAATTAAGGAATTTAACTAAATCTGCATTTGTAAACTATACTTTCCAGTAGATCTAGCCAATAATTAAATGTTTAACTAACCCTCCCAAGCCTGTTAATGAGGTTACATCCATGAGAAAATGTACCTATAATATAAGATAGAACTTTAATGCATCATGAGGCAAATAGTGAAAGACTAAACATATGAGAATGGAGCAGTTCCTGTTGCTTAATCTGGAATCAAGTAACAATTATCCCAATGGCCAAGACCCAAAAACATGTTTACTGTAAATATTCAATGCAGTAACCAAAAAAACATGTACACCATGGCAGTTTTATTGTTGTAGCTATCTAGTTCTTGTTATTCCTACACATTGGCTAATGTTTATCTGTACTGTAGTTTAGTGTGCAGTAACATGTGTGTACAGTTATTCTCTGAACTCCAGAGGAGGTGTGAGCAATAATGGCCTCTCTGCTTCTTCCTAAGAGGCTCATCACCCTCCTGATCATGACCGCTCCTCTCTGTTCCAGGCACCAACACCCAGATCTGGGTCACAAAAACACCTGGGTGATGAGACACCCTGCAGTCGGCCTATTGCTTTTAATTTAATCTCCACATCATAAACTGATCTACTGTGTTTATGAGTCTGTTCGGCTCTCGCTCATAATTGTACGTTTTTTGTGTGTGTATTGTAGGTGTGTGTGTGTGTTATGCTTACCATACAAAGCTCAACTCTTGCTGATGATAAGGCACACATTTTGGGAGCTAAAGAGCCAGATTATTTCCCCAGGAATTAGTAAGGACTAAAACAGTAAAAATAATTATTAATATTGATCTTATAATATTAGGTATTACAATTTCACAAGTCGACAATATGTTCAAGTGGCCAAACATAAGTAAATGCAGCTTGAAATTGAATTTTTTTTTAAATGTATGCTTTACTATTTACTCCTCAAAAATGGTACCCAGCATTTACATTAGAACAAATTGTAACCCTTCAACCTGTATGGGAAGATTTCAATGTCCCGGATGATTGGGAGAAGTTCTGGTCTGTTATAATCGAGCAATTGATGGGAGGGCTATATCAAAAATTACTTGAAGATTTAGATATAATTACAGAGTGAGCTATTTCCAATAAAACAAGTCCTGATAATAGACTTTTAATAATGCAAAAATATTTGAATTAATATAATGCTAATATCTGTCGCAGTGGCGTTTTTATATGTACAAAAGTGGAGGGGCCTGAACAACTTAGATGTGTATATATAAGCTTCTGGTGCTTTTTTAAACACGTAAACAAATAGCTGTAGGCTATCCATGGTCCCGATAGAGAGGGGGGTATAAGGAAAACACAGACACTCATCACAGAGGTCACAATATCAATCGATCCAGCAGAGCAATAGCCTATAGGCAAAACACAGAAGATCAACAAAAGATATGACATAAAATGAACTTACCAAAGCTGAAGTAGATGGTCAACTTCATTCATTTTCTTTCCGTTTTACTGATTTGAATCGCTATATGCTGCTCTCTCTCGTCTCCTCTTCACAAACAACTACTATTTTCGCGGCACACGTACTTACAGCCAATCAGCTTTCTGAATTATGAGATGACGTTTGGTAGGTATGTCAGCACAGTGCCCCTATGGTGATTATCACATTGAATAGAAAAATACTCTGAGCGTGCGCAGTGTAGTTTTTACACCACCCATTCACTTAGACAGTGAGAGAGAAGGGCTAGATCGGGGCTTGACCCACGTCGCTCAAAACGGCTCAATAGGCACACTGTAGATACTAATTAGAAGAACACAGACTAAAACAGCAATGTACAGACGAATCAGATGATTAAACATGATCTTAAGATGTTTTTTTTTTGCATTTATTTTAAATTATTATTTGAATTACTTTCTGCTGACACTAGGTGGGGCTGTACCTGCCCCTAATGACCAGTCACCACTGATGGCTCGTCTATTAACCCTCCTGTTGTGTTCGGGTCAAATCTGACCGATTTACTACTTTCATCAATTATAACTTTTTAGTTTTACATTCGATTGCATTAAGGCTTTATGATATCCTTCACAGTAGACATTTGAACATATCAAATTACTGATCACCACTTTCATTGAATTTTGGATAATTTAGTCATCTTTGTAACACCCGTGGTGTTCCCGGTCAAAAATGACCATAGCCGCGGAAAGTAGGGGTGCTGGGGGTGCTGCAGCACCCCCTGTTGGCGAGTGGTATATATTTGAAAAACTGAGTGACCACCTAAATAAAAATTATTAAACTACATAAAATAGTTATGATTTTACTTAAAATAAAATTAGCTGTATACAGTAGCATATAATAGTCATAGTATATTTGTATATATCAGGTGGCTTGAATTTATTTTCCAAATAAATAAAATCCGAGTCATCTAGGTCGTAGGTCCTGGGAGAGTGACGTAATTGACGCGACACACACACTGCAGAGTGACAACTTTATAGAATGGCGCAAAAAAGGATTTTGTATTTTTTTCTCCAACAAACAACCCAATAAAAATAGTGGACCACCAGCTACTCCTCAGCCCACCACCTCTACAACTAGAGTAATATGACACAGAAGAGACTGACACATCTGACTTTAATGCATGTCCATAGTAACATTTTGGACAATGTGGATGTATCTGCTCTAATGAGGGTCTTCATTAGTGCCACCCCAGGCTACATTTGGAGTTTTGTGAAGCCCCAACACAAGGTAAGACGATATTTTTCCTTTAATGCTGCTGCCGCTGTGCAGTGTTTTGCCTTGTCAATCAGTTAAAATTGAATTCATAGTTTTATTAATATTGTAAATAATATTGTCTGACTATTTGTAATGTTATGTAGGTTTGTAAGACCCATAGTTAGCATGTGGGCATGTGCAGCTGTTGCGAAGTGATGTAGGTCTATAATGGTGTATTAAGCCTAGTTAAGGCGAGACACCCCAGGTGAATAGGGTAATTTATCCAGTTAATTACCTACAATAAGGCAATTGTTTCTTATATTACAAGTTTTCTGAATATGCAAATGAGCCATTATCTCATTAAATGTGCGCATATTTTAACACATTTCAGGAACCGAAATCTGAACTTTGGATAAAGCCAGGTTCAAAATTCTCGTTTCATTTTGTAGTCATATTAGTATCTAAGGCTTTTACAGAAGGGATTTTGGATGTCTCTTTTTATCACTCCATAAATCAGAAAATACTGTCAACAGCCCTAAAATATCAATTTTCGCCATGTTTCTAGGTATAACATCTTATATAATTCAGGCTATGAATGATATATGAACAAATCCTTCTGTAAAAGCCTTCATAATATTGATAGGAATATAACTGGAAGGTTTGGTGTATGTAAGTGCAACTGAAGTGGACATTTAGTAGGAGAAAAAACTCATTTTGAGAAAATGACCTTTAAAGATTGCAGTGAGGCGCTAGCTAAACCCTCCTGTTCTTTGGATGACAGCTTGCGCCTCGACGCACTCCGTGAAGGTATTTCATGTTCGGGGTGATTTGGTTTTTGTATAATCTTGCTTCGTGCAAGTGACAATTGTTGTTGTCTTCTCTGTGAACGTTTTTTCGCCGTTCTTTTGCCATTTTGAGATTTAAATTTCTAGCGGAAAGCTAACCAGGAAGTGTTTTAGCACACCACGTGACGCATCTGAACGAATCACGTTGTCAGAAGTTGACACCAGCCAATGAGATTTCGTTTCTTGGTTTAAGACCCTTTTGTACTTTCACGATTGGCTGCTGATACAAAGGAAATGACCATATTTGGATCCGATGAGATTGTGCAGGAGAGACGGAGCTTTTCCAATGATGACATTGTGCAAACAGCAGTCGCGGTACTTTATGTTACGTTAGAATGCTAACTTTTGGTGAATTTACGAGAAATATACAGATGCAAATAGACAAACTATAGTAAAATAAACACTTAAATGTGTATTTTGTACGTTTTCCTTCCAAAAGCCTGAAAGAAAACATGTTATGGAATCAAAATAGCACAACATCTCAAAATTGACCAGTGCATGAAAAACGATGTTTTTGCCTGCCGTGTCTCGCCTTTAACAAACAATTGATGCGGCTTGTATCGCTTAAGCGGCTCCCTCCCCACTTTTGGCAGCACCCCCTGAGCCAAATGACTTCCCGCGGCTATGAAAATGACCACCATAAAGAAAAGGAATTAGTAACCATCCGGATCAGATAAAACACACACACAAACACCCACACACACACAAACACCCACATACCCTAGATGTGTTTTCCCCAACCCTGTCTCCTAAAAAATACGTTCCCACAGAACTAAACTGCATTCTCAATTACGTTTAGCTAAAAACGTATTTTCTCCCACGTTACGTTTGTTATGAACGTATCTTAAATACATGGATTTTCTACATATCTTTGCCATTTATTGTCTTGCTTATAATAATGATAATAGTCATTTATAAATATCATTTTAGAGCACACATTTGAAATCGAGAATCGGGCTCGATATATGGTTACATTAAAATCAGTAGGCGAGGCTGTAATTTCGCCAGCTGTTACTCTCATGAGCGAGGCAGAAAATAATAGTATTAACATGCCAAAAAGCTGCTGTGTCGTTTATTGCACCTCAAACATTAAAACAAATCCAGAGTTACGTGTTTCTGTACTTCCTCTAAGAAGAAAGGACAGTAACAGAAGAGCTCTGTGGCTTCAGGCTTGATCGCCGTTCAAATGACAGCGTTGGTTTCCCCAAAGGTGGGCGGGGCTGTAAAGTGACGTAAATGTTACTATCATCTATTATTCAAAACCATTCTATTTATTCTAACGTAAATTACATGCCAGTGTTTTATCTTTTTATTTAGCGATTTGTTTTTGCATGTTTAACTGGGAATGTTTTCATGTTGAACCGGAAGTACGTCACTTCACTTTGGCCGTTTCTCAATCTCAAGAAAATATTTCAAGGATGCTACGTCATCGAGTGCCGCCAAAGGACTGTTCCAATCTCCAGCATACTTGGAATTCCACCGAGGCCGCGTCCTTGGTTTGGGGGAAATTTCGAGGCTGCACATGGGTAGACTTTGCGTCCTTAAAATCCCCACAATGCTTTGCGCACGGACCAATTTCAAAAACCCTTGTGGAGAATTGCTGAACCGACGCAGCACACATTTAAATGTAAGTATAGTGGCGTAGAACATGTGTTGGTAAATATGTTACTTTGTTACATTTGTTTGTTATGACCAAAAATGTGTTCCGTGAAAGTAAAGCAAGTTAATAATTAGATAGACATCGTGAGGTATTTATTTTCGGTACAGTTTATGTTGAAACCGTTAGAGAGAGTGGCACACTTGTTAGCCTCTTCCATTCTTCTTCGTTTTCCGAAGCCGTGGCTTGGAAGTATACTTGCTTTGTTTCTGAAGGAAGTGACTTGGAAGTACGCGACTACCAAGCCAGCATCCTCGCGATTGAGAAACGGCCTTCGTCTTCTTCGTCCCTTTTAACAGACTGAACATCGACCCCAGGTGTGTCTACATTGGAATTACATCTTCATTACTGAAGGAAAAATACTTTACCTAGTGTTTGTTAACTGGGTTTTTAATGCAGTTGGCTTTTCTTAATGGCATTGGTTACAATATTGCTATGAGTTATATCTGAAGCAAATTATGTTTCTGAAGATGTGTAGTCAATTCCACCCTTCAATGTAGCATACATTTGAACTCTCATTTCAGAAACAATACCGGAAACAGACGTAGGAAAGATTCTCAGCTCACTGATTGGATGTTTTAGCCGCAATGCACGTTGGGATATGGTGTTTATGCGATGTGAAATCCGAAAACATTTAAAAAAAAGAATATACTTTATTCCGAGTTTTCTTGCTTTTCTCTTTGGAAGTCATCACATAACTGCATTGTAATACACGGTTCGGCTGCATTAAATATTACACATTTGCCGTAGTTCTTTATTTATAGAGCCCTGATGAGAAGACTTCTGGACAAACTGGTAGAACTGCCGCCGAAACTGAATACGTGACGTGGATCATAAATATATCAACAATTAAACAACATCTTACATTTATTTTCACAAAATACATCTCCTTGCAGTATCAATAGTAATTCGGCTGACTTTTATATTTGATCCAATTGGTAGATAGGTTATATTTACACCATAACGGTGCACAGCTGATAGAAAAGGACTTGTAGTTTTTAAAGATGTTACTGATTTTCTTTGAATATAAGAATGTAAATACTGAGTTGAGAGAATAGTCAGGGGATTTGGGTGATGGGAGACACATCTATGGAATCACAATGTCAATAGCTTACCATTAAATGACGGATATGCCTTTCTGTCTGTGATGTTTTACAAATCAGATATTAATGTGTAGAAGTAAAACATGAGAAATAGTTTAGCAATATCCTGTAAAATTATGTAAAAACATGAATAAAACTACACATCTTCAGATGTTATACATGCATAAGTGTCCTACACTAATAATACAAAGTTATTATTAGTATGCTGTGTGTACCTTGTGTGCACCGCCTAGTGGTTAAAGCACGTTATTGAATTATTTTTGTTGAATAATGTTATTTTTGTTGAATAATGTTATTTGATGAAAAACATATTAAGAGTACATACTTTCATAGGGGGAAAGTAGAAGGTCAATGATAGAAATATAGAATATACAAAATCAAGAAGATACTGTAAGTGATCTCTACAATAAAACAGTTTAGTGCCGGATGTACAAAGATATCAATATGAGAATGTGCAAAACAGACAGACTAATTAACCTTTATTAACACATTAAAGAATACTTTAGGTTAAGGTCTTCTTTCAAATAAGAAAAAAGCTTTGGGGGTATCTATCTACAGATAAATATTAAGCCTGACAAAGTACTTAAAGGTGGGGTAGGTAAGTTTCAGAAACCGGCTCGAGTGCACTAAAATTTGAAAGTACACAGCCGAAAAGAATCCGCCCCTTCCTTCAGACTTCCTTATAGAGCACCTCCTCCAACACACATGAACGCGCAATGCACGCCCAATTACGACACGCCCAATGAGGGCACGAGATACATTTGTGCGTGCACGAGATGGAAGGCTGACAGACTTTTTTTTGGTACTTTTTACAGTGCTACGGCTTCCACAGATGACATTTTTGTATGGATTTTTTGTCAAAGTACTTCAGATATTCATTGCTATCGGGATGTTAAGAGCATTCCATGGAATATAACAAAAAGTGTATCTCGAGCCGGTTTCTGAAACTTACCTACCCCACCTTTAACGTCTAATATATTGCTTTCCTGCAATGTTAATTATGTTGAAGCACTTATTTTAACTGATATTATACACATTAATTATACTCTTATGTATGTAGATAGTATAAGAAATGTGCAGAATTTGACAGTTTAATGGTGGAGGTATACACACATATTGATAGATGTCTTGTAATGCACTGTTGAGGAACCTGTGACCCAAGTGTTTCATTCATTGCATAACTACACCGTAGTTGTGTATATGATATGTCAATAAACCTTAGAAAATCTTGAAATCTTGAAAGGGATGTACAAAATAGCAATTATATACATTTTTAAATAAAACTGTAGTTTCCATAGTTTCCCCACAGCAGCAGACGCACATTCATGACGTCCGCTGGCGCATCATAAACACGGATAGTTAAAGTGCAGTCGATTCTCTAAAGTACCACAGTGTCTTCTCCTAAGTCCTTTTGAATTCTCCTCTCAACTATCCCTTAACCCCGTGACGTTTCACTCAGAGGTCAAGGAATAGACGATAGGGTTAGAACTTAAGAGCTTTGGACTATTCGACTGCAGCCAGGCTTTCCGTCTCGGCGTCTCGGCGATACAGGAGAACGCAAAACTCATCCTGAGTGCACACAAACACTCACAGCCGAAGTAAAAACAATAAGTGTGGCTTGATATTGAGTAAGAAAAAGGTTTATAACGCTGTGAGCATGGGTCTGCAGAGAGTATTTCTCCGCGATCCCAACGTAGTAGCCCGAAAAACGTTTACCCATTTAAACAGTTGTGGTAGACAGGGCCGCCTTAATGCACGAGCTGACCTGGGCTGAAGCCCAGGGGCCTACGGAGATCAGGGGCCTATCATGAGCCAATAAAATAAAACATAAATTTTTTTTATTTCGGGTGTTTTATTATTATTTTAAATAAACAAAGTCTTGGCTTTCAGAATATGAAACTTTTATTTCCAAAATCACCCAGTAAATATATTTTTGAAGCTTGTAAAGGGAAGATGACAGCTCTCCCTCGACCACTCTGCTCTTCCACAGCGCCGCTTCCCCTCCCTTCGCTGAATGAATGTAAGGCGTATAGTAATCATAGATAACACGGCAGGGTCCGTTACAGCTTGTTTTCATCTGATTTCAATTAAACAAAGAATATTAAACTTGTTTCGGCAAATTCAGATGATAAATACAACTTTGAAGCTTGTAACGGCATAATTACAAGCGGAGAACGGAGTAACTTAAAGTCACAGCAGGCATAACAACAGCCGGTGTTTCTCGTGAGTGTTTTCCCAGGGAAACAAACACAATACACACAAAGCAAAATTACACAAACACACACCCGTATACACACACACACACACACACTCGTGAGCTTCCCCCAGACCAGTAATCCAAATCTAAATATCTTCCCTCCATACTATTTTGATCATTTGCTCCGCTAATCAATCAGATCGATGGATTCCAGAGATTTTTCTCAAAAATGATGACTCCGTAACAGTCAGTGGGCACCACTTCACAGCCAATCAGAATGAGAATATGTTTCACATGTGACTTATTCAAATTGCGAGTGATTGAGTGACAGATGAAGGTTGTTTAGGAGAAAAAGTTTGAGAAGAAAAGGTTTGAGAGTGGCGCTCGGAAAAGGAAACCTAACACTGATGTCAATTGAGCATGACATTCTTCGTGAGATGGATTTTAAGAACATCATAAAGGCTTTTTCTTCAAAGAAAACCAGACAGAAGCTAAAGAGGTGAGGCAATGCTGCAATATTCATTGATTCCCAGTAGCCTGCAGGTTTAAATGTGTTGTGCATCGTTTCACATAACTAGGTTTGTGTTAATCCACCGGAGACAATGATCAATAGGCGCGTTCACACCGCAGTACTTTTCCCACTTTAGTTCGTTCTGATGAACTAAGTACAGATCGCGTTCACACCGGAATAAGTCCCTGGGGGAGGATTAGGCAAATGAAGCCGCTGACGTCACTTCTTCTTCGTCTGCTTTGGGTTTACTGGCAGGCCGCAAACAGCTTCGCGGCGTATACTGCCGCCCGAAGTCCCCGGCCGGAAGTCCCCGGCCGGAAGTCCCCGGAGTTGGGGACTGGCTTCAGTAGAAGCTGCTGGGACTCCCAGCAGCTTCTACTGAAGCCTTCCGAGTAAATCGCCAGAACGCCGACACCTCCTCATTTCCACCGCTCCCATGTTGTATGTTGTGTTGCCATAAGTTAGTCTCTCTGCGTTTCTGCGCTGGGCTAATGCTAATACTGCAATGCGAGGATACTAAAATGGCGGCTTCACAAAACTTTTTGGGAGTTTTACGGGGCGTGGTTTGCAATCCGCCCAGCCAATCAGACATAGGAACCTTTTTCTCCCACGAAAGTACCTGCTCTCTAGCAGGGACTGAAAATGGGGTAAAAAGGTTCTCATGAACTAATTTAGTTCCTGGGGCTTTTTGGTGTGAACGCAAATATATCGTAGTTCTGGTGAACTCTTGTGGGAAAAGTACTCCGGTGTGAACTGTTGGAGTAGAGTGGTTTTAAAACCCACCTCGGCTCCGCGTGTTCGTTTGGTGAGCATCTTGTAAAATCATAAAGGAAGGAATTCAAAGCACCAGATACAGGGTTAAACAATAATCTGCTTTAATGGTAAAACACAACACAATACACCATACAGAGCACTCTGCAACAGTACTCCAGGCTCAATTCCTACCACCGTGTGATATACGTACCACGACAGCCAGTCAGGAAGAGAGCACAGAGCATAAGAATGTTACAGTATTTATACACATAAGCGGGGAGGAGTTTGGCCGGTTTTACTTCTGGGCAAACCCCAGGCAATGAGTCAGCAGTTTGTTGATTCCATCTCCTTACAGTGTGTGTGTGTGTGTGTGTGTGTGTGTGTGTGTGTGTGTGTGTGTGTGGCAGTCCCACAGTCATGCTTTGGAGTCATATAATTTCACAGACAGAGGACTTTTTAACTGAACGCACACTCATCTTATCATGTAGCTTATCACACAACAGTCATATGTTTTTCTTTATGAAAGCCATACTTGTTGGGGTTTAACAGTCATCATCTCATGACCTCTTCAGGACCAGCTAACCAACAAAGCTTAACTGTTCCCATACCCTAAGGCCATCTCTGAACTACCCTCCACCCGAAGTCAGCTCACCCAGAATCAGAAGGACCATTGTCTCTCTAATTGTGTGTGACCCACTCGTCTCCTGCTCTTTAGGAGTCTTGAAATGAACGCACATACATTTCTCTCATTAACTAACACTTAACATCCCATATATCAGGTGACATAAAAATGAATATACCAGAATTACACTGTATTAAACTTTTTGCCATAACACTTTATTTCAATTCTTCAATTCCCCCTTTTTATCTCTTTCTCCAGAGATAAACTTAAACAAGGCATTTTGAAACATACCCACTGTCATTCTTTTCCACTGTGTCCGTCCCCCAAACATTGTATAAATCCATCCGAAGCTGGGATTTAGAGTAATTGAAACCTACATGGAGACAGAACACAACTTTTATGGCCGTGAAGGAACTATCAGAGGGAAGTAGACTCCTCTGCTGCCTTGACAAGTCCCCCAGCCCGCTGACAGCCGCTTCCGAGTAGTCCTCCTCTGCGAGGGCCACGTCCGCCCTGATGTCGTCCCCTGGTCCTAGTAGGTGGTTTCCCCGCCGCACACTGGCTCCCGTGGTACGAGCTGTACCCCTTTCCTCCTATTGCGGACGGCATGAGAGATCCGCTGGGTCACTCGGTCGGGGCCGGAGAGCCTGGGGTTGAGCCACTTTGTCCTGATGACCTTCAGCCAGACGAACTCCGCTGTGTCGGCCTCCTGGGTCCCCCTTTTGGCGCCAGCAACCTGTGTGGAGAAATCTGATACAAATCCCTCAAGCCTACGCTCAGGGCTCCGGGGCCCTCAGCTGTTTGACCCACCACTGCGTAGGCCGCTTGGAGCCTGTTGGTGGGGTGTCTTAAAACAACAGACGTCTGTGAACAGGTTTTCTAAATTAATTGTAGACCTCCTATCTGCCAGTGCAGCTTCAGAATCTTAATACTTGGACTGTGCCAACTAAATAAGAACCCCAACATCTTTAGGTAAACTAAATGACATATTTCAATAGCTCTGAATTTCTGACAAGCATCTGTGTTTAGTTTTAAATGAAATCCTTGAGATCCCATTTAAAATCTAAATATAATATGAACTGCTAATGTTTCTGGTAAAGAAACACACTAATGTTATGGATTCAAAAACAACCAAAATCACGATACTGACAAAGTGAATGATTTCCTGGTGATACTGCTTTTACCTGTCAGTGCTTAGATATGATCACCCTGAACAAATTAATACAGAATTCCAACAAACTGTCATCAAATGTCTTTCTATTATGAATTTAGATGAAATGTATATCCCCATAATGACCTAAACAATAAAGTCTATGGCTTTTACTTCTTTACCCGGCTAGTTACATGATGTTGTCTAAATTAAATTCTGTCTCATTACATTACTATGTTTTAGCTTTAACTGTAATATGTTCTTTCTACATTTCAAACCTCAGTTACTTTAATACCTGTTGAAACATTACTCACAGGTCAACTTCTTCAGTATTCCATTCTGGAATTACATCTCGCACAGTAGCCCCTTGGCCACTGATTCTGCATCTGTGTTACCTGTTATAACTCAATCAATATTAGAAACATGTCAACATTCATCAAACAGTATCTTATCCCCAGATATGGAGCAGGTCAATTCTAAAACTGTCAATCAATGGTCAGATTGAACAATCGAGTTGGGGCAGCAGGTTCCTTTCAGTCCCTAAATGAAAAATGTACATTGTGAAGTTTACACTCCCCCTTTTTACACATGAACTCATGTGTAACCAAAATCCTGTATGGGAAGAAAACCTTCAGGTAATAATGGATTATAAGAAAATACCAAACATTTTTCCCAAATGTACATCCATCATTTCCACAGTAAACACTTCAGTGAAATGAAGTGTTTCTCTCCATCATTCAGTCCTAAAAGAAACAGAATCTTCATGTTTTAGTTTGACTTTCACATTCTGCAAACTGCCACCTCCTGTAGGAGTGAAATATCAAGTAGATTAGAAACGGGTCACCTGTACGGTTTTCCAATTTTTGTGGAATTGTAAAAAACCTCTCGTTGCCCACAGAGCCCCAGAATAATGTGTTAGTCCAAAAACATGCTTGATTAGTCATTGTTTTAAATAATGCAGTTGCACTGATCACATGCAGACATACACTCACATTCACACTCACACTGTCAGGTTGTAAAGTCAAGTTTTGTCAGGTACACCCCAGAGTCAGTCATTGACAGTGCCTTCTCAAGTTACACTGTCGGTCAGGGTCAAAGGTCAGTTGGTCTCAGTCTTTTTGGCCATGTGTCGTGCTCTGCAGAGACTTTGATATTTCAGCATAGGCCAGTATCCTTTGTATACAAAAATCTGTATATATGGAGCGCCATCATTAATTAATTCACGATTACAACTATAATGTTCAAGATATCTCTAACTTTTCATTGGAACAGCTGTTTCCCACATTCCCTGAAAAGTGTTAGCCAAAAAAAATGTCACTTCCTTATTGTACTACTACTGCAGTTTATTAACACCTAATCTATATTAAAATGTCTAATAGATCTATTTCAGAAACTTGTGCATATAATTATTATCTTGAGTCAAAACATTATTAGGATCTGTAAAGCTCTGCTATGTATTTCATAACTCATATTCATTTATCTTCAAATCTGGTCCACTTAAAGAACAATGTTAACCTCTTTAACAGTGCATGGAACCTTGGGTGTCCGAATATGTAACAATCACTCCTTCCTTTATCAAGGATTTAAAAACAGAAGTCATTTCATCAATTGTTTGTAGCTGAACTTAGGAATTATCACTTATGGTAGGTATGTTTTTACTTTTTAACATCTCTAAATGTCAATTAATTACTAACTAAATTAATGTCCATTAGGAGGTGGTGACGCTAGTCTTCCAAACTCATAATCTGGTGCCGTGCGCTTCCTGTGAAGCTGCAAGTAAGATTTTAAAAACCACTGCAGGGTGGGTCGAGTGACCCCTCCTCCCTATTGGTCGTCAATAATATGCACCATTACAATGGGTGATTGAAGGCCTCACATTATGTCCAATTACAGCATCAGTCTTCTTTACTCTAAAATTACTTTTTAAATAGGAATATTTAGAAATGGAACAAATATTCAATCTTCAGAAAAGTTCTTAACCAATGTCTATCTAGTGAATAGCCAACATATTTTAAAACTGTCAGATGTATAAAAATAAGCCTAAATACTCCCTTACCATCAAAGTCCAAATCTAGACATAAGGTGAACAGTTTTGGTAATGGACAATTTAATCTAAAAACAAATCAAAATTGGACTTGCGTCCTTGTTATTTGTTCTTCAAAATACATTAGTAAATACCTTGTGAAGTATTCGCAACATAACCAACCCTCTCTAGGATATGAAATCCATTCATCTTTAACCAGATACTATTTCCCTATTTATTTTCCACTCATGATAACAATGGTATAACAACCACACGTTTTACTCATAGCTAGTTTATATGTCAAGATTATTATGTGTGACCTAATAATCAGATGTCTTGTTTGCTAAACAAGGATATTAAACTTTAATCTTTTCAGTATTCCAAACCATCGTTTAAACAATCAGCCTCCCTTCTCAAACACTAAACCTATTGTTGTACACCACCCTCTGGAAAACTCTTGCACAGTTATGCTGTAAAATCATCGCATAATTTCTTCAGAGTCTGAACAATCTGAGACAAGCCTGTCTCAAGATCTTGTCATAATGTGAACAGTCAGTGATGTGTTGTCTTCTGCAGCTGTAGTGAATTGGATCAATGAAACTCTTGTTTTGCACTGGGATGTCCTGAGGGGGAAGGAACCTCTGGATCAATGTGGTACAATCAGCAGACACACGTTGTCCTCTGCACAGTAGGAATCCCCAAAAACTTGCAGTTCCTCTTCACACCACTGTTGCCTTGGCAACAAGGCCCAAGCAAAATGTCAAACCCTCCTCAGAGATGCGTTCTTTGCACAGTTCTTCTGTTTCTGTAGTGAGCAACTCTTCACCAACACACTGATTCAGAGTACAACCCAAAGGTGGCGCACATCTATCCAGTGCTGCTATAATCACAGCAAATCAGCAACTGGAGAAAAACTCAATTTAAATCTCTCCCCCAAAGGGTTACAAAATAAAACGGCTGAGTGTCTATGTGGTCAGGAATGCTGAAACATGTGAATGTTAAAACAAACCAATGGCAGTAGTCTACCCAGATTCTTTACTTCATTAAAAGTAGTAAAACCACATTGTAAAATCTCTTTTGTATAGTTGAAGTCCTGCTTCTAAAATTCTAGTCAGAAAAAAATAAACTTCATCTTTAAAATCTTCTTTAATTTGAAACCAAAAAAGGTCTTCCTTCTCCACCATGATCCTATTTCTACATCAAAGTCCATACAAACTGATGATTTATCTTTAAAAACCATGAGGAATGACAGTTCTCATAAAACACTATTCTTCCTTACTTGAGTTCTAAATCAAATGAGCAAAACAGGAAAACCTCCTTAACCACTTGCTTATTATATTTTTCAAATTGTTTATCTAAGTTGTGTTACAAGCAGGTTAGATTTGTAACAGAATACAAAACTAACTGTATTTAGCGCTATATTTGAAAAACAAGTAATCTGATTACAGTTAATGAATATATATTTTTGAACACTTATTATTGGTGGAAAAGTTTCCTCACAAAATGTAATCCCCATTACTAAAGCTAAAACCTAAAGAAATCATCACGGAACAGTTTTTCTGTCCTTATCACTTAATTGTTTCAATACAAACTAAAAAGCGTTGTGAAAACTCCCACTCTTGAGAACATCTCAACACTTTATTCCATCTGAGCACGAATGTTTATGACAGACACGCCCTATTAATCCAAAACGGCCTTTAATGGTATCAATTGTGAACTTTCTTAATATGAATTGTAAATGCAACGTATGTTCTCTTTGGAACACAGATAGGACAGTAGCTGCTGAAACTGGTTAATAGCAGTTTTCTGTTAACATTACATTACATTGCATTTAGCTGGCGCTTTTATCCAAAGCGACTTACAATAAGTGCATTCGACCAACAAAATACAAACTTGAGGAAAACAGAATCATATAAGTACATCAGGCTTCATAGAGCAAAAACATTTCAAGTGCTACTCAACTGGCTTTAGATAAGCCAGCCCTTTATTAGTATATAAGTGCTTTGTTAATAATTCTATCGCTCAAAGTGGAGTTGAAAGAGATGAGTTTTCAGTCTGCGCCGTAAGCTATCTGCTGTCCTGATGTCAATGGGGAGCTTATTCCACCATCTTGGAGCCAGAATAGCAAACCCACGTGTTTTTGCTGATGGGAACTTGGGTCCCCCTCGCAGCGAGGGTGCAGCGAGCCGTTTGGTTGATGCAGAGCGGAGTGCACGTGCTGGGGTGTACGGTTTAACTATGTCCTGGATGTAGGAAGGGCCAGATCCATTCGCAGCATGGTACGCAAGTACCATTGTCTTGAAGTGGATTCTAGCAGTTACCGGAAGCCAGTGGAGGGAGCGGAGGAGCGGCATGGTGTGGGAGAATTTAGGAAGGTTGAAGACCAGACGAGCCGCTGCATTCTGGATGAGCTGCAGAGGTCGGATGGCACATGCAGGTAGACCAGCCAGGAGGGAGTTGCAGTAGTCTAGGCGTGAGATGACGAGAGCCTGGACCAGAACCTAGATGTTAACCTAGATAAGCATGTTGTTCTTATATCTAGTAAATATATTTTTACTTCATGTTTACTCACAAAACAATATGACATTTTCCAGACTAGTAGTTAACTTTATATAAGTTTTACTCTCTCTGAACTCTTCCAAAACATCTACTTCTCCTGTTTCTCTCTCTCTGTGCCCTGCAGCTGCCTGCTCCTGCACAAGCTTCTCTCATCAATCACCTCTCTGTGTTTAGCCAACAGTGTGAGATGGCTGGAGCAAACCTCGTTCGTGCAGCTCCTCTGTCATGCTTAACCATGAACAGATTCCTCCTGACTGACAAACTTATAAAAACCTCCTGTTTACTTTCTACTCTTTCTTCATAAACTTAAAAACACAATTGTGGTGAATTGTTTACGTTTTCAGTTTCCTATCTACTTTTTTTTTTTTAAAACAATTGAGAGCAACTCTATATGATAACAACTCCTAAATAACATTACAATATATATTTCTTTCAGTGAGTTTGTTGTTTAATGTTTAACAAATTCTCCTCTTTCTATGTCTTTATAATAAGTGGAATAATCCACTATGATATTTAATGTGAATCGAACCTTAACCTCAATGTACTTCATATACTCAGTAAACCTCTTTTTACCTTCCCTCAACGTTACTGTATGTAATTAAATTCCTCTGAAATATAATTAAGTACAATTCTCAGTTAATGACAAATACCACGAAATTCACAATGCAATGCAATAGTAACAATCAGTTCTCAAAACTTCTCATTAAAACCACAATGTGACGTAACTGTGTCCCACAAAAACTATGCTAAAAACAACAAATTATAGTTTCTTATTTATTTAAATATCTACCACCTCAAATCACACATTGATCTATTAATTTTCAATGTTATTCACTCCAACTTCAGATCAGTCGTTGATTATTCACTCCTTGTTTAAATTTAAATTCAACGCTCAGCAGGCCTTTTCCAGGCATTAGAGAAAAAGAACAAGCAGTCTGGCTCCGGGCTGCTGCTTCAGCAATTAGAGCAAAAATGGGGAGAAAGGGGGGCTTTCTTGAAAGTATGGTATCCTTCCATTATGACTTTGCATTTCTTTATCTGACTAAGGCCATTCTATGTTCAATATTCTATTCTATTCATTCATAAGCACATAAATATATCCTCCACGCTGTCTGTTCAGCTTTTAAGATGCGATATTTCTTTCAACAGAATGGGCGTTAAACCCAACAGAACAAGACAGTGAGAAATCCGTTAATTTCAATGGCTTTTGAAGGTCCCGTTTCTGGTCTTGGATTTTTACATATAATACAACTGCAGCGACCTATGACACTGGAAAGCATTATTCTGGTTTGTTCTGGATGGAGTCTTTAGAAAACCATTGAACTTCCCCGATGAGTATGTCGTAATATTGATTTCTGAAAAAATCCACTGGGTTTTTCACCTAGTGTTACACACCTCATCGCTTCACTTGTAGCTAACGAGTTTAGCCGTATGATTCTGAAAAACCTACGGGGCCTTTCACCGTACTCTTAACACCTCGTTGCTTTATTTATTGTATAACTTACCTACCTATAGTAAACTATGCATTGCATTCTTTACCATAAAACCAAAACACTGTGAATGTCCTTGACAACTTCTAAAATTTAGTTTAGTTCAGCCAATCACAGATTTTTGATATCAAACAGGCATCTGTTTTACCTCTTTCGTTATCAGGGCCCTGTTGTCAGTTGTCAAAGATATTCTTGGTGCGGACACCTGGACCCAATGCGGTCGCTGTTGCTCCTTCCTTCCAAACCCCACTCCCAAACGTCGGAGGTCGCCACTTGTTGGAGTAGAGTGGTTTTAAAACCCTCCTCGGCTCCGCATGTTCGTTTGGTGAGCATCTTGTAAAATCATAAAGGAAGGAATTCAAAGCACCAGATACAGGGTTAAACAATAATCTGCTTTAATGGTAAAACACAACACAATACACCATACAGAGCACTCTGCAACAGTATTCCGGGCTCAATTCCTACCACCGTGTGATATATGTACCACGACAGCCAGTCAGGAAGAGAGCCCAGAGCATAAGAATGTTACAGTATTTATACACATAAGCGGGGAGGAGTTTGGCCGGTTTTACTTCTGGGCGAACCCCAGGCAATGAGTCAGCAGTTTGTTGATTCCATCTCCTTACAGTGTGTGTGTGTGTGTGTGTGTGTGTGTGTGTGTGTGTGTGTGTGTGTGTGTGTGTGTGTGTGTGTGTGTGTGTGTGTGTGTGTGTGTGTGTGTGTCTTAGGCAGTCCCACAGTCATGCTTTGGAGTCATATAATTTCACAGACAGAGGACTCTTTAACAGAACGCACACTCATCTTATCATGTAGCTTATCACACAACAGTCATATGTTTTTCTTTATGAAAGCCATACTTGTTGGGGTTTAACAGTCATCATCTCATGACCTCCTCAGGACCAGCTAACCAACAAAGCTTAACTGTTCCCATACCCTAAGGCCATCTCTGAACTTCCCTCCACCCGAAGTCAGCTCACCCAGAATCAGAAGGACCATTGTCCCTCTAATTGTATGTGACCCAATCGTCTCCTGCTCTTTAGGAGTCTTGAAATGAACGCACATACATTTCTCTCATTAACTAACACTTAACATCCCATATATCAGGTGACATAACAATGAATATACCAGAATTACACTGTATTAAACTTTTTGCCATAACACTTTATTTTAATTTTCTTCAGAACGCGGCTAATTCTCATCTACTGATACCTGGCATTGAGGCCATATGTTGCTGTTCATGGTGCTGAATTAGTGGTGTGTGTGTGTGTGTGTGCGCGTGTGTGCGTGTGTGTGTGTGCGATCACAGAGCCTGCCGAGGCTATAAATGACTTTGATTTGTTGTTTAAATAGGGGGCCTACAAAACCTGCCATCAGCCCCAGCCCCCAGGGCCTGATGGCAGGTTAAGGCGGGCTTGGTGGTAGATACCTTGTTAGTTTTAAACATCATAAATACACAAACAACAATGAATACTTACAGGTGATAACCGGAAAAGCATGACATGGGACCTTTAAGTTACACACTGCACTGAAACTTAGCTATTTATTTCGTTATTATCTATGTATGTGTGTCTTGTTGTCATAGTTCCTTCTGTTCAGAATTGTTCTTTTGGAAAGAAACTCCGCAACTGTTGAACAAAAACACAGAGGCACTCACACAAAACACTGAACTAATGGCAGTGGCTTCCATTGTGCCCAAACAAGTCCAGGAAAAGCAGCTGACAGGAGAAAGTGTTCGACCCCCCAGAGTGGCAGCAGAATGGACTCCTCTATCTTCAAACCAACAGAGAGGGACAGAAACATGTTGCTGCAGAATGTTTCCATGACTGTTAAACAGTTGTGCCAAAAAAAGGGTTATTGAATCGTTTTGTATCCCAGGAGGACAAAAAGAGACAGACGAACAGACAGACCCGAAGGAAAAGAAAGAGACAGTCAGAGAGGAGGGGTGGGGGGGTAGAACTAGAAGAGATGTTACAGGTGCGGTGCAATGTGTTTCTTTACTGATAACACAAGGGATTTGATTTGGATGTTTAGCGGAGAAAACTGTGAAATGCACATCTATCCTTTACGTCGTCAGAATAAGTAGATACCAAAAAGGCCTGTTTCTATATCTTAGCAAGAAGAGAGTCGCTCATGGTGACTATAATATTTTTGATTGAAATCTCATCAAAATAGCAAAATGGACTTGTGCAATATCCAAATCACAGTAAGCCAAAGTAAGGCAAACATATGTAATTATAATATATATGCCTACAAACAGTTTATCCCTCAACAAATCACACCATGTTCATTTAATTATATTTTTAAAGAGGCCCTATTATGCTTTTTGTGCATGTAAATGGTCTGCAAAGGCTAAAATCCCTGTGTTCCCTAGGGAGTTTACCTCACACACACTTTGCCAAGTCTAACTCTCTGTGAAGCAACACAAGGGCAGAAAAACATATGATTTAACTATGTGCATATTGGCTGGATAATTGAAATTTCAACATTTATGCTGAACTTTTTATTCCTATTTCCTTGTGTGTTTATCATAGTGTCTTTAGTATATATTTAGAAACATTGATTGTCTATATGTGTGAACCTTTTTAAAAATAGTATTCATAAACACATTTTCTCTTTTACTATGGTGACATATGTCGCTTTCTCTTTGCCAGGTCTGACCTCCTGTAAATCAGGGCTTCACTGCACCAGACAAACTATAATTAACTTTCCATGTGCAGCTTGCCAGGACAAATTAGAATTTGAACATACTGTTACATGGCTTTTTTTTCTTCCCATTTTCGTGTGTTTAACATAAATGTATCTCTAGTATTTATGTGTACATCAAAAAGCAGTGAAAGCACTGTTTTTTCTTTGACTGTAGTGACAGCTGTGCCTTTCTCTTTGCCAGGTCTAACTTACTGTGAAGCAACAAAAGGCTTCCCTGCAACAGAAATATGATTTCACTATGTGCAAGCTGCTAGGAAAAATGATATTTCAACCTTCCCATTTTCCTGTGCGTGTTTATCATTATTATATTATTTTCCAAGCCTAATTGTGAATATGTAACCATGCATGTGCTTTGTGTGTGCATCCTGTGGCCTGTGTAGTCACTCAGAGTGTGTGTGTTCTGGCTCTGGCTGGTGGAGCCCCTCTCTAGTACCCCCCAGCTCCGTCTCTCCTGCCAATAGTTAATTGATTTGGCTCCATCCTGCCTGCTCTACTTACTCAAGTAGTTAATTAACTCAACTTTTAATTAGCTTCCACACAGCGCCAGGGTAAAGCATAAAGCTGACACCGGCTGCGCACGACCACTCGCCCTGTTTTTGTCTAACGGAGCACACAAAGCTGGGACTCCCACCACTCGTAAACTGGCGCCGAAAAGTCGACAAGTCGCTCGACAGACTTTACTGAACAAGCTGCCGACTGGCCAACTTTCCCTGGCTTTACTCCAGTCCAGCTCCACTTTATTTTCAGTTAATGCTCTGTAACTCTTGCTGTTTTCAGTGCTCCATTTTCAGCGTTGTTCCTCTGTTAAATCTACATTCATTGTGATTTCAATTGGCACATAACACAGGATTAACATACAGCATCTGCGAGGGGTTGATGAGGTTCTTGATTAATAGCAATTACTCTGCGATTACTTTACCAGGTGCTGAGATGTCTGGCTTTTCAAAAGTCACTTTCATGCCCGCACTCTCCTGGAACAAAAACTCCTCCTCTCACACCTATTTAGCAGCACAAATAATGGTGCTAAAACACAAGCAACTGCCAATAGGTGTCAGATGTGAAAGCTAAAAAGCCTTGTTCTCTAGCCAAATAAAAGCAAATGACAAAGTGGGATGAATGTTCCATTTATAATGCTGATAAATTACATCTCCACAACTCATTTATTCAGTGTCCTGAAACTATTGTGTTGTACTTAAGACGCCAAGAGGATAGAAGCAGTGAAGAAAAAAAGGAGATATTACTTACATTCCTAATAATCAACAGTCAAAATCATGTGAAAATCTACTGGACTTTTCATGTCACAGACACAAGATCGTCTATTGGCATATTCAAATTATGTTGAATTTACTTAATTGTAGTAAGGTAAGTGGTTGCACGAAACAAATGTATCTAGATCCAGATATATCTTTTAAGTTCACTGTACTTATTATTTTTTGAGTAATTTCAACTTAATTATATTGATACTTTTTAGTAGAATTTACTCACTAAACCCATGTTAAGTATACTAAAATGGATTATGTAACTAACCTTTTTTCTTTTTGTACATTCATATCAATTCAATAGTTTAATTCCTACATACAAAAATGAAGTTGAATTTAATTAAACATTTTCAGCCATTATTACTATGTTAACTTTCAATATATTCAAATAAAACAAACAACCTATTTGATACATACTCTTACTTTATTATCTTGTACAAAATGACGTAACATGAAGCATGTGTCTTACAAATGTTCTGATTCGATAAAAACAACATGCAACTGTCATGGCCTCCACCTCCTCTGTGTGTGTGTGTGTGTGTGTGTGTGTGTGTGTGTGTGTGTGTGTGTGTGTGTGTGCGTGCATGCAGGAGTGGAGACAGGTGTGTGGGAGCTAGGCTGCCAGGTGTCCACAATCCAATCACCTCTGCTATAAGACTCCGGCCCTGACTCGTCTACTTCGCCAGATCGTAGACTCTGTAACCACAGTCACGTCTCTAGCTTTGGAAAGTCTTCGATTGCGATTCCCTGTTCTACCTGTTTTCTCCTGTGCCTGCAGCTTCAAGCCAGCCTGACTCCTAGCTCCTGTCTCCAGACCACCTCCAACGTTGGACCCTGTCTCCGCTCCTCCTGGCTCTTCTCCCTGCGCTCTCCAACCTGGTCAGACCTCCGTTCCCCTCTCCCTTGGACTCCGTCTAGCTTCCCTGGCCCAGACCCCCCTGCCCAGTAATATTCAATAAACGTTATTATTGTGCTTGAAACTCCTGTCTCTGCTCTGCGTTCCCTGCTACCTTAACAGTGGCCAGATTGTACTGTTATGGCTATACGGGAACCCAGCAGAGCAGAGACAGGAGGAAAGAGTTTCAAGCACAATAATAACGTTTATTGAATAATACTGGGCAGTAGGCAGGGGGGTCTGGGCCAGGGAAGCTAGACGGAGTCCAAGGGAGAGGGGAACGGAGGTCTGACCAGGTTGGAGAGCGCAGGGAGAAGAGCCAGGAGGAGCGGGACACGGTCCAACGTTACTGCCCTTCACAATGCATGTCATTCAATTTTATTTAATAATACAAAAATATCATTATTTTATATATTTACTGCAAATTCTTATACTTGAATTTCTAAATGTTATAAATACTTTTTACAATGTTTGTCTTTTATTCGATAATGGGGCAACTGTCTCAACCTAAAATGTCCACATTAAAATATATAAATATTCTATTCATTTTTTTATCTGATACCATATAATAGTATGTGCAGGTGGAACTATTGACATTAATGATATGCTCAAGTGACCCAGTATAAGGCAGTGAGCCAGGATTAGTGGTGCCATCATAAATACAATGCAAGCATTAATACATGTTTTAGTTGCACCTGCTTTCTCGTAATATGGCAAAAAAGTGAAATAATCCAACATGAAGCATATCACGTACATTCTTTACTTGACTTTACTGCTCATCTCTAGCAAGTATTGTAAAGTACGTTTGTATAAGAAGAAAAGGGATTTCTTCACATAAAATGAAATACAATCAAGAAAAAAACTGTTTTGTTCATAAATATTTCAGAAGTAAGTGGACACCGTGAGAGTTTTCTCATTATTTTTTAATATTAATACACTTCTGAATAAAACAGTAAGTGTCTCCTTGTCTATTGCAACAGCTGCAAGGCAATAGTAGAATATCTCACCGACAGGAGAAGAAACATGATGTGCCAGGCAGAGGAGAGTCTGACAAAGCTGAGAAATAAGACTTATCACCTCATTGTGGAAGATGACAAAGACAAAGGTGTGAGAACAGTAAGATGAAGGATTGTTTTTATATGTTACACCATCAGCGTCTTTTGGACATGATGAAATTAGAAATAACAATGAAAACCTAAATCCACCGACCAGGGGCACCACGACTATCTTTAAAAAAAGATGGGGGAAAGATGACAAAAAAGCTGGTGTGGTGTTCAGGAGCTTCTTTCTAAGACAGATGTCAGAGAAGCAGAAGAATCTCAGATATAACTGGCCTCAACCAAGTTTTGAATTAATGAGGACACTGTAATGTTTAAGGTATAGGAGAACTTTGAAAAAAAAAAGCTGTCAAAAGGAAAAAGTCAGTGGCCAACATGTTCTAAATTTCACTTAAAATTGGAAAAGACTTTGACTTGGAGACGAGGCAAGATCATAGGGCATAGTTCAAAAGCGAAGAGATACTGTATTAAAGATATTAGTTACAATAACATTGCTACTCTGTAATGGCTGGTTTGTAACATTGTCTGTTTTTTTTTTACTATCTGGCAACTGTCATCAATAATATCTGTGTTTTTCTCATTTTTAAAGAAATCAAATGTTCAGTATTCTTGACCTCTACAGGCTTAAAGATGTTACTGTAGGGCTTCACAATTTGAAAAAAATAACTGATTATTTTGACTGAAATTGCAATTGCAATACGATTCATATTATTAGACCAAATGCTCTTTTTAAAAACATTTTAGTTCATTTTGAGGTTCATATTTGTATTTAGTGTCCCTACTGTGACATGTCTCCATGCTTTAATGTTCAAAAAGCTCTTTATTTTTCTCATACTGCCTGTGCTGCAGCACCTCTTTTCACCCTCTGTCTGAAACCAGAGCCCAGTCTGTTGTGATTGGTCAACAACTAACCAATATAAATGTTACATTTTTATGACAATATGTTTTTTTTGGTGACCAACTTTTTATTTATTTTTTGCCCTCACAAAAGGGACTTAGAAAAAGAAAGAAGAAACAAAAATATATATATAGGGAATCCCTTTCCCATACCACCCCATTTTTATGACAATATGTTATGGAAGTAAACAAAGGAGTCCAATGGAGGCGTTTCAGGCAGGGGTGTGTGGGAGAGAAACTCCCTCTGGAGGGAACACAGGGGTTTTAGCCTTTGCAGACCATTAACATGCACTAAAACCTATAAACGTCACACTACAGGAGAGGGAAAACCCCAAAAAATAATAATAGGGCCTGCTAAGTTAGCGCTGAGCTAACTTAGCAGGCCCTATTATTCTTAATTATTAATTATTATTAGTCTGCAATGTTCAAAACAACAGATAAAGCCAGAAATCTAGGTGTAGTCATGGACTCTGACCTGAGTTTCAACAGTCACATTAAAACAGTTACTAAATCAGCCTACTATCACCTAAAGAATATATCTAGGATTAAAAGACTAATGTCACAGCAGGATTTGGAAAAACGTGTCCATGCTTTGATCTTCAATAGACTGGACTACTGTAATGGTGTCTTTGCAAGTCTCACTAAAAAATCTATTAGAAAGCTGCAGCTGATTCAGAACGCTGCTGCTCGAGTCCTCACTAACACTAAGAAAGTGGATCACATCACTCCAGTTCTGAAGTCTTTACACTGGCTTCCTGTGTGTCAAAGAATAGATTTCAAAATACTGCTGCTGGTTTATAAAGCACTGAATGGTTTAGGCCCAAAATACATTTCTGACCTCCTGCTAAATTATGAACCATCCAGATCTCTCAGGTCTTCAGGGACTGGTCAGCTTTCTGTCCCCAGAGTCAGAACTAAACATGGAGAAGCAGCGTTCAGTTATTATGCTCCAAATATCTGGAACAAACTCCCAGAAACCTGCAGGTCCGCTGCAACTCTGACTACTTTTAAATCCAGGCTGAAGACTTTTGTTGTTGTCGCTGCTTTTAATTGAACTATTCATATCTTAGACCGCACTGTAACTTTTATCCATGTACTTTTTCTTTTAATGTTTCTTTTATTAGCTTTTCTTTTTAATGACTGATTTTAAATGCCCTTTTCTTAATGTCTTTCATTTTTTGTAAAGCACTTTGAATTGCCTTGTGTTGAAAAGTGCTATATAAATAAACTTGCCTTGCCTTGCCTTATGATGAACAACATACTGTAAATGGGAAGAAAAAGCTGTCCATGTATGTTGAAATACACAAAGTGAATTCAATATTTTTTGATATGGTGTAGTGAAGCCTTGCTTTACAGAAGGTTAGACCTGGCAAAGAGACAGAGACAGATGTCTCTTATAGTAAAAGAGAAAGCAGCGAAAGGACATATTCATACTCAGGGCGACTGTGGTCCCCAGCCGATGTATCCTTGGGCAAAATACTTAACTCTGAGCTGCTCACTCATATGGTGTTTGAATGTTAGTTCCCTAGAGTAAGTGGTACTGCTCTCTATGAATGAGGTGTGAATGGGTGAATGACTCATAGTATGTAAAGCGATTTGAGGGGTTGTAAAGACCTGATCAAGCGCTATAAGTACATCCCATTTACAAAAGTATAGTGAATAAGAAATATACAAAGCCCCGGAGGCTAAAGAAAACTTCATACTGTGTGATATTTCACAATGTAACACATCAAACATGACTTTGTTTGGATTCCAGAGGAAGTTTTTTGTTTCTCATTGGACGAGAATGAATAGAACAATTTGTATTTCACACTTCACAGAGTCTTAGAAACAGTTAGTGTGAGAAGGATACTCACACAAACACACGTTTCAGAGTGATGGTCATTTAAGTAAGTAAGTATTAATTCATGAAATGTACTCACACACCAACAGTTAATGATCACACATTCATCTCGTGCTGCTTTTAGCATGTGAACATACTGTGTCTGTTCATAGGCTCCTTACACTGGAAGGTACCACATTTAATCTCATTATTATTTTTGGCCTTCCACCACATAAAAGGATTTTTTATTTCTTTGGCGACAGATACAAAGGAAAATTAAAGAAACCTTGGCAGGGCAGATCCAACAGCTCAGCAGGAACTTCTGTCCTAAATTCTAACATCCTCCCTCTCTTTACATCCTCATTTAACAAGACGCAGACATTTACCAGAAATGCTAACTTTTTTAAGGGAAACACAAAAAACATTCTTGGTTCCTCAGTCATCTTACCTTGACTTGTAGTCACTATTCACGGAGTTGGAGGCAGAAAGGTTGCCGTTGTTGGAGATAAACCGCAATGAGAAGAGTCCAGCAGCCAATGGCTCCCCTGAAGGGTCATGATGGCCATTTCTTCCTGAAAGTCTTATGCCTTACCTTGCATTAGGTTTTTGTATTCCCAAATACACTACATACTAAGCTACTAAGCATCGTGTACTTGCATAAAAAGGGTCTAACATACAAAAATTGGACCTTCAAGAACTAGGAAAGTGTAATTTTATTTATAAGTTGTGCTACTGCAAGGAAAAGGTTAGGGACGATTAGAGTTTGATTATTTATTTTATTAGCAGAGTCCCCCTCAATAACCTCCCCTTGTTTCATTCACAGTAAGCCTGCTGGTGTGGTCTAGTATTGAACATCAGATCAGATGTGTGGTCATCCTGTTAGCAGTACTCTACTTCAGTGGTTCCCAAACCTTTTGTGCCCAAGGCACACCAAAGGACAAGTACAAATCTCAAGGCACACCTATTGTGCAAAATAGCCCTTATAATACGTGTTATCACTCATATCATGTAAAATATCTGTAAATGTGCATAATTATTTACTAATGCCAAATAAAATGTGACAAAGACAACTATATTACTCATGAAATATTTATTAACGAAATATTTCAGAAATTAATTTGAAACTTTATCAAATTAGGCTTCATCAAAGCAGCAACACACTCATTTAAACCAGACAGGTCACACAATTAAAAATGAGGCAAAGGAAACTCAGCAGAAATTCAGCACAGAGAACTGTCAATGCAAGGAAGCTGCATTGTCCATGGTCCTAAACTACAAATTATAAATGTAACATTTCAGCAATCAGCATTGAAACATGTGCTATTGTAAATATTTTGCCGATTTACAAATTAGTGAGATACATGTGCCTGTCGGGGCACGCAGATTTTTTTAATCCTTGGTGGCACTGAGGAGAGGGCCACTCGCAAGTCCTGTTCAACAGAGAGCCGTGACCTCCTGTTGTTCTTCATGTAAATCAGAGTAGAGAACGCCAACTCCAGAGATCGGGTCGTTACTAAAAAAATGTAATATATGACATATTACTTTAAAAAAAGTAATATATTACACTACTTCGTTACTATCTACATAAAGTAACTCGTTACTTTACTCGTTACTTTACTCGCCGAGCACGTACGAACTGCGCATGCGTGAGTGGCAATAACTTTCCTTACCAGCAGGCGGCTGTAGTGTGTATTCGTCATTCAAAACAGACAACAACCGGAAGACAGAGAAGAAGAACAGACTACGTGATATAAACAAACAACAAATAGCGTGTGCGGTAGGGCTGTGCATCTTCACTGGTCTCACGATTCGATTACGATTATCCTGTCAACGATTCGATTCAATTCGATATCCCGATGCATCCCGATGCATCACGAATCATACCAATGCGTTGCATCCTCAATTTTCTATATTACTGCACATGGCTTATTTTTCATCAATGCATACATGCAGTAATACATATGAACTCTCTTTTTATTATTTAGAAAGTGCTTCAGAAATCAATAACATAAATGTCTTGACATTCATTTATAAACCAAAATAAATGAATTGTATAGGTCTAGCCTCCCTATATCTGTGTGTGAAGTTGTTCCATCCTCAAAAACAAAAAAATAATGCTTCTGCAGTCTAGCTGCAGCTTCTAGCAACGGTCTTCTGTTAAAGAAAGGACACTGAATGTCCTGAATGTGGCATCACACACAGGACTTGAGTCTGAACACAGCATACAACAGGAGTATTTACAACAGCATATAACAACTAAAATACTGCATGTGGGTGCACACTTACATTCTCTGTCTTACTGTTACATTAATCCCATGAATGTATGAGATTAAATTAGCTTCATCATATCTCAGTGATTAAGTGAATAATAAAGTTTCTATCGGGTCACTATCAGCCTGTCACTCATTATTTGCAGGGAGGGGGCGGGGTTTGGAGGAACGGAGAAGAGACGGTGATCGCGGGAGCTTTTTTTCCTCCTGCCTTCACACACTTTACACACGTATATATCGTCTGAAAATTGCTAGAGGACATTCATACTCTGCAATCCAAGACTTAATTAAATCCACCAAAAACCTGACATGATTGTAACGCGATTATTTTTGAAAAACATAAATCCCTGTGCCGCAGCGACACGGAGTGATTCAGAGCGGGTCCTTCTGCTGTTGGTTCTGGACTGGTGTTCTTGTGTTGGTGGATAAAGCAGACTGCTCCGTGTTTGGTGTTGCTGTGCCGCTGTCACGTCTGTTCCCTGATCTCTGCGTCACCGACCGATTTGATATTAAAGTGACAGAAGCAAATCAGGAAGCAACGTTACTACGCTATAACCGATTATCTTCCGTCACTGCATCGAGACCGAATCGTCCACGTCCGCAATGCATCGTAGAAACGATTATTTTCAACACCCCTAGTGTGCGGTAGCTTCACCTTAGCATGTGTTCTTTGCAGGTGTGTGTTGAGGTTTGACGTGGTGTTTCCAGCAGTCGATAACAGCTTCTGGCCTGGACACAGTTTGCACCTCACCGTCACATTCCTGTATATTCTTCGGACGAACTCAAAATAATGGGCATACCTCCACCCCTCGAAAGTTATCGCTGACTCAGCCATGTTTATGCAGCACTGCACGTGGAGATGTGGACGCACAAGTCGTGCAGATTACGTACATATAAACCTACAAATTACTGATATAGTAAATTAAAAAGTAATTATTTTTGTGTAGTTGTATATTGCAATAATAACGTATGGTTGTCACAAAATCCCACGGCACACCCGGACTTGCCTCACGGCACACCAGTGTGCCGCGGCACACCGTTTGGGAACCACTGCTCTACTTAGACCCTCCAGAAAAACGCGGGCAAAAATCCTTGATTATGCGATCAAACATGCAGGGTTTTATGTGATTTTATGCGGTAAAATTGCGGGAAGTTGCGAAATATGCGGAAAAAATAAATATTGGGCTGTCATATTTATTTATTCTCTCTCACACACAACCTGCCACTAACGTTAAACTCCTTTACAATTCAATTAAACACATTACATGTTTATTTATTGTAAAAGCAATTGGGCTATTTTAATCACACTCTCTCTCACACACACACTTCTCCGCCTCATTCTGTTTTCATTTACTTGTTCGTTATCTGACCAGCTTCAATGTTGTAGGCTTCTCACCTCGTTTCTTGTAGCCCTCGAAAGGGTTTTGGAGGTTGATGCCTCGGTGGACGTGAGTTGTTTGGCTTTCTTGTCCGCAGCAGCAGAACGCATTTTCGAATGTTTGAATGAATCAAAGTGGGTCGTCACCGTGGATTTTCTCTTATGCTCCAACACACAGTTGCACGGGGTGCAGAATAGTTTCCCCCCACTTTCGTGCAAGACATTGGGGTACTGCTTTGCCCCGTCTTTAGCAGAAATGTTCGTCGGTAAATGAGATGGATTCGATTTTTTCATCTTGGTGTTTTCTCTCTCTGTGATGCGCGAGCTGATGACGTCGCGTCATCATCATCACTTCACGTCAAGACGAGTTAACTTTTTTTTCTTCTCAACTTTGTGTGGAAAAATGCGGGGATTATGCGGCCTTTTGATAAATATGCGGCCTTTTAAAAATCGGCGCCATTTTGCGGTAAATTCTGCGATCGCAGAATCGCGTTTTTCTGGAGGGTCTATCTAATTTAACACAATGACAAACGTTAAATCAATTCCATCACTCTCTACACTGTGTGTTGAATTGATATTCCTTTGTGGGGAACTTTTACACTCATTCATTTGTAACTTTAAGCCTTTTCTAAATTGACAATTACCTACACGAAACTGTAGGTCAATGAGTGGATCAATTGTTGCTGCAACATTAAAACAATTAATCATACCGAGGGGGTCTCCATATCTTTAATCTTCCTACCTTAATTTTCACGCCACGGCTAAGATGTAACTTATATGAATGAAAAGTTATGGCTGGTATTTCTGCACATTGTTTGCTTACTTGGTTTTGTACATACAATTTGAAAAGTGTAGTTCTCTATTTTGCCTGCAGTAACAATTTAGCAACATCTTTGTGTCTCAGGGATGCCTGCTACTCAAAATCTTTCCGCGTTATAAACTTCTGCGTGAAACAGTTTAACAAACTGGTGTAGTAACCTCAGAAGTTCATGAAGCTGCTGTCAGGTCACGATGCTGTGCAGAAGATTGAAATAATTAATGTAAGAACTCACACTGTCTGTAATTTAATCAACTGAATCGGAATGGACCTGCAGGAGTGAAAGACATAATTGATAAATGTTACGGTGTGTGTAGGAAGCAGGTCCCAAATGCAGATTAAAGTGACAAAGATAACTCCTTTATTTCAAGGCTAAACTATTACACACAGACCTGAACCAGAACACTCACCGCAGACCAAGTCATTATACAAGACGAACCGACAAAGACAGACAGACAAACCCAGAACTTAAATACTACACAAGACTAATCATACAAACCAAGACACAGGTGAGGAGGGAGGATGAAAACACAGGGGACACCAGGTGAACAACAATCGGGTAATCAGGGAGGAAAAAACAGGACGGAAGGCAACAGGCAAAACAGGAGGTGAACACTTTTCAAAACAAAACAGGAGAACCAAAGACAGAAAAAGACAAGACAAACACAACACAGACAGATATTGACAGTACCCCCCCCTCAAGGGACGGACCCAGACGTCCCCAAAAAAAAATCCAGAGGGTGGGTGGAGGGGGAACCGGAGGAGGGACAACAAAACTAAGGCCAACAGGGTGGGTGGAGGGGGTCCTGGAGGACGGGCTTGGGCTGACAGCGGAGGACCCAGAAGGGGTCTCGGGCGGACGGCACGGGGGCAAGGAGAGATCAAGGATGGGGTCTCGGGCGGACGGCCTGGGAGCAAGAGTGTCAAAAGGGGGACTCGCGGCGGACGGCCCGGGGGGCATGGCAGAGATCAAGCGAAGGGGTCTCGGCGTCGGCGGACGGCCCAGGGGCAAGGCAGAGGTTCAAGGAGGGGTCTAGGGGCGGACGGCCCGGGGGCAGGCAAGTGTTCAAAAAGGGGGACTCAGGCGGAGGCCTGGGGGCAAGGCAGAGTTCAAAAAGGGGGACTCGGGCAGACTGGCCCGGGAGCAGAGTTTCCGGGTGGGGCGAAAGGCCAAACCGCTCCGGCAGGCCGGGCAGGACCCGGTTGTCGGCCGAAAAGGAACCGGAGCCGGTGGGACAGGCTGTCGGCAGGATCCCCCACGGAAGAGGACCAGGAGTTGGCAGCACCCCCGGCGAGACAGATGATGGCGGGGCCTCCACGGAACTGGACAAGGGGTTGGCAGTACCCCCGGCAGGACAGATGATGGCGGGCCTCCAACTGGACTGGACATAGAGCTGGCAGGATCCCCAGCGGAACCTCCAAAGGCACGGGACACAGGGTTGGCAGGACCCCCGGCAGGACGAGTAGTCGGCGGGGGGCCTTCCAACGGCACAGGACTTAGGGTTGCGCAGGACCCCCCGGCAGAAGAGTAAATCAGCGGGACCCCCAACGGGGCAGGACCCCCGGCAGGGAGTAGTCGGCAGGGCCTCCAGCGGCACACGGACTTAGGTTGGCAGGACCCCCGGCAGAAGAGTAGTCGGCGGGGCCTCCAACGGCACAGGACATAGGGTTGGCAGGACCCCCCGGTAGGAGAGTAGTCGGCGGGACCCCCAACGGGACCAGGACAAAGGGTTGGCAGGACCCCCCAGCGGAACCTCCAACGTTAGCAGGACATAGGGTTGGCAGGACCCCCGGCAGAAGAGTAGTCTGCGGGGACCTCCAACGGCACATGAGTAGGGACTTGAGTGGGAACTCTAGAGAGGGCTTGAGAGGGAACTCGAGAGGAAACTTGAGAGTTGACTTGAGAGGTGACTTTGAAAGGGATCTCGAGAGAGGGAACTTGAACGGAGGACTCGAGAGGTGACTTGAGAGGGAACTTGAGAGGTGACTTGAGAGGAATTTCGAGAGGGAACTCGAGAGGAGACTCGAGAGGTGACTCGAGAGGGAACTCGAGAGGAGACTCGAGAGGGGACTCGAAGAGGGAACTCGATAGGGAACTCGATAGGGAACTCGAGAGGGACCTCGAGAGAGGGCTTGAGAGGGAACTGGAGAGGAGACTCGAGAGGGAACTTGAGAGGGGACTCGCGAGGGGACTCGAGAAGGAACTGGAGAGGAGACTTGTGAGGGAACTCGAGAGGGGACTCGAGAGAAATTGAGAGGAAACTTGAGAGAGGACTCAGGTAGGAACTTGAGAGGGGACTCGGGTAGTGAACTTGCGAGGGGACTACTCGGGTAGGAAATTGAGAGGGCACTTGTGTCAGTCGGAGCTGGCAGTCGGCTGGAGAGCCAACAAGAGACGAAGGTGCTGGAGTCGGCGGTACGCCGACAAGACTCGGGGAGCTCGGTGTTGGCTGGGGAGCCAGCAGGAGACAAGGTGCTGGAGTCTGCCGGTACGCCGACAGGACACGGGGAGCTGGCGTCGGCTGGAGAGCCAGCAGGAGACGAGGTGCTGGAGTCGCCGGCCGGTATGCCGACAGGACTCGGGGATCTGGCGTCGGCCGATGAGTCAACAGGTAACGAGGAGCCGGAGTCGGGACCATGACTGCTGGGGCCGGTACTTGAGCCGGAACCATGGCTGGAACTGGGCCGGAAATGGCTGCTGGGCCCGGTACTTGAGCCGGAATCATGGCTGCATGGGCCGGTCTGGAGCCGGAAACATGGCTGTAAGATCCAGTTATGGAGCCGGAAACATGGCTGTAAGGTCCGGAGCTGAAGCCTGGATCATGGCTGTGTGGGCCGGTTTTGGAGCCGGTATTGAAGCCGGAACCATGGCTGCTGAGGCCGGAACTGGGGCCGGAACCACAGCTGCTGGAGCCGGAACTGGGGCCGGAACCATAGCTGCTGGGGCCAGAACGGAGGCCGGAACCATGGCTGCTGGGGCCAGAACGGGGCAGAACTGGCTGCTGGGGGCCATGAACGGGTCTGGGACCATGGCTGCTGGGGCCCAGAACTGGGTCTGGAACCATGGCTGCTGGGGCCAGAACTGGGGCTGGAACCATGGCTGCTGGGGCCAGAACTGGTCTGGAACCATGGCTGCTGGGGCCAGAACCGTGGCCGGAACCATGGCTGCTGGGGCCAGAACTGGGTCTGGAACCATGGCTGCTGGGGCCTGTACTGGAGCCCAAAGCATGGCCTCCGGGGCTAGGGCTGCTAGCCCTGGACCTGCGACTCCTTCTCTTAAGAGCTTTTGGAGGCTCCATGGACCTCCAAAAGCCAGACGAGTTCCAGAGAATGGCTCCTGGACAGGAGCAGGAACTGGGGAAGAAGCAGATTCTGACTCCAGCGCTGCTGAACCCTGACCGCTCCTATCCATCGATGAGCGCAGACAGACAAAGAAAAGGTAAATCCAATAGTTCCTGCTCAAACGGATCTGCTGGGCCCATATCTCAGGTCGGTTCGTAATGTTACGGTGTGTGTAGGAAGCAGGACCCAAATGCCGATTAAAGTGACAAAAATAACTCCTTTATTTCAAGGCTAAACTATTAACACAGACTGAACAGAACACTCACCGCAGACCAAGTCATTACTTTTTTTTATTTTTTTTTTATAGAAAAATATAAACAAAGTTACATCTTAAAACATAATAGTCCACCTTACTGATCCCCAAAAAGAAAGGACCCCAAGGCTTTCACACAGATCAATTGCACCAACATCTCAGCTTTCATGAATATTTCTCCAATACACACATGATCTTCTTATCTCTTTCAATCATAAAGCATTTCTCTCCATCTCCACACTCCTGCATATCATATCATTAACAAATCAAAACATACACAGAATCCTGCAGAACAAACTCTCAGCTTATATCAAGCATTCTCAAATATAGCAGACACTTATTCAAACCATCATACACTTTTGTCATACATCACACCCATCAATTACTTTTCATCCCATTTTCCACTTTCCACATCTCTCCTCGTCTCAACTATCGCCCATGCCCTTCTCTTTCCCCACTCCTTCTCACACTCCTCCAGCGTTTCTCCCTCTCTACTTCCATACGGCCTGTCCGTTAGCGTGAGGCGATGCACATCCTTCTCACTTTTCACCCACTCACCCTTTTTATTAATCACCCCTATATTTATTTTTTCCACCTTCCAGCCCTTCTTTTTCTCCGTCTTCATTCTTGCCTCATTCTCTTCCCTTTCCTTCTCCACCTTCTTCACTCTCATTAACTCCCCCTCTTTCATACACTGCTTCTCCTCTTCCTCATCCCCCCCCGCTTTCCTCGCTTATCCCTCCTATCCTCTCCTCCTCCAATCCTAGGCTCTACATCCTTTCCCCCTTTCCTCCCTTACTTCTTCACCTCCTCCCCCCCCCCTCAGTCTCTTCCATCTCAACCTCCACATCCCCCTTAGCATGTACACTCCCATTATTTGCAAACACTTCACCCATCCACTCCTTTTTTACCTCCTCCACACACTCCATCCCAAGGGTTCCTGCAGGACATATTATACTGGCCCCACATAGAATTTAGCGCCAGTTCTCTTCTAATCCTATTTGAGGCCATTGCCGTTTTAAAGGAGGAGATGGTTGCCATCAAAAGGTAGGTTATTATAATAAGCGCCTTAACATCGTACCTTAAGCTGATTTTTTCCCGAGCTCCCCCTCTGTGAGCTCGCTCTCCTTTTCTCCATCTCCCTCTCCTTACAGTCCTCTTGCGTCTAGCACTCCGCCCGGCGTTCTCCGCTGAGGTCTTGCTTCTCATCCTCACGCCTGTTTCTCCTCATGACGCGGCCCCTGTCTGCTCATCCTTATTGGGTTCACCGATAAGACCAATGGCACCCACAAGGGTCCTCCTCCAGACACCTCCCCTCCTCCATCTGTCTGGCATGCCTCCTAGATGTCCTCCACCACTCCAGGACTCCAACCACTTCTTTCCCCCGCCGCTGCTCCCCTTCGGCGCCTCCGCCTGCTCTGCCTTGCACTTTTCTTAGCTCCATTCCCTCACCCTCCCGCCCGCTCCTCCCCCACTCAGGCCTTCATCCTCATCGCTGACCTCCTCAAAGGGTCTTTTTCTTCGCTCCCTTCCGCTCTTCCTCGCTCCTCGTCGTCCTTCCCTCCTCCTCTTCCCTCCTCTCTCTCCGCCTCTGAACATGCACTCCCTGGCCATACATGTCCTGTCTGGCCACACTTTGTGGCACTTAAAACTCCGGGCACTCCCTAAAGAAGTGACCGGGCTGGATGCACAGCCTGCAGACAGGACCTGGCGATTGTGCCAATACTCTGAAGTACTCCGCCCCCCCCTCACTGTGTCTAACTTTGTGGAATAGGGGAGGGAGCTGAACCTTGTCATTGAACCTTACTTCTCAGGATTCTGGTGCCGTCTGTGATTTCTGTGCCCGGCCACACTCTTTTTTGATTGCCGAGATGGGCTCGACCCCCCACTCTTCCAGTCTCTTAAGTATCATCCTATCAGGTACATATTCCGGCAGATTTAGGAACGAGACAGTCAGATCTTTGTTCAAGAGGTCCTGTGCGTGCACCATGACCCCGTTCACCCTCAGCCCCTCCATTATTTTCATTTTCCCTAGACAGGTCCGCATGGTGACTTCATATAGCCGCTCCCCTCTCACTCTGCACCCGTCCACAACCCCACACTTTTTTTGTATTCCCTTTAGTAAGTCCATCATTGTTACTGCGGCTCCTCCATCCACAGTTACCTCCACAGTTAGTTCTACACTGTATCTCTCACTCCCCTTCTCCTTTCTTGTTTCCTCCTCTCCCGTTTTCTTGTTTTGTCCTTGTTCTTCGTCGGTATCCTCCTTTCCGTCCGTTTTGCCCCCCTCTTTCTCGTTGTCCATGATCCGCGTTGCCGTGGTCTTGTCCATTCCTGGCTCAGTTGCCATTGAATCTGTCAACCAAAAAAAAAAACAGCTCAGGGGAAGAACCCCCAGGGGGGGGGGTGTTCAAAGAAACCCCACACCCGTTCACCAAAGCAACGAATATGTAGGCTCCGTGAAAAAAACCTCACAAACGCTTTAAATCGTACTCTGTACACCACTTCTCCGTTCTCTACCACTCGTCAGCCGTTGGATCTGAAGGACCACGTCATTACACAAGACGAACCGACAAAGACAGACAGAAAAACCAGAACTTAAATACACACTGTGAAGGTAAACTTCTGTTGTTGCAATGTTGAGGTAGAATGAAGGAGTCTGGAACGTCGATTAGCCAAAGCACTAAGAGTTTATTGATCACAGTACATTAATTACATACGGCCGGGAGATCATCTTAGTTTCCCACCGTCCCGTGGTCCACCAAGATCATTTCTGCCCCAGAATAGACGTTTACCTAATCAATAGCCGATGAGAGACAATGAACTACTTGTCTCAAGAGATGCAGATAGCCTGAAACCTTTGTTATGGAAATCTAAAAACCCCAATACTGTAGAGTACAAGTCAGAAAACAAATAAATGGTGAATCAGACACAGTTGTCTTTCTGGTGATGTTTATTCGAGGCCTCAAACAAACATCAGATACAATAAAATATACAGGTCTCACAGAGTATAGGATAGTCTGCGCGAGTGTGCGCAGTTTAATATAATAGCAAAGCAATATAAAGGGAGAGTAAAAAGGTGGGGAGGAGAAGAAATCTTCACACGGTCACATTGTTATTAGACACCTGGCCTTGAGCTGTAGAAGTTCTCGTGTGACTTTGTGTGAGTCAACTCAGTAGCCAAAACAGCTCTGTGGCCTTGAAGTAGAGAAGATAGAGGAAAACAGCACAGGATAGAACATATCAGGATATAATAAAATGTCCACTACATTCCCCACTTTTGATCATACTTGATCAATAAAAACAAATGACAGGATAGACTGATATAACACATCAATGAATACACTCCATCGCTGGTTTAAGTAAACACATCACAAATATATCATAGAAAACTGGCTGTTTGTGTGGAGGACAGACTCCAATATAATGTAGCATAAGAGGAGAGTACCACTCGATTCACATGATTCTATTGATTATATTGTAGTGTCGGAATCAGACTCTTCTGATAAGAGCTGGTCTATCCACTGTGGCGCAAAGGATTGTCTTGTAATGGAATAGCAGTACACTGAACGAAAGCTGAGGATACCATGCTGGAAACGCACTTCTTCAGTATTGGGATAATCAAACAGACATATAATATGACACAGGTCAAGAGCAAATTGGTGCTGCATGAGCATATTCTAGAGGGCTATTTATGAATGGGGCATGACCTGGAAGCCTTGCGTCGTCTCGTAAGTGAGGTTCTCTAGCCGAACGTGTAAGGTATCTATGTTATGGGCATTGTTTCCTGTACCCCACCATGGAAACAAGCCACCAAAGAATTTAGCTCCAGTGGACGTCAGCTCTCTTTTTACCTTGTTGGTGGTCCAGGTGTTGAACTCTGGGTAATGATGTGTCGTGTACATTAAGGACGTGAGGACCGTGACTGCTGGATTCAAATCCACTAGAGTGCATGTACCTATCCAGAGGGGAAGCCAGAACTTGATAGAGCTTGTCGCCGCACAACCAAACGTAATCTTGTGGCGAGCTAACCCAGCATCACTGGGCCCAGGCCAGTTGGAGGGAAATATGGTTAACATCAGGGAATGCTACGTTAGAAGGATTCTTCCAGGGACACTGAATATGCAATACGAGCTATTGTAAACACTGTAACTGCACTGTGCTATCTTCCCCATCCCTTTAGAGTAATGTTACCAATCCCTGTCTTGACCAGCCCCTTCTGCCCATGTGGTTTCGCCCTGCTTTCCCATGTACCTCTTAGATACCTCGATTTCGGCTGACATGCTGTGTGCTGACCATGGATACATAAAATATAGGACTAGTCCTAACACAACTATCATGGCAAAATATGCAGAGGAACCATTTTATGATTGTCCAGGCTCTCCGGTAGTATTGCTCACGGTTGCTGTTGTCGTTTTCCCAGGCGAGCCGTCATCACGAGGTGGGAATGCTCCCATGGGGTTCGTGTGTGTGTGAATTCCCTCGGTCGATGTTTGTGACACGGACAGTCAGACTCCGCACACCGGTAACACAAACGAGGAACACCAGAGGGCATATGGAAACCGCTCAGCTGGCACTCGCTCGTGATACCTTGTGTGTAGTGTGTTTTGGGTCTGTATGTAGTGCAAAGTGTGGTGCAAGTTGGTGATTAGGACACATCACTTGTTGTCATCTACTTCTGTTGGTGATTAGGACACATCACTTGTTGTCATCTACTTTTGTTGGTGACTAGGACACATCACTTGTTGTCATCTACTTTTGTTGGTGACTAGGACACATCACTTGTTGTCATCTATCTTTTGTTGGTGACTAGGACACGTCTACTTGTTGTCTTCTGCTTCTACCGTTTCTCCTTTCCTGTGACTACGACCTTGCAGTGGCTGGCGTGACCCACGTAGCTCTCTACTCGGCGACCTTGACCGCTGTCTGGTTGACCAGACGCAGGTAAGGGCCAACGATTGGATTTCCAGCTCTTTCTCCGGAAATCCTTGACCAGCACGAAGTCGCCGGGTTGGAGATGGTTAAGTGGACCAGTGGCAGTCGCTAAAGTGGATGACAGGTTAACATACAACATAGCAACATAGCATCCTCACACAAGTTGTGGAGGGAAGAGGACATCCTGGAGCCTTGAGTCCAATCTGTGGAGGAGCCCCAAAAAGGATTTCAAATGGCTGAGTTGGCTCCATGTTCGTTCCCACATCCTCATTGTACATCAGCACAATGGACAGAGCTTGTGTCCATGACAGACCTGTGTCTGCCACAGCATTTTGCTAGTTTGTTTTTGATTGTGCCGTTCTCTCTTTAGCAAAATGTGAACCGTTGTTCTAATTTAAGATGTTCTCTGATGGGCTAAGCTCAATGAAATCCAGCATTAGGTGCTAAATGAATGTTGCTTAATGCAAATTACCCCCCTTCACCCCCCTTCAGAACCACTCCTGATTTATAGCCTCTAACATCTGATTTATAGCCTCTAACATCCCCCCTTTTTACACATTGTCCAACCCATGTGTCAAAAACAGCCCCAACAGCCTCCACCGAGCCTTCTCAACTGGTGTAGCTAGCTGCTGAAGTGACGACATGTTGTCAGTGAAGGAGGAGACAGGCATTCTAACAAATGAGTGTAAGGTGCGTGAGGGTGCGAGAGGAATCAGACTCTTCCTTTGCGGCTGAGTCAGCAGGTAAATTAGCAGACCCAATTTCTTAGGGAAACTGGGTCTGTTACTGCTTGCAGAAATTGTCTACACTTCCAAATAGCCACAAAATCGTGCACTACCCCAAAAGCATAGCGTGAGTCAGTGTAAATAGTCACGGTTTTGCCTTCTGCAAACGTGCAGGCTTCAGTTAGTGCGATGAGCTCTGCTGCTTGTGCTGAGACATGGGATTGGTCAGGAACGGAGTACAGCAGAATCTGAAACAACAGGAAAACACCCGATTAGTGCCCCCTTGGTCACGAGAGGCAGACCCATCAACATACAAAATGAGGTCAGCCTTGGTCAGAGGAACGTCTTTTAAGTCCGGTCTAGGTGTGCACACAGTCGTGTTCGTCACCTTCAGGCAAAGGTCAATAAGAGGTTTCTTACACCTTTTCCAAAGTCAAATTCAAGCACTTTTCAAGCATCTTACAGCTGTTGTAAATTACATATTTATATGCACATACTCAAGTGAGTATTTCCCTACCTCACATTAACTCAGATGTTCTTTATGCTATAAACAACCAAATGTGTGTTTCGTGATAGCATTCTACACGAGGATGAAAAATTGAAGAAAAGAAAACTAAGTTTAATATTAATATCAAAATGAGTGATCTGTACATCTAAAAACCCAATTCAAGCGACCTTTCACCTCCACTTAATTAAATGCACTGGTTGCAAGATAAAAAATGTGAGTTAATTGATTTTAGATAAACAGTTTAAGTTGCAACTTAATTGTGTCATTTGAAACTCTGATTTTCTGCATTAATTGACTTCACCCTAAATTCAAGTTGAGGTATTGTAATGCAATTGGCTTGATAACTTAATTGTTCTACACCTTGAGTTAAGGATTTCAAGTCCACTCCCACTTAAGATGCCTGGACAAGTTCCCACAGTTAAGACAAATAGAAATATACAAAGGACATTTTAAGGTGAGTGTCATCTTTTGTCATTCAAATACAACTTGAAATTCAAACTCTCCTGATTGAAACATCATGTGTTGAAATAAACAACTGCAGTTCAAAAATAAAAAGTGAATTGCCTAATATTTTTGTTGTGGAATCAATTAATTTCTTTCTTTAAAGGCAAAAACATGAATAAGCTAAGAGAAAAACCCTATTGAATACAATATTATTTGGAGCAAATTAATTTACAAATGGCTGTCAACTTAAAAACATCTGTCCATGTTCAACATGTGGTAATTAAGTATACACAACTTAAGATTACATTTAAATCATACGGTAAAACAAGTTGGAACGTTTGGAGTAATCAACTTAAAAACTTGTGTTTATGCTACCAATTATTAGTAAGTGGTAATTGAAAACACCTCTGATTGTAGAGGAAACGCCTTTCCCCTAACTCAAATAACTTTGTTGCTCTAACAAAATGTCATTAGAAGTTGTCTTAACTCAATAACCATCGATGCAACCTATTGCCTTGATTCTCTTTGTTAAGCCAAGCATTTGTTTTTAGAGTGTACGTAGACTGGGCCTCCCATATAACCTGGCTGAGCTGATATAAAAACAATCAGCCAAATAACTTCTCAAAACATCATAGATTACTATTTTAAAAAAAAATACTTTTAGGTCGGCAGTAAACATAAGTCAGAGGTACCTGGTGTACTTTTCCTTCACTTCATTATTTAATACCTTTAGTTACTTCACAGATCTGGATGAACGATGTGAAATATAATCAAGTGATATAATCAGATTTTAGTTCCACCTGGAGTAAATCCACAAGCTACCCTGCAGTATACAAAGTCATTCAACCTAGCTGCACCTTTACCAGCTTTGAGAACACTTTCATGATCAATCATTATCAAACATATCATATATATTATTCTGAAATGGACCAATCTGCACAATGAATACTTTTACTGTCGCTACTTTCACTATATTTTGATAAGAATACTTTTCTACTTTTACTTGAGGAACATTTTGAATGCAGGACTTTTTACTGTAACCACTCTGGTACTTCTACTTTTATTCAAGTACAATATCTGAGGTACTTTAGTCTGAATTTCTAGCTACAAAATCACGCAGCGCTGCATACAAAATAACCTCACAATGGTAACAAGTGGAAAATAATATTTACAAATGTGTACAATGATTTGTAGGTAATTTTTGACTACTCAAAACACATGACTTATACAAAGGAAGACTGTGTTCATTCTACAATTACATGGGATTAAAGTAACATGTAGTGTTTTACTGTGTATAATATTTCCATTTTGTATAAAAGACCGTTTGTTTTCATCTGTTTTAGAATAAACAAAGTATTGGCTTCAGAATACCAACCTTGTTTCGGCAAATTCAGATGATAAATACAACTTTGAAACTTGTAACGGCATAATTACAAGCAGAGAACGGACTAATGTAACATCACAACAAGCATAACAACAGCCGTGTGTTATGAACACTGCTGTGGGTGCGCAAATCATGAGATCATCAAACTGGCCTTGTATGAGAGCGATGCCTTTAGAAACTTGGAGAGAGACCAACCTTGTACACAATGCCTGGTTGTACACAGTAGCCTTGACACAAACGTGTGAATCTGTAAGGTTTACCCTTATATTCAAATGTGAACAAAACACTGGCTTGACTGTCTTTGTGTACAGGACACTGAAAAATGCATTTGAGAGATCTTATTACAGTAAAAAAATGCCTGCAGAGGCTGGAACTTAGGAAAGAATCAGATAAGGACTTGGGACGAGCGTGCATAGCTGCATAGCATTTACAGCTGTAAATCCTGGACAAATCTCCACTCGTCAGGAGGTTTTGTCTCTGATCTTTTTGACAGGAAACACTGGAGTACGTACCGGAATCGTTACACGGAATAATGACCCCTTGTTTAAACAGAGAGGTAACACTGGCTGAATGCCATCAACAGCTTCACGTTTCAATGGGTACAGGGGTTGATTTGAACGGAACGTGGACATTAAACATACGTCATATCTGTGAGCTGCCCAGAGTGAGTATGGCCCATCTGAAAGCGCGGCAGGAAGCTCAGAGATATGAGAATTACCCCATCATCCTCAACCAACAGCAATGTGCGCAGAACGGCTACGTTTGTGCACATTTTCATCTTATACATGTCACCTGACATATAGTACATAACATATTCTGTGTGTGTAGGTGTCCAATCAGTGACTGACTCCAAATCTTTAACGATTGGATCCAAATCCCTCTATCTATCAGTGGGCCCCCCTGGCTAGTGAAATGTGTGGACCGCCCCTGGGATTTGACACAGTTTGTGTTGTGTGGGTGTGCAAACAGGAACCAGCGCTACGCAGCAAACTCCAAGCATAGTTTTAAGCATGAGCTCCTCATTCACACATTCTAACAGAAACTCTCATCATTCCCGGGAACCACATTACACAGATTAACACATAACAACGTTAGCACGTATAATGCAAATGAGAAGCCTCCATTGGACACAGCAGGTGGAAAAACACGTTGATCAGTCAAACGCAACAACGCCTGAGAATCAGGATATGTCAGCAGCCATTTAATACACATTCACACAGTTCTTTATCATCAAAAGTTTTTGAACCATCGTAGGAGATGGCTGCCGGACTTTAAACCCCCTCATTTGTGGAATAAATGAGGCCTAAGCCGAACCGGAGTTTCAGATCTCTGCCCCAGTAAATGTATTAGGCAGACGGAGGATAAAAGAAACTGTTTTTTTTTACTGATGTGGGAAATGGATTGACTATCATCACCGTTATCTCCACTCTGAAGTGATACAAAAACTTCTCCTTTACTGTTACCCCAGCCGCTCCTATTGAGTGCATACATCTACCCACTATATTTGCAATCAGGCAAATCTGCCCTTTTACTATAGAACATCAACACCCATGATAGCTAAAGTTTAGTGTGGGACATTTCTCAAATGCTGTTTCACTGTCATATTTCAAATATGTACCCTCTTTAACCACAGGCATGTCTTCTACATTTTCCAATTTTCAATAGTAAGATGTGTGTGTGTGTATTCACTTCCCTGGTTCGATGATGCTGGCTGAATTTCCATCTCGCTCGATCGGGTCCCCTCCTCCCCATCTGGTGTAGGTCAGTCTGATTGTGAATGGCCCCCGTCCTTGCTGTCCCCCTCTCTTGCCTCCACTCGCCAGTGTTCTGTGAGCAGTCCCATAATCCAATGTTCAACACTGCCACACTTGAAACATCTTTCGTCAAATGAAGGTCTTGCTTCTCGTCTTCTGCCTCGGAAAACCTCTTCTGCCTCTCCCTCGGTATTGTGACCGACCAGCATTCTGCGTAGCTTGCTCTGTGTCTGTGAGTCCGTTGAGAAGGCATTACTGAGGTGTGTTGCCCAAACACCTGCTTGGGCTTGGGTTTGTTTAATCCCGCTGTTGTCCCCATCCACTTGGGGCTGATGGGGGTGGACGAGCTTACGGGGAGTCTGTTGACTGCATGGCTGGGACTTGTAGTGGCGGTGGAGGTGGTTGAGGTGGCCCAGCCGGATTGCCAGGGTTGTACTCCGGGGGAGGGAAAGGATACCCAGTCGAGGAGAGGTCATTCAGGCCTGCAATGGAAGAACACAGAGATGTCTGGGGTTTACATGGTTTTGAAAATAATTTATTTTCCTTATTTTCTTCACATTCATTCCAACCTTAATATTTTCTTTAATGCCCCAAGGCCAACTGCCTTCTTTCACGGCATTCTGCTTAATCCTCCCAGTATTTATTATAAACACTTTCTGTGAGTGTCCAGTTTTCTATATAAGTCTTTTACTTTAACTTTATTTTTATTTCTACTTCTTGTTCTTGTAATTTATTCTTTAGGTTCTTGATTTTTAATTTACTCTAAAAAAACCTCCCTTTGGAAATCCGAACATTTCCGTCCATATATCTAATTTAGACAGACTGTTTTCACCATTTCTTACTCTCATGACGTCTACAATCGGCCCCCCAGGAGGTTGTAACAAGCCCCCCTACTTTTGCCTTGCTCCCATGACAAAATCTGTGATATTTGTTCCCAGTACAAACCACGCAAAAACTAATCGTAAACCCACGATCTAGGACGGGATAAACCCTCTGTGATATTTGTTCCCCAGTACAAACCACGCAAAAACTAATCGTAAACCCACGATCTAGGACGGGAATAAAACCCTCTGTGATATTTGTTCCCCAGTACAAACCACGCACAAACTAATCGTAAACCCACGATCTAGGACGGGATAAAACCCTCTGCGATATTTGTTCCCCAGTACAAACCACGCAAAAACTAATCGTAAATCCACGATCTAGGACGGGATAAACCCTCTGTGATATTTGTTCCCCAGTACAAACCACGCAAAAACTAATCGTAAACCCACGATCTAGGACGGGATAAACCCTCTTCGAGCAGCCCCTTTTCATAAACGTCATGGAGTTTTAATTACGTTTAACTTTAAACCAATTTAGACATTGTACATCTCACCCAGTATTGGAAAGCCTTTTTAAGTCCGTTTGATCTCGTGAAGTCAATCATTTCCACCCCCGGCGCTGGTCCTCTCGTTCCCATACGGTTTCTGTCGGGGTAGAGGAAGATCCGCGGATCCTGGAGCGTCCACCACCAGCGTCCGGAGGTGTTCCCAATCGAACTTGCAGAGACCCTGCTCGCAGCGCCAATTGTTATGGACATCTAAAAACCCCAATACTGTAGAGTACAAGTCAGAAAACAAATAAATGGTGAATCAGACACAGTTGTCTTTCTGGTGATGTTTATTCGAGGCCTCAAACAAACATCAGATACAATAAAATATAGACACAGGTCTCACAGAGTATAGGATAGTCTGCGCGAGTGTGCGCAGTTTAATATAATAGCAAAGCAATATAAAGGGAGAGTAAAAAGGTGGGGAGGAGAAGAAATCTTCACACGGTCACATTGTTATTAGACACCTGGCCTTGAGCTGTAGAAGTTCTCGTGTGACTTTGTGTGAGTCAACTCAGTAGCCAAAACAGCTCTGTGGCCTTGAAGTAGAGAAGATAGAGGAAAACAGCACAGTAACCTAATGAGAAGCATTTGGTTACTTTGAACATATCAGGATATAATAAAATTTCCACTACACCTTCCCCCCACAGGATATGGGAGAAGCGTTTGACCTGTGACCTCAACTTACACAGGAGTATTTGACTGACTACAAGCAGATGTTTGCAGTATCACAGATTCTATAAAACAATAAGAAGCTCTATAAACAGATCAGATTAAAATATTCTCTTACACACACAAGACTAATCATACAAACAAGACACAGGTGAGGAAGGAGGAGAAAACACAGGGACACCAGGTGCACACAATCGGGTAATCAGGGAGGGAAAACAGACAGAAGGCAACAGGCAAAACAGGAGGTGAACACTTTTCAAAACAAAACAGGAAACCAAAGACAGAAAAAGACAAGACAAAACACAACACAGACAGATCTTGACAATAGGAATCATCCCTCAACCTTACCCTGTAAAGACTTAATTGTTGTGTTTTGTATGTGCGTGTAAAGCTATAGCTATGGTTCCAATAAATGGCTGGACATTTCTGAAATATTAATAAATAAGATCAAAATTCTTGCTTGTTTCTATCATATATGTGAATATTGTTTTAATTACATGACAAAACAACATGAAATATCAAGGACTGGTACCTCTAATATACAATGTCATTTCATTGTAGCTTCCAACTAAAATTGCATTCTTCTCCTTACTTTTGGGGGCTTTTTTGATGGAGCATAGGACTGTTAACAGTGAGTGGCAGCATTAAATTAATGTTTTTTTCTATGCTCGTCTTTTGTTTCTCATGAAAAAACTTAACATGTGCATACAAAACTCGAGTTTTGCATTCTGATCTGCATAAAAGAAAACCCAGCTTTGTTTATTAGGAGCCATGCACTTTCCAAAAGACAAGAGCAAAAAGGCTTATGCTTGATACAAATCATTACTCCTACACTGTTAGAGCTGGTTTGAAATACAATTTCAATACAAGGTTATCAGTCATGTCATTAAAAAACGCTAAGAGTCAGGAAATAATATTATATTATTTTCTTAAATTGCACAGGGCTTGGTGTTTCTAGCGAATTTCCACAAAATAAGTAAAATAATAAATTTGCATGCATGTCTCTGCTGAACTGTTGTTTTGTCATGAATACTTTCAACAGAATGTGGCTCAACTTTTTAGCTGAAGTTTTCTCAGTTTACCCACTGCGAAAAGTTTCGTAAGACTTAATTACTCCTTTCAACCTTGACAAAAGATGCACATGCAAGATCCTTTGTTGTCATTTTACAATAAAATCCCTAGACATGAACACTGTTTACGTAACTGTTTACAAGAGAGACCAGCTCAGCTCAGTGCATTTGGCTAAATGAAATCCGCCAATATTCACTGGCTATTTTTCTTTTATTCGTCAATATCCGGGTGTGAAAAGCTCCTCAGATTGCAGTCATCTTCCTCAATTACACAAACTTTCTTTGCCAGGACCAGAATCTAACTCTAACTGATTCTCTCATTAAAAGAGACATGTAAATCCTTAACAAGTGTTCTGCTACCTTTAATGTAAATACCGCACCAGTACATAATGCAATTTCATTAACATTTCTGAATGGATTTGCAGTCTAGTGGGCATATGGCATTTAAGATTGTTTCATGTATTAATGTGAAGAAGTCTCCTCATCGATCTTTATCGATCACCAACTTTTCCATCTCAGCCATGCTTACACTTCAAACTTTTTATTTTAATGTATTTCCAACATAGCCACTAAACAATTTCAAAAAAACTGTTGAATAAAAGCTCACACAGAAACACTATTCAGATTTGTATCAATATGTTGATGCAAGCCAGCGGGATTTGACCTTTGATAGCTGAAGCACCTGCGGTGACGTCACAGCATGGGGTGTGACCAAAAGCTATTTATTTGACTGATTAAACCCAAAGAGAAGCTTTGCACCTCGTCAGAATTTCTCCGTTAGTTAGTTCATAAAACTATAAAGGGACAGAAGCTGACAGGCTGCTGACTTGTGTCTTTTATGATTCTGTCAGCTGCACCAGCAGGAAAACCTCCGGTCCTGAGGTCAGTTCAAATCATTTCAGTTATATGGCGGCCTTTCTTTTTGGAGCTCAGCGAGGTTTCCATGTGTTTCTTTGGAAACTTGCACCGTAACCAGGGACGCGGGAAGTCGGCCAGAGTTGAGGGTGCGGGTACGGGGGAATTTTTTTTTGAAATATTGAAGTTAAAAGCATCAATCTGGTGCACTTTGAGAGCAACATTAAGAGATCTATGGATACATCTCTCAACATCCATATGAAATAGAACTGTAAGCAGATTTTCTTTTTCTTATATTTTACAAATCACTCCCCTTTTAAAGAGCCTGTGACAGCCTCCCAACAACTGTTGTGCAATGAAATATTGGGCTACTAGTAATCTCGAACCGTCAGCTTAAAAAAGAAGGTGCGATACCGTTCCGATAAATATCAATAATTTCGAACATCGCGCGGAAATTCCTTCGACTCATTTTTGAAATTTTGGGGGAAGCCGGAAGTGACGTCAATGCGGGAACGCTTCACTGTGCGGCGAGAGAGCCAAACACGGACAAAGTGTGTTGTCATGCGTAGAAATGGTGAATTACTGAGTTTAGGCACGTTAATAACGTTTTAATGAAGTTGACTACAGTATATTCATATTTGTCAGTACTTTCATGTCAATTCGGCGAACATAAACATAAATTATCGTGGTGAAGATGATGATTAAATTAGGATTAAAAATCGGTAGTGAGAGCTGCTGAATTTCCTCCCGTCGGATGTGATATAAAAACAAATCGATTATTTTTGTAGTTGTAAACTCAAGTGGATTAAACTACATTTATTAGTGCTTTCATGTCAATTTGGCGAACATATGATACATTAAATGATCGTGAGGATGATGATTAAAAATTGTTTGTTTGAGCCGGTCTGCATTTCCTGATGAAAAAACAAACTGATGCTTTTTGTAGTTGTACACCAACATGGATTAAACGTGTGTTTTTTTTACCACAATGTTGGGGAAATTAATGGATAAAATGCACGGATTATGATTATGATTATTATTATTATTCCCACTCCGATCGGGACACTAGGTCCACCGTTTCCCCGCAGCGAGGCTCCCCCCGTTGACAGTTTACATGGGCTGGGCTGGGTGCAGTGGCGGACTGGCCATCGGGACGAATCCCGATGGGCCGGTACCGAAGTGGGCCGGTCGGATAAGTCACTAGCGCATCCCCCACTCCCCCCGTTGACAATTTACTAGCGGTACCGAAGTGGGCCGGTCGAGAGTCCCGGGATGATTTTTAGTCCCATTCCACCACTGGCTACATGACCGTATTATCGCCCATATTGACGCACCTAATTCCTAAACTTCTAACAGATAAAACATAAACCGATCCTTCAGCCTCATATGTGACCTGCTCTATCGAAATCAGTCGCATTGACCGGAAGACACATTTTGAGTTGTATACACTGTTGGGAAGAGGATATTCCTAGCTTTCTAATAATATCAGGATTGTTTTTGTACTCCAAATATTAAGCGAAATATGTCACATTATATAATGACTGTCACCGAGTCATCATTTTGAGAAAAAGGCCTTCAAAGTTTTCTCTTCTCTGGAATCCATCGATCTGATTGATTATTAGTGGAGCAAATGATCAAAATACTATGGAGGGAAGATATTTTCGTTTGGAGGGGAAGCTCGCGAGTGTGTGTGTATACTGTGTGTGTGTGTGTAATTTTGCGTTTGTGTGTATTGCATTTGTTTCCCGGGGAAAACCCTCACGAGAAACACCGGCTGTTGTTATACCTGCTGTGACGTTAAGTTACTCCGTTCTCCGCTTGTAATTATGCCGTTACAAACTTCAAAGTTGTATTTATCATCTGAATTTGCCGAAACAAGTTTAATATTCTGAAAGCCAAGACTTTGTTTATTTGAAATCAGATGAAAACAAACTGTAACGGACCCTGCCGTGTTATTTATGATTACTCTACGCTTACATTCATAATGTCAGCCGGAGGGAGGGGGGGCGGCGCTGCGGAAGAGCAGATTGCCTGTCATCTTCCCTTTACAAGCTTAAAGAATGTATTTATCGTGTGAGTTTGGAAATAAAAGTTTCATATTCTGAAAGCCAAGACTTTGTTTGTTTAAAATCAAACAAAATACCCAAACCCCGAAAAAATAGTTTTTTACGCAAATCCACGTTTATTTTGAAATGAGCCGTTGTGACTTCCGACTGATTTCGATAGAGCGGGTCACATATGTTTACCGAATTGACATGAAAGTACTAATAAATGTAGTTTAATCCACTTGAGTTTACAACAACAAAAATAATCGATTTGTTTTTATATCACATCCGACAGGAGGAAATTCAGCAGCTCTCACTACCGATTTTTAATCCTAATTTAATCATCATCTTCACCACGATCATTTATGTTTATGTTCGCCAAATTGACATGAAAGCACTGACAAATATGAATATACTGTAGTCAACTTCATTAAAATGATATTAACGTGCCTAAACTCAGTAATTCACCATTTCTACGCATGACAACACACTTTGTCCGTGTTTGGCTCTCTCGCCGCACAGTGAAGCATTCCCGCATTGACGTCACTTCCGGCTTCCCCCAAAACTTCAAAAATGAGTCGAAGGAATTTCCGCGCGATGTTCGAAATTATTGATATTTATCGGAACGGTATCGCACCTTCTTTTTTAAGCTGACGGTTCGAGATTACTAGTAGCCCAATATTTCATTGCACAACAGTTGTTGGGAGGCTGTCACAGGCTCTTTAAATCCTCCTTTCACAAAACTCCCATCCCTGATCTTGTCTGCACTGACAAGCTTCTTTTCTATAGCAGAGCAACAGAAGAAGCACACCGCATTATCTATATTATTTATAGACTGCTTACACTAAAATGCTAACCAAAAAAATAGTAACTCAAAATAAAACTTTTGTATTGATTTGTTTATTGAACTTTTTGGCGTTGCAGTTACAACTCAACGCCAATAGATGGGGGTGCTGCAGCCCCCTCAGCACCCCCCCTTCCCGCGTCCCTGACCGTAACTGTGTCAGAGATGCTTTCAGAACCGCCACAATGTGCTTCTGTCATCCAACTCCATGTGACTTTCCTGTGTCTTTATAATTATGATTAGGTTACAACATGTGGAAATTACATTTCTTTGTCTCTATAAAGGAAGTAAAAAGCCCTCCCTATCTTCCTGCTTCTCTTTTTTCAGGAATTCCTCTGGGTTGCCATGAAACCTGCTTTGTGTCCCTTGAAACCGCATGATAAGGCAGGGGAATTAAAGACCGAAAAAAACACCTTTTTAATAAGAAGCCCTTTTTAATTAATTCTTTGTAATCTAAGGGAGAAAAATAATTGAAAACTATAATAGAACGACCGCATTTTCAAAGTAATATCTCAATAAGGGAATTAGAAACTGGGCTTCCCTGTCCTCCTATGTTAATGAAGATCTGTCGCATTACAAAAAAAGATAATGGAACGGTGGGAGATTTCACCCCTCTTTAAGAAGATTTTTAGTTGAACTAGCAATTTATTATCCAGTACCTTTCTGCTTCTTTTCCAAAAGTGCATTACCCAGCATGCTTGGCAGGCATCTCAGTCAATTAGAATAGGGCCCAATTCCAAACCCTACATCCACTCCGTTTGTGCGTGGATGGGATTAAACCCTCCAACAGCGAGTCTGCATCAGTCCTGAATAACCACCTGCACTACCTGACCGGACCTGTTTGTGTCATCATGACACAAGCTGTGTACAAATATTTCCGTGCAAACAAGTAAACTTCACAAAATGAGATACAATTAATATTTTCATACTGATGGTACCTTAAAGGTAACATCGTGTTTTGTATATTTACAGGGACTTTTGCAAAAAACAAAAAGCACATACAGTATAAGAGATTTGAAAACAAAAATACGTTTACAAAAAAGGAAACATCACAATAGTTGTTGGAGTTTTATTATAATGAATATTTATTATTTTTTGTCAGAGTGATGCGGTCTGAAACCAGTGTTATGAAAAGTTACAGCAGTTCCTGTTTCTGTCGGAGAGAAGGAGTGTATATGGGCCGGTTTGGAATTGGCCAATGTCCCTCTGTCCATATCTGTCAACCTATGACCTGTCTTCTCAATGCATATGCCCCCCAAGTCCATACTACACAATACTGTAACTCTTAAAGGGTTGCGCATGTGTATGTGTTAGTTTTATTCCTTATTGTTTTGGCACAATTTAAAATACACAAACATAACACCTACCAAATAACATGAAGTGCAGAAAGACGCAGAAAACCACTGGGCTTATTTGAAGCCTCTGCATAAATATTGTTAAACAGTGAAGTCTAACAACGTATATACAAAATAATAATAAAAAGTTAAAAAAAAGAAAATGTGATCGTGAAAAAATTATGTATATTATTTTTGGTATATGTGAGTTTGTGCTTGTGTGAGTGAGGGGATATTGGTTTATGCACCTGCATTGACTCCTAAGCAATAGTAATGTTGAATGTCACTAAGAGTGAAACAAATAATGGATACATGAATATAAAAAAAAAAGGAAAACATCTGTCTCGAAACAACATTATTTTGGTAAAATGTTATAGAGGAACAGTGCAATTTAGTTCGTGTACCGTCCCTTTAATTTCTTTCAAAGCTCACTCAACCACTTGTTTACTCACTCATTTATTTGTACGTGCCTGTTTGTTTCCATGTATGACTGTACTCCTCTCCTCCTCTTTTTAATAATGCGTGTGAGTGTGTCACAGGGGTAAATGTGTGACTGTGAGTCTATTTAAATGTCAGTTCGAAGCCATTGTCTGTATGTGCCCCAGGGTAAATAGTGTGTGTGTGTGTGTGTGTGTGTGTGTGTGTGTGTGTGTGTGTGTGTGTGTGTGTGTGTGTGTGTGTGTGTGTGTGTGTGTGTGTGTGTGTGTGTGTGTGTGTGTGTGTGGGGTTGGTAGTGTGAAAGTCAGCTCAGCCAAACAGGATCAACCGCTAATCCTTTATCTGTTTAGCCATGGAGGTGGGTGTGTGTATGAATGTGTGTGTTTGTATGCATGTGTGTGTGTGGGTGCATATCATAATTAATTACTCTAAGGGGCTGAGAGAGAGGGAGATGCTTCAGTGACCTTTTAAGCATAAACACACACACTCTCTTGCTGACTCTTTACCAAAGTTCCATTAAGCAAGGCACTTAATCTCTTAACCGTTCTAAAGTGCTGATGTACTGAGGGTCTTTCAATTTGACCCAGAAACACCCTATTTTAAAGCTCACTAATGTGGTGTAGGAAGTACTCTGATCTGCTACTTTAGTAAAAGCACCAATATTTAAAATACTCTTTCACAGGCAAAGGTCCTGCACACACGTGAAATTTGACCAGTTTATGACCATTTTCATAGGAGTTATAGCAATATCGTGTTTAACGGCGAGGGATGCGTTGACATGGCAACGGCTTTTGAGGAAAACTCACAAGTGGCACATAGACATGTTGAGGTGCGGACCATTAATCATCACCTGAAGTCTGGTGCCGTTTGGACGATTTTCCTTTGAGTTGCGACCATATCGTGTTTTATGGCGAGGGATGCGTTTCCGTGGAAATGGCATATGGTGAAACCTCAGATTTGACGTACAGCTGTTCAGGCAGGCCCGGTTCTACGGGGGTGCATAAGGGTGCATTGCACCCTCAGTTGAGTCGTTATGCACCCTCATTTGAAAAATTAAAAGTGAAAAAAAATTATAATTAAAGTGAAAGATATTACATATATAATAACAATAATAATAATAGTAGTAATAAGAAGAGGAAGAAAAAGAAGAAGAATCTCTGGGTCATTCCAGAATTGGAGGACATTTCATGTCCCCCATATAAAAAATCTAATAATCCATGCCCAAAATGCTAAAACATGCACTTGTTGTGTTAAACATACTTGTCTTGAGACAAAATGTATATAAAGTTGTAGAAAAAGTGGTTTCAAAATATTATTTAAATTATCAAATAGCTCTCGAACATCCCCTAAAATGGCATTTTTCTCTTGTCCCCGCTTCTTGGTGACCAACTTGCATGTCAAATATAACATTTAAAATAGGGATTTTATTTACTTTTGTTGGTATTATTCTATTGATATATGTCTCTTGTAATGGTAAAATCAATTTGTTAAATCATAAACATATTTTAGATAACAGTAATTTTGCACAGGTGTGTCCCACAACATGCGTTCAACCCTGTTACCCAAACCTTTTTAGATTGGTACAGGAAGTGAAAGAACTGTAAGTCAGATGACACAGTGGAAAGGACATCAGCAAGCCATGTGCTAGTGCCATGGGTAGACCAAAACTAAGTCCTCTCTTTTATTTTTCATATGTTTACAATCTTTTCAGTCTTAAAAGAGTGTGGCACTCTGTGCCACTCAACCCTGTTACTGATATTATCAGAATAAAGCATATTAATTTCAAAGTTATCTTTCTTGCATTAGACATCCAAGTTTGTCCTTGCCTTGAAAGTAGCATTACATGCTACATCTAGCAATAATTCCTGAGGTTAAAGCTCAAATTAGCATTGATTTTCAACCCTGTTACTTTCAACCCTGTTACTATAATTAGAGTAACAGGGGTAATTCTTCATTGGAAAATATTAATTTGATGCCTAGCTGGGCAAATCACTTTTTTTGATGGTTTATTATCTGTTTTTCCTAAATACATAAAAAAAAATTATAAAATAAAAGGTTCATTTTTCAAAAATGTTGGTGTCTAAATTGTCCTCCAATTCTGGAATGACCCATTATAGTTGAAATAAAATAAATTGTAATTGTGGTTAAATAATATTGTCTGCTGCATTTATTTTGTCAATTTAAACAGTAGCCTAAGTAACTTTATTATGTCAGGTGCGCGTGACCTGTGCCGCTGCGCGTTCGTCATCTGCAAGGTGCTTACACAGCAGTCAATGATGGAACTCAGAACATGGTTAAAACAACCAGCTCTTATCGCCAGCAGTAACACTGCATCTACTGCAGGTACACAAACTCGCTCGGATCAGTCATTAGCCCGCATGGTTTTTCTTACCACTGCTACGCTGATGACACCCAATTAATTCTGTCCTTTCCCCGCTCAGAGACCCAGGTCGTTGCACGCATCTCTGCTTGTCTAGTTGACATCTCTCAGTGGATGTCTGCTCACCACCTCAAGCTCAACCTTGACAAGACTGAGCTGCTCTTCCTCCCGGGAAAAGATTGTCCCACTCTTGACCTAACAATCAACATCGGCACCTCAGTTGTTTCCCCGACTCAGACTGCAAGGAATATGGGTGTGACCCTAGATAACAACCTGTCCTTCACTGCAAACATCGCTGCTACAACCCGTTGCTGCAGATACACGCTTTACAACATCAGGAAGATACGTCCCCAGCTGACTCAGAAAGCGACTCAGGTTCTGGTCCAGGCTCTCGTCATCTCACGCCTAGACTACTGCAACTCCCTCCTGGCTGGTCTACCTGCATATGCCATCCGACCTCTGCAGCTCATCCAGAATGCAGCGGCTCGTCTGGTCTTCAACCTTCCTAAATTCTCCCACACCACTCCGCTCCTCCGCTCCCTTCACTGGCTTCCGGTAACTGCTAGAATCCACTTCAAGACACTGGTACTTGCTTACCATGCTGAGAATGGATCTGGCCCTTCCTACATCCAGGACATGGTTAAACCGTACACCCCAGCGCGTGCACTACGCTCTGCATCAGCCAAACGACTCGTTGCGCCCTCGCTGCGAGGGGGACCCAAGTTCCCATCGGCGAAAACACGTGGGTTTGCTGTCCTGGCTCCAAGATGGTGGAATGAGCTCCCCATTGACATCAGGACAGCAGATAGCTTGCACATCTTCCGGCGCAAACTGAAAACTCATCTCTTTCGACTCCACTTCGAGCGTTAGAACTATTAACGAAGCACTTTTATACTAATAAAGGACTGGCTTACCTAAAGCCAGTTGAGTAGCACTTGAAATGTTTGGCTCTATGAAACCTGATGTACTTATATGATTCTGTTTTCTTCAAGGTTGTGTCTTCCTGGTCGAATGTACTTATTGTAAGTCGCTTTGGATAAAAGCGTCAGCTAAATGCAATGTAATGTAATGTAATAACAGTTCAGATCATGGGGACATTACGTTGCCCACGGCCACTGTCGTGGACACTAACGTCCTCCCGCCCGACTCGCCAGCTTTGCCCGCCTCGCCCACGGAGGCGGAGCAGCCGCAGCCATCTTCGTTGCCCCAAACACCGCCACCCCTCAGCGGCCCGCAAGTGCCGGAGCACCTCGGCAAAACAGAGCCAGCCCAGGTATATTTAAAAAAGTACCCAACTCGCCTGTACAGTGGGGTAAGGCGCTCATTTTGCAGCTCATGGTTTCAAAACAGAGATTGGCTGGAATATTCATGTTATGACGACCCCTCCACACCACGTGGGGTGCCGTCTGGTTGTGTGTGTGTGTGTTTTGTGTGTGATTGCAGGTCCCAGCTGCAATCTGTCTGATGAGGCGCACCTGCCGGGTGAGCTACGCTAAAAGGATATAGGAGGAGCAAGCCGGATACGTCGCTCTCACTCCTCTGGGCACTCTCTCTGCGCCAGCTTCAGGGACTTAAGGCCGGACTTCACCTCTTGCATGATATAGCGCAAATCGGACTGATTTAGCCGGCTCCACCGACATGGTGCGTCAACCATGTATCGCACAAAATGTGCCACATTTTTCAGGTAAAAGTCAGCCGTTGTGACTTTCATTCCATCCATCCATCCATCTTCTCCCGCTTATCCGTGGTCGGGTCGCGGGGGTAGCAGTTCCAGCAGAGAGCCCCAAACGTTCTTTTCCCTGGCGACATCAACCAGCTCTGACTGGGGGATCCCAAGGCGCTCCCAGGCCAGCGAAGAGATATAATCCCTCCACCTGGTCCTAGGTCTACCCCTTGGTCTCTTCCCAGCTGGACGTGCCTGGAACACCTCCCTAGGGAGGCGCCCAGGTGGCATCCTAACTAGGTGCCCGAACCACCTCAACTGGCTCCTTTCGACGCGAAGGAGGAGCGGCTCAACTCCGAGTCCCTCCCTGATGACCGAACTTCTCACCTTATCCCTAAGGGAGACACCAGCCACCCTGCGGAGAAAACCCATCTCGGCCGCTTGTATCCGCGATCTCGTTCTTTCGGTCATGACCGATCCTTCATGACCATAGGTGAGGGTAGGAACGAAAATGGCCCGGAAGACAGAGAGCTTTGCCTTCTGGCTCAGCTCCCTTTTCGTCACAACGGTGCGGTAAAGCGACTGCAGTACCGCTCCCGCTGCTCCGATTCTCCGGCCCATCTCACGCTCCATTGTTCCCTCACTCGAGAACAAGACCCCGAGATACTTGAACTCCTTCACTTGGGGTAAGGACTCATTCCCTACTTGGAGTGGACAGTCCATCGGTTTCCTGCTGAGAACCATGGCCTCAGATTTGGAGGTGCTGATTCTCATCCCAGCCACTTCACACTCGGTTGCGAACCGATCCAGTGAGTGCTGAAGGTCACAGACCGATGAAGCCATTAGAACCACATCATCTGCAAAAAGCAGTGGTGCAATCCTTAGTCCACCGAACTGCAGACCCCCTCCCCCATGACTACGCCTCGAAATCCGATCCATGTATATTACAAACAGGATTGGTGACAAAGCGCAGCCCTGGCGGAGGCCAACCCTCACCGGAAATGGGTCCGACTTACTGCCGAGGACCCGGACACAGCTCTCGCTTTGGAAGTACAGAGATTGGATGGCCCTGAGTAGAGACCCCCTCACCCCATACTCCCGCAGCACCTCCCACAGTAACTCCCTGGGAACTCGGTCATACGCCTTCTCCAAGTCTACAAAACACATGTAGACCGGATAAGCGTACTCCCAGGCCCCCTCCAGGATCCTTGCGAGAGTAAAAAGCTGATCCGTCGTTCCACGACCAGGACGGAATCCGCATTGTTCCTCCTCAATCTGAGGTTCGACAATCGGCCTGACCCTCCTTTCGAGTACCTTAGAGTAAACTTTCCCGGGGAGGCTGAGTAGTGTGATGCCTCTGTAATTGGCACACACCCTCTGATCCCCCTTTTTAAAAAGGGGAACCACCACCCCGGTCTGCCACTCCTTCGGTACTGTTTCCGACTTCCACGCAACGTTGATGAGACGTGTCAACCATGACAGTCCCTCAACACCCAGAGCCTTCAGCATTTCCGGGCGGATCTCATCCACCCCCGGGGCTTTGCCACTGTGGAGTTGTTTGACGACCTCAGTGACCTCCCCCCGGGAGATTGGTGTTGATCCCCCGTCATACTCCAGCTCTGCCTCTAACATAGAGGGCGGAGTTGTCGGGTTCAGGAGTTCCTCAAAGTGTTCCTTCCAATGCCCTAACACTCCATCAGTTGAGGTCAACAACGTCCCATCCTTACTGTACACAGCTTGGATGGTTCCCTGCTTCCCCCTCCTGAGGTGTCGGACAGTTTTCCAGAACAACTTTGGTGCCGCCCGAAAGTCCTTCTCCATGTCTTCTCCGAACTTCTCCCACACCCGCTGCTTTGCCTCGGCCACGGATGAGGCTGCTGCCCTTCGGGCCTGTCGGTACCTTGCAACTGCCTCGGGAGTCCCCCGGGATAACAAATCCCTGAAGGCCTCCTTCTTCAGTCGGACGGCTTCCCTGACCACCGGTGTCCACCAGGAGGTTCGAGGGTTACCGCCCCTTGAGGCACCTAGGACCTTGAGACCACAGCTCCCCGCTGCGGCTTCGGCAATAGAGGCTTTGAACACCGACCACTCTGGTTCAATGTCCCCAACCTCCACAGGAATGCCCGAAAAGCTCCGCCGGAGGTGTGAGTTGAAGGCCTCCTGAACTTGGGCCTCCTCCAGACGTTCCCAGTTCACCCGAACTACACGTTTGGGCTTACCAGGTCTATCCAGAGGCTTCCCCCGCCACTCGACCCAACTCACCACCAGATGGTGATCAGTTGACAACTCCGCCCCTCTCTTTACCCGAGTGTCCAAAACATACGGCCTCAGGTCGGATGATACGATAACGAAATCGATCATGGACCTTCTGCCTAGGGTGCTCTGGTACCACGTACACTTGTGAGCATCCTTATGTTCGAACATGGTGTTTGTTATGGCCAATCCATGACTAGCACAGAAGTCCAGTAACAAACCACCACTCCGGTTCAGATCAGGGGGGCCGTTCCTCCCAATCACGCCCCTCCAAGTGTCTCCATCATTGCCCACATGTGCGTTGAAGTCTCCCAGCAAGATTAAAGAGTCCCCTTCAGGAGCCCCATACAGGACTCTTTCCAGGGTCTCCAAGAAGGCCGTATACTCTGAACTGCTGTTGGGTGCATAAGCACACACAACAGTCAGAGTTTTCCCCCCCATAACCCGCAGGCGTAGGGAGGCGACCCTCTCGTCCACTGGGGTAAACTCCAACAACGAAGCACCTAACCGGGGACTTGTGAGTATCCCCACACCCGCCCGGCGCCTCACACCTTGAGCAACTCCGGAGAAGAATAGAGTCCAACCCCTATCCAGAAGTAAGGTTCCAGAGCCGACGCTGTGCGTAGAGGTGAGCCCAACCAGATCCAACTGGTAACGCTCCACCTCCCGCACAAGCTCCGGCTCCTTCCCCCCCAGAGAGGTGACGTTCCACGTCCCCAAAGCCAGCTTCTGTCGCCCGGGTCTGGTCCGTCGAGACCCTCCGCTTTCACTGCCACCCCCGACCCCATCGATGTTTCCCGTAGGTGGTGGGCCCGCGGGACGGAGAAGCGGAGGTGTTGCCCACGTTGCCTTTTCGGGCTGGGCCCGGCCGGGCTCCGTGGCAAGCCCGGCCACCAGACGCTCGCCGACGAGTCCTCCTTCTGGGCCTGGCTCCAGAAGGGGACCCCGGGCTTCCTCCGGGCCGGGTATCCTCACTTCTTGTGTCGTCTTTCATGAGGTCTTTTGAACCAATCTTAGTCTGGCCCCTTGCCTGAGACCAATTTGCCATGGGAAACCCTACCAGGAACACAAGGTTCCAGACAACACAGCCCCCAGGTTCATCAGGGCACACAAACCTCTCTACCACGGTAAGGTGCTGGTTCTTCAGAGACTTTCATTCCATCCTTCATTAAGCTTTGGGGCCAGCCACGGATCGTTTTCACCTCTCTGAGGAACAGCCAATCTGACAGGCGTGTAACACCATGTGCCATATACAGGATGAAAGTTTTAATACGGCTGACTCTTGACATTGTATTTTCTCTCTGCTTTGGCGTAGGGTTGATTCCATCTTGATGTTCCCCGTAAGCTTTGATGTACTCCTCCATGATTCCAGGTAGCTTTATGTTCCGCATTTTATTCCCGCGTCCCTTTCCAGAGGACCGGGGGGAGAAATGGGGAGGGACCGCTTGTTCAGCCGTGGTCATGCTGCAGGAGTCACTTGGAATTGTCTCTTTAAACTGTGGGTTTTCTCTGGAAGTTTTTCCTTGTACGATGTGAGGGTCTAAGGATAGAGGGTGTCGTTTTTTCTCATACTGATATTCTGAACAATCTGTGCTGTTGTATTTGCTGTAAAGTGTCTACTGTAGGCTATTTTTATTATATGTACAGCACTTTGGCTCGATCATAAATCGTTTATAAATGTGCTATATAAATAAAACTTGATTTGATTTGATACCACCCAATGAATGCACCGACTTGCTTGTAGAACCACGCTACACAAAGCAGATAGCAACACCTATAAAAACTTAAGCATAGACATTTAAAAAAAGGGCTACTGTATCGACATTTTAAAATTATATTTAAAGAAAAGGCCCTGACAAAACAGCAGGGCTCTATTTCAGTAACTATGAACTATAGAAAAAAAGACAGCAACAGCTTACATCAAATCTCTGCTGAGCCTAAGGATAATCATAAATAAATAACATAGTGAAAATAAATATATTGCAATGCTCAAAACAGCAGCATCCAACGGTCTCTAATCCTTGGATATGACATGTCACTGCATGCATGCACGGAGCAGCTGTAGCGCGGAGATCATCATTATCATCATCAAGGCCGTTTCTCAATCGCAAGTAAAACTGCTGCAGAGCAACTATTTCAAGAATACTACGTCATCGAGTGACGCCGAAGGACTGTTTAAATGCATGTTAAATGCCCAGCATTCTGCGCCACTCTATGACGTAGTATACTTGAAATAGTTGCTTTGCAGCATGTGTACTCTTTTTCCCTCTGCTAGCGAGAGCCAGAGACAGCTGCTTTTCTGTCGGACAATATCCTGTTTGTGACTTTACCACGCGTTTTATTAATTAAAGTACCAATTTGAAAACATCTCAGAGACTCCATTTAGTCTCCTTTTAAGCTTCTCTTTCCTGGACACGAGAATAACCATCACAGATTAACATTACCTACACAATTCTGTTAAAAAATGGTTAAGTTAAGACTACGTATTAAGAATAAACTCCGCAAACGGTTCCCCTGTGCCGCTGTAAGCGTTGGCCGGTAAAATACCTCCGCTAAAACTATTCCCTATTACTTTATAACCCAGCGGTTATGTAAGAGTAAGCTACTAATGCGCCTATTTGATATTAATTCCTCTGTATATATTTCACCGTTTGTTTTACTGTGAGATATTTATTATACATTTCTACAATCTAGATGTGTACCCAATTTAAACTCATAGTCTGCAGTTACAGCATCAAGTTGTTATTATACAATATGAAGTGCAAACTATATTTTTCATGCTTATGCAACGCTATAGATGCAAATCCATGTTTGAATCGGCAGGAGAGTTTACGTTAAGGCCCTGACACACCAAGCAGTCATCAGAGAACTCGCCGACGCCGACTGTTGCGTCGGCGAGTTCTCTTGCGTCTTGGCCATGTGTCGCACTGGAACACACCGCAAACACTTCAGCCGAGCACGTATGAACTGCGCATGCGTGAGCGGCAATAACTCTCCTTACCAGCAGGCGGCGGTAGTGTGTATTCGTCATTCAAAAGAGACAACAACCGGAAAACAGAGAAGAAGAACAGACTACGTGATATAAACAAACAACAAATAGCGTGTGCGTTCCATTTTCACTCTCGTCTATCAAAAACATGTTTTGTGCGGTACTGGAGCTATCAGCCATTGGAGTGTTGCTTGTGGAAGACATTCTCAAGCAACCGTTTCGCTTCTCATGCACTGATTCGCTAGCTGAATAGCCAATCAGAGTGATTTCTTTGTGCGTCGGCCATGAAAGACCAAATAAGGCGTGTCACAGCCGGCGGTGTGGGACACACCAAATTGAGTTTGGGCGACAGGACACGCTTCGTCGTCCGACTAACGAAAACGGCCGATTTCGGCCTGGTGTGTCAGGGCCTTTAGCTCTCAGTAGCCAGTGACGGAAGTGCCATTGACTTCGGTTAAGGTGCATTCAGGCGCAATTCAGTAAAAGTGTGTATTGGGCGAAGATGCATTTATATATATCATTGTAAAATGCAGTCTTTAGCAAGAAATATCAATAAATACAGTTTTATTAAGGAGATATTTTACTACAACATAAAGTATATAAACGAGATAAAGGAGTGTATATTGAAGTAATTAGGATCCGCTGTGTAGAGAATCATGGAATTTGACTGGTATCTACCAATACCATCCTTAACCAGTTTAGCCCTGAGCCTGTTTTTCAGGTCTCAGGCTCGAAAATGACATTCCCAGAACAAATGACCAAATCTTCGCTTCTAAATGGGTTAAATTAATAATCTTTTTTCTCAAAGTAATGATAAACCTGTGAGTTGGATGTAGAAAAGTCAGAATCAATATAGATGTTTTTTATTTTAAAGAAAATTCAGATTGAACATAGTAAAAAACTGTAAATTACAGTGTCCGTCCAAAAATAATTGTTTACTTATAGTGAAAACTACCCTTGGATGATGGTAAGGTAGACTAAAAGCTTTAGGAATCCAAAGTACAACATATAATAAGTACCCTGTATCAAGATTGATGCCAAACAAGTGACATTTGACCTTTTTAGAGAGGTTTAGCAAAGAAAACTCCACCTCTGAGGTGATTTGGGTGGAAATGGGGGTTTTACCGTTTCTCTGGAACCCATTGGTCGATTTTGGTGATTGACATCTCTTTCTGACCGTTAAAGCCAATAGAATTGAAGGGGAATCTCCCCACTCACACACAGTCTAAAACAAAAAGGTGTGGGCTTCCCGCACCCAGTTTTGCACCAGAGTGAAGCTGTCTCTAGGTCTGACTTCTAGAAATGGAAACGCAGGTTTATTGCTTATGGATTATCAGAAATAATTTCAAAGGGACACAGACACATTGGATTAACCTATGGATTAACTTCAGCAGCGTTTTTATCGTGTTAATGCAATTTAAGACCACTTTTGACCAGACAACAACAAAGGTGAGCCATGTTAGCGTTTTTAGCTACCTAGCGCCATATGTTTTGATGTCTGTTCTTGTTATTATCTCCGCGAGTTCATATAATTGAGTGATAATGAGGGTACCCTTCGATGCACTTTTGCTAAATGTTTAGACAAATTGCTTGTGTTACCGCCCTTACATGCTAAACACTATTGGCAATGAGCATTGTCCACCTCAAGACGGGTAACATTTAACCACACCTTGGAGCGCCATGTAGCAGCCGCAGGTGTGTAAATTGCCCCGCCCCCTCGCACACAGACGGGAGAGAGAGATCTCGTCTGGATTGGAAAGATAGAAAATACACCATAGACGATTTTTTTTTGTCTTTTTGCATATTAGAAACGAGTTAGCGACACTAAGACTGCGATATAATGTTTTTGTAGCAATAATACATATGACATATATTTTTTAAATGTCTCCAGTACCGATAAAAAGACCGATAACGTTGGAGCTTAACGGCGCGTAAAACACACGTGATGACGTCACCAACGAATCGACGACTGAATTTGTTGGTCATCGATTTTAATCGATTAAGTCGATTAGTTATTGCACCCATAGTTGGATGTGCAGCAAAGATAAATAATAAGGTTTTGTGAGTGAATTTCGGTGCAGTCATCTGTTAGCATTTTTCGCTCGTTGCTAATTCAGAGGCTCAGCATTAGCATTGTGAGTTTTATTTTGAAAAAAAAAAATAATGATCAGTTAGATGAGTTTCTTCCCGTTACATGGATATAAAACATTCATAGTTTATTAAATGAACATGCCCTCAGACACTGTTTCCTGCAAGATGTTGCGGCAGTGCCCCGGTACCGGGGTCTCTCGGGCTTAACAGGTTAATAAATGCCATCCTTATAAATGTATACAATACCGTTTTAAATTATACTTGTATTTAAATTATGTTTGATTCCATTAATTGAATTAAAGATGTTTTAATGAATTATACTGAAATGATTGTTACATTGTCATCATGTAACTATTTTTGTTCTTTTATTTGCCTCACCAGAAAACAGTCCCACCTCCTCTTGAAGACATTTTGCCTCCTGCTATCGACTTCAGGTTCACATTAGGTAAGCCCTTGAGTGTGTCAGAATAAAGTTGTTGTTTCAGAGGTTAATTCAAGACGTGTTATGTTTACATTCTAATATAATGAGCATCAGGTAAACGTACCCATTTCTATTTTTTGAATCACAGATGGGATGGAGATGTAAACTATGCAGCACTAGTGTCACCACTCAAAGTGATATTTTAAAACATTATCGACTCCATCATGGAACCTTTGGACAGAAACGTGCCTTGCCCTGCATTCATGTAGACCCTGCGCTCTCACATATCATGACTATGTGGTCAATTTTCTTGCAAACCAGCCTTTTTTTTAATGGCTTAAACCCCTTGTAATGCATGTGACCGATCTGCAAACTAAATCCTTACCAATCAATTTCTTCACTAATGTGTTTGTAAAGGTGTGTAGTAAGATGTATTAAAAAGTTGAAGTTCAAATCCTGTATGTTTTTTCGTAACAACTGCTCAAAGTTGAGGTACCGAATACCGATTTTCTAAAAATCTAAAATGTTCAGTTTGGCCTTGGGTAACTTGTGAGGGGTCAAACTAGGGGTTTTTCATGATTCTGAGTTGATTGCAATCATTTATTTTTCACTAAAATCATTCCTTTGTGGAAAAACGGCCACGCCCACCTTTCCCGCTCGCCTCCCCCCCCCCCCCACCCCCCCATAATGCCTTTCCACTGCTAGCATAAAAATGGTTTGATTATTTTACTATTTGCCCTTTTAGGACTTATTATTGTTTAGTGGTATCTGCTAGTTGGTTGGCATTCAGAGTGAGGATGTTTAGAGTTAACATCCCAGATAGCAAAAAGTCATTGAATCAACATTGAGATATGGTCACGCTGAAGATTGTGTTCAACATTGAAGTCAGACATTGAAACAATAGTGAATGTGCTCGTTATGATCAGCATTGAAACAACATTGAATTTTCAACCAATCCCAACATTGAATCAACCTTGATTCAATTACGATATGATCAACATTGAAACAACATTGAATTTTCAACCAATCCCAACAATGAATCAACCTTGATTCAATTACGATATGATCAACATTGAAAGAATGTAGAATTGGATCAACATTGATTCAACTATATTATGCATTGCATTATACATTGAAACAATGTTATTATCAGATTGCAAAAAGTCATTGAATCAACATTGAGATATTGTCACGCTGAAGATTGCAATTGATGTCGGACATTGAAAATAAACTAAAATGAACAAACAAAAAAAGAGCCCATTACTTATTCAGTTATTTATTCAGATTCAATGATATGAACATCTTTAACATCTTTTGTCCACAAGCACGAAAAACATTGTCTCTTAAGGTCCCATGTCATGCTTTCCTGGTTATCACCCGTCCCCTTGTGTTATGTAGCTTTTTCTGCATGTAAACGGTCTGCAGAGTCACAAACCCTCAAAGTACACCCTGTAGCGAGTAAAACTAACAGAGAAGACCTGTCTATGCTGCCCCAGAACTTCTTCCTCAGTAAAGTGACGTAACGGGCATAGTGGTGTGACACACACACTCTCACTCAGCCTTATCTTTTCTCATCCGTGGCTGTGAGTGTGTGTCTGTGTGCTCAGGCTGAGTTCCTCTGTGTCTCGCTGTCTCACAGACCCCACGCAGCAACCAGGAAACAACACCAGTAATCCAGCTCACACTGTCTGCTCCTCGAGCCGAGCAGCGAGCCCCGCAACATCCCGCCAACACGGTACCCAGACCCCACGCAGCATTCTCATCAGTTTGTCATTACTGGTGTCATTTTCTGGTTGCTAACACCATTGTAACACATAATCACTGAGGTTCACCACCGTTACAGCTGTACATCAGCGAGACACAGGAACTCAGCCTGAGCACACAGACACACACTCACAGCCAGGCTGTGTGTGTAAATCCACGGAGCCGCAGCTGAGAAAAGATAAGGCTGAGTGAGAGTGTGTGTGTTACGCCACTATGCCCGTTACGTCACTTTACTCAGGAAGAAGTTCTGGGGCAGCACAGACAGGTCTTTTCTGTGTTAGAGTTTTACTCGCTACAGGGTGTACTTTGAGGGTTTCTGACTCTGCAGACCATTTACATGCAGAAAAAGCTACATAACAACAAGGGGACGGGTAATAACCGGGAAAGCATGACATGGGACCTTTAAGTGGAGGAAGCTCCTTAGAGACAATGATCTGGCCATCAACTGTAGTTCAAATTATATTTGCTCTGAAACTCCAGATGACATAAAAACCTGGCAACTGCAAACAGGGTTGTCATACTCGGTGGAAAGGCAGTCTTAACTATAAACTCAGATCTATAAGACCCCAGTTCAACATGAACGAAAACACCCCAACTTTAAACAATGTCTGTTTAACTATTTTTTCCTTGGTACACCGCCATTCCTCTCCGGTGCGTAACGTAGCCACTTCTGCACTCCAACCCTGAATGTCAATTCCGTCAGCCTGCGGTCAAATTGACGAGCAGCAGCTGAAAAAAAAGAAGTTACATTTTTTGTTTATTGAAATAATAAGAAGAAGAAAGCTGCAATGGATGCGTTCCAGTGTGTACTGTTTAGTGTACTAGGTTTTCAGGCGGCCTTAATTGAGCAATTCACCCATCAACCACATCTTCATATAATTGATTCACACTATTACTCATTTCTGTCTACTCGCTCTGTGTCTCAGAGGACGGTAGTGGACAGTTCAGAAACGTGCCCATCAGTGACATCATCAATGGTCATTTCCAATTAGCTAGGAATAATGTCACTGGTAGGCAGGTTTCTGAAATGTCCACAGCCCACCTTTGAGATGCAGAGCGAGTAGACAGAAATGCTGCCATCCTATTATGAGCATTAATGAGGACCACTTATATGAAGATAAGGATAAGAATGGATGCATTTTGCATCCATTCTTATCAACTTGAGAAAGAAATGTAAAAGACTTATGAATTAAATTCAATATTTGCCAAATCTGTTGTAAAGTAGTAAACCTAGTATTTTGAGGTGCAGGCTCACCAAACATGCAGTCCTTTATCAGCGTGTCCTTGAAGGCCCTCTTCTCTCCCTTTCCCACCCAGTTGAAGATGCAGGCTAGACTGTTTGTCATGGCAGCGGATAGCATTCGCCGGATCATATTTTCCGAGTTGGTCCCTCCGACTAATGCCAGGCGGGTAATCTTAACAGACGAGAGAAAATGATTAGTGTGCTACAGTGTACTATGTAAATAGACATCTTCTCATTTATAAATAAATACAAATGTAATGAATTTGAACACATTTGTATTACCTCTAAGGAAGAAATAAGACCACTACTGTGTCCAAACTAATCGACAAACAATGCCAACAACCAAATTGGCAATCCTAAGAAATGGTCAAATATTGATTAAGAAAAATATTATCGTGATTCGCGAGGCGTATTTTTACAATATTTCTGTCAAACACACATCCAAGTGAAAAAGAAATGTAATGCATCCACTCCTACAATTCCAGACATAAGCCCTTAAGATTTCAAACAAGAAATGTAAGACTTTTAAAACTTATAAGGATCCACAGGATACCTGCAAATGCATACAGAAAATGTTAGAAGCCTCGACAGATTATAGAGAAAATGCTTTGTGTAAAAATTGTTCACCATCTTTCGACGGACTGCTTCCTCCCTCAAAGCAGCTTCAGTCTCATCAAACTTCTCCTCGTTGGTGAGTGGAAGCATTATGGGGAAGTTGTCTTCTTGTGACTCTGGTCCAGCTCCATGAATGTTTAGTTTAGCAAGTTCCGTCTTTATAAAGTTAATGTCACGTGAGATCTGCTTCACCTCCATACATAGCTCGGTAAGCATCTTCGTGGTTCTCATGGCAGCAATGTCTTGAAAATTAAAAAAATAAAGGTTTTAATTTACATTTCAAGGATAGATTTTTAATTTCCAATAATTTAGAATGACACTAAGTAACTCACTGATAAGTGTTTGCCAACAGTAACCATTAAAGCTGCACTATGTAACTTTCCTATTTACCCTGGATTTGAACACAGGTCTCCAGCACAACTGCTGAAATATGTACCACTGAGTTTATAGAGCCTGCCTGCTTGCTCGGGGGAGAAATTGACCATAAAGTCATAATTTTTGTCAAACCAAGGTCATGTCTCACCTAGATAAAGGATCTAAATGTCTCAATAGAAGAGCAGGGAGACCAAAATCAACCACCCCAATTTTAAGTTATATTGTATTAACACTACCATACAGATTGGACAAAATAACATTGTAATCACAAAAAGGTTACATAGTGCAGGTTTAAGTGCTTACATTTTAAGCCTTAACACCATGACAAAAAACATGAAAAGATGGGAAAGTCACAAGGGATAGGTTTCTCAATTTCAGAAGGCATCAGTACGGTTAAGAACCTGCTCAGAAAATGATACTTGCCTTTCAACACTCTGCTTGATTCCTCTCCATATAATCTCCCCCGTGGTGTTTCTGGAGCTGAAGGGGGTGGGATGGGTGCTGCGGGGTCAGGTGAGCCAAGCCCAGTGCGCTGAAGTCAGCTAATCTTGAGCCATGTGCATAGCTGGCACCGCCGTCTAAAAGACAAGACACCATTATTAATTGTTTATAAGTAAGCCATGAGAACCATTGGCCCATAGGAGCCGATATCCTGTTTCCGCAGCATGATGTACAAGTACACCCCCTGGACATGATGCTAGTATGTCGCAGGGACTTAACCCAATCCAACCCTTGATACTGAGTGCCAAGCAGGGAGATATCGGGTACCATTTTTAACAGTCATTGGTATGACTCGGTCGGCGATCAAACTCACAACCTCCCAATCTCAGGGCGGACACTAACCACGAGGCCACTGAGCTGCTATTCATTCTTTATATTGAACATGAATTTGGGAATTTTCCAAAAAAAAACAACATTTAAGATGAGAAATACATACCATTCCTTGCTTTCTCTAATGGCATAGCGTGGGAGGGGCTGGAGTTATATGTTGGCAATCCTAGAAAAAGAGAGAAATAACTAAATAAGGCAAATGAGCACTATTAAAGTTGTTATCCATGAGCACCATATAGCAATTGCACCTAGCTAGCCCCATATAGTTACTTTCCAACTTAGATAAAGGAGACCTGAGGGATGAACACACTTGGCTACAGAGTGAGTAATTAAAGAATAGTTTCCCACCTAAGGTGCTGATAATTCCTGTGATCCAAAGATAAAAGACATAATAGTCTATTAGTCTACTTCATAACGAGGGGTGCACTCAAGTGGCTGCCGATGACAATTTATTCAGGATACAGAAAATATGACCAACGTTTCGGAGAGACTGAAACATTGGGTCATATTTCCGGTGTCCTGAATAAATTGTCATCGGCAGCCACATGAATGTGCCTGACTTTTACACCATTAGTTTTCTTACCATCATTACAGTGGTCCATTGACTGGTCCAACTCCGCCAAATAGCTTCCACAAAAGCCTACAATGAGAGAACACACAACATGAACTATGAATGCTGTAACTCGGACAAAGCACATTTACATACTGTCCGCCCGGAGGTAGTAGTGTGAAGTAGGGGTCGACCGATTATCCAGACCGATATTCCGCATTTTACAGATTATCGCTATCGGCCTTTTTTTTTTTTTTTTTTTTTTAAATCAAATTGCCGATAAAACTTTGGATCTGATGCGGCCGTTTCTCTGGTTGCAGTCACCACTCTGTACACAAGCAATGTCCCGATCCAATTCTATCAGTTTCCCAGTTACACAGGGTAGCGTCTCGCAGCGGATAAACTGTGAGGGGGGGGATTGCTAGTGGAGCCTCGCAGCAACTCTGCTTTCTGCACCACAATCTGGTGCTGCTGAATTGGGACTACTAAATGAGTGAGACTCAAATATCAGAAGTTCAGAACAAGTTTTAGTAGTTTTCATTTTATTTCTATTTCATTGACTTTACTCAGGGTACAGAGAGGAAACCAGTTTTAAGATGTTGAAAAGTTCAGCAAACATAAAAAGGCATTTCAAAGAAGTTGTGTTGGAGTTTGTGTTCTTCTACATTTTGAGACCAAGATTTTCTGATATTACTGCAAATGTATATCGGTTCCAAATATCGGTTATCGGTCTCGTTGATTACTAATAATCGGTATCGGCCTTGAAAAAGCCATATCGGTCGATCCCTAGTGTGAAGTGGTTCACTTACCATTGTCAGCCTGGTGAATTGACAGAACATCCTCCGAGTGGCTTCCTCCAGAGGCTAAAAGGGAACAAAAGACAGGAATAATGGATGCTGTAACTTTTGAACACATATCACATGACTGATGTTTGAATGTATTGTTGGAGGAACTAAATGCTTGTAAATTAAAGCTCACATGCAATTACATATTGTTCCTGCCATTTTAATAAGTAATGACATACCACTGCTTGCATTTGGGGTTGGTCCTGAGGGGTACTGGCTGGATTCTGGGAGCACTGTAGGACAATGAACATCAGGTGGCTTGGCAAATCTTCTCTTCACACAGCTGGTTTCTGACTCCCCATCTGACTCCATGTACACAGGATTTGGTCTGGAAAATAAAAATGAAACATTCAACATTCCCATTAATTGAACTAATTTGCCCCATGGCCCATTTCTGTAGAATGAGGCCGCTTGACGTACAGGTACACAGAGATGACACTAGTCTATCACAGGACTGGAGGTGGGGTTTTTACTTATTGTTTACACAGAAACCAAGGATTATATATTTCAAGAGGGAGCGATCAAAGTAAACATCCTAAGCCTGCTTCCTCCACACTGGGAGTGCTGTGACCACTTTTCCATTGCATCTTATGAGCGGTTGGGTTCTTTTGGTTCCTGCCTATGCACGCATACTGGTTCTTATCAATGCGACGTTGTTTGATAAGGGTTAAAGTCAGGCCAGACATGGAACCTGACCTCCTACAGGAATTCAACTGTACCTTACTCTTCTTTTCCCACGTGCACCTGCTTCGTCCTCAGAGCTCAGATCAGTGGTTGGACATCCAGTATTCACATACTTTTCTTCGTATCGTTTGGCCTTTTCCAATGAGTCTGTAAAAGAAAAAGCATAAAATAATAGGATGACATTTTACTGACTAGTCTCACTTGTGTCATATGTGGTATGGCACCACACACATTCAAACTGCCATCCATAAAACGTGTGGATACCTATATACTTGAAAATAGACAATAGTAATGCAGTGACTACTTACCACAAGTAATCAAGAGCCGGACATTCGCATATGTGGTCCATCCTTTATGGGCCGTCATGTGTTCTTTAAGGGCCTTCAAATACATGTTTTTTGGGGGCCATAACAATTTACCTTCCTTTAGACTGAACCAGCTGGCAAGAACTGTTGCAGCTCCGCCATTTGGAAAAAGTACAACGGCCCAAAGCACCACCTCCCTTTCCATTCTGTATACAATAAAGGAAATAATGTAAATGATTAAAAAAAAAACCTGCTCATAAATCATAAGATGTCATTTACTCGCCCAGCAGTATGAGCGGTATGCTACTGCATATGAGCTATTGGAATAGCTATGAGGCCATTTCCTTCTGACTCTGGATACAGAACACATTTACGTTTGATACATCCAAGTTTACCAACCCCGATATTGTCACACAACTCTCTAACCTTGTATGTACCTATGCATGAGGACTCGCAGGGATAAGTGTAATATGATTCTTGGTGTCTGAACCTTTTGTAGATCACATATACCTCATCTTCTTCCTGGACTATATTCTGCACTACTGCAATACTATGTCCCACCTCAATACAATTATCCCCCTGCTTTGTAGACAAGGTAAAACGACTACTGGAGACCTTTGTGTACTGTACAGCAACACCGAAATGTTGAGGGAGTGGACCATCAGTGTGGATTTTCTGTAAGACTGGTTCATCTGTTGGTAATGGAACCTCACAACGTGGCTGTTCTGACAACCTTTTGACCACCTGTTGTAGAGGTTGGTGTGGCTTGCGTAAAAGATGCTTTATTTGGCCAAGATAATTCTCAAAAGGGAATCCTGAAACATTATCTAAAGGTCCAAATTGTTTGTATTCATCGGCTAAATGTATAAGCTGGTGTACACTGAACACAATCTGATCCCTGCCATACAACTGTCCAAAGTGTTCCACAAAGGAAATCATCAATCTATGCGCTAATTCAACCTTTTGGCCAGAAATTCCAGGAGACAAAAACAAATACATGGCCACTGAAAACAACATAAAGTTGTCATAAATCTCACTGGGAAGGCAATCCTTCAGAACTACAGGGCCCCAGTACAGTATGAAGGATCGGAGCTCTGTAGCTTTCCAACGATCCAGCTCATTCAAACCCCTTGGCTTGCGATTGAATTCACAAGGGGTGTGGGAATGTAACCCCAGCAGTTTGCTTGATATACTGTTAACAGTTTGTGAAGGAAGCCTAGTGGCTAGATTGCCCTTTAACCACATATTCAACAGTTTTCTCATCACACCAAGACAACAGAGGTGCATATAATCTATTGGGAATGAAGAAACCATCTTTACTGTCCCTGTTAAAGGACTGAGTGTCTGTTTCAAGTGATGTTCTTCATCAATCATATCACAATAACTTGAGTCTGTCCTGAGCCTGACATTTGTTTCAGGATAAGTCATTTTCTTCCTCCACACACCATGTTGATCACACTTGTCACACCCTGAATAGCCATTATGTGACTTGATATTCTTAACGTAGGCTCTGGCTGGAGCATCACACACAAATGAGGAAACCAGTACTTTCAATCGGTTACCATTATGAACAACGCCATTAGCCAGTACATTTTTAAGGTCGCTAATAAATTGCTGCAGATACTCAACAACACACTTGGGCTTGCTTAAAGCACAAAAGATACCGACAATAAATGGGGACTTAGTATAATCACATTTCAGAATTGCAAGTATAGGCCAGAATTGAAGTCTTGAACTCTTAAAGAGAGGGAGACCATCTATGTTGAACTGTAAAGTAAGAGTTCTGAGGCTCACTGGTAAACTCAAACATTTCAATCGTGAAAGTATCCCTTGCACCAATCCAAAATGGTAGTACTCGCCACCTTGCATTTGAGTGGTTGCAACATCATGTTGTGTTCTAAGCAGAGTTCTTCCATCCTTAGGGAGCATAGGGTGAAAAAGCTTTAAGATGGACAGCAGAGCAGACAAAGCAACCAGATTGATTGAGTAGGATGTTGCCCAATATCTTAGGCTCCTCATAAGCAGATCCTGACTAGGCTGATGCTCGTCATGGCTGTCGGAGTCAGAATCTGATTCAACATTCCCAGCCACACTACCATCAGTATGATCATTTCCCATTTGTACATGATCTGATTCAACGTCATCATCTCCAGCTAAACTACCATCAGTATGATCATTTTCCATGTGTACATGGGAAGCTAGTGGTGTATCTAGTTGGGAAACGTGTGAGATTCTGAAGGGTGGTTCCCTATTCACACAGGGGTCTAAATGTGACTTGTTATTATAAAGAGTTTCCTCGTATTCCTTAAGGATATCTTTCTCCATGTCCCTTACAGTTCTGATGACTCTACGTCTTTTAGACCAATAAGAAGCCATCTTAGGTAAAGAGAGGTGGCACTGCTATAATTACTTTACTTGGCCTTGTGTATTGCAGTGATCCCCTTGACTCGTCTTGTAGTATAATCCTGAAAATGGAGGAAAACAAAGCAGATTAAAAATCAGTATGCATAAACTAACAGTACAAATATATATCAGCCTCCTGGTGCAATGCAAATATAACTGTACTGACGAAATTCCCTAGAATTACACGTTTTATTCCATGGGTCTTCAACCAGGAGTCCAGGACCCCTAGGACATACATTTTACCCAAATATCCTATATGATGCTTTAGCTTGACTGTATCAGACCAACTTTGATGTAATTTCTGTAGGATGTAGGGATGCCAGAAACTGACCATGATCAAAATCGGCGGGGTCGGTGTGTAGCAAGCTGCAGCAGCAGTCTGCGCAGGGCAGCCTGTGCTGCTGGCTTCCTCCAAGTTTTACAGTCAAAACTGGTGTTGTGACCAATGGCCATTTACAATTATTAATACTATTACTATTATTAGTGTATATTTTGGTTGAAACTAAGCCAGAAAAAAAACAAAAAAACATAAATAATAAAAAAATATATAAATAAAATCGAATTTTAAAAATAATCTTCGATTATGGAGACTGTAACGAATAATAGATGAATCGTTGGCATCCCTAGTAGGATGGTAGTTTAATGTCAGATTGTGTTAGCTAGTGTATCTGCTGCGTTAGCTAGGTGCTAGCCAGGGCAAGAAAATATCAACTGCGTCATGCGATGAACTGTTTAATTAATTTATGATATAGGCTATATTATAACAAAAAATATGCACAATTTCACCCAAATATCCTAAATAATGCTTTAGCTTGACTGCATCAGTGGACACTTTATGTAATTTCTGAAGGATGGTAGAGTTTAATGTCAGATTATGTTAGCTAGCGCTGCGTTAGCTAGGTGCTAGTCAGGGCAATAAAATATCAACTGCGTCATGGGATGAACGACGTTAAATTCGTTGATGATATATATTATTATAAGTAATTAGTTCCCACTTTTGCGCTCTGAATAGCCTAAAAAAACATAACAGGGTGTAACTGAGGTGAACATATAGAGTAGGCATGCACAACGGTCACGTTACATTTCTTACCGATTTGTGATATCTGTCTCTTCTCTTCAGGCGGCTTGGCGGCAACTGAACTGCCTGCCTTCCTCCACACCCTGAGATGTACGCTCTTTCACGTGACCAACGTGCTTTCAAGATTAAGTGCAACGTGCAACAGGCATGACGGGTAATCTGTGACGTTTCGCTCTCTCAAAACTTGGGCCATTTTGTCTTCATGCACAGCAGCTCTCATAGGAAAGAACCAGACCCCGCCTCCGACGCTGGATCATGATCTCGCCCGAGAGGGGATAGCGCCACACGTTGAAACAATGTCAATTCAATGTAGGGAATTTCAACGTTGAAAAACCGGCATCTATATTACATTGATTCAACAACATTTTTTCAAACGTTGAAATGGTATTTGTAAAAACACATCGAATCAACATTGATTTTTCAACCTCAACCAAAAATAACCAAAATCCAATGTTGAATTAATATCTTTTGCTATCTGGGATGCTGAAGCCATTTTCAACCTTCATTTGATCATGGACAGACTGCTTTTTACGCCTGATATGTAAGTATTATCTACATTTTTAACTTGAAATATTTCATGTCACTACTTTGGTAATGAAATGTAACATACTGTACAAGTTGTCAACTTTTCTTACTTGTTAGCTGTGTAATAGTAGGCGCAATAACATGGTTAGCTAGCTAACGTTAAATCCATGATGTATTACTCCATGATTGTATCCAACTAGGCAATTACCATGATGTATTACACACCTCAAACTGAATCTTATGATCATTTTATTTTCTTGAATGCTAGCTTTCTGGCACATTAGGTTACAGTGGTGTATTGTCTCTGACAGGATATTTTGTGTTTAACGTTACTGTGAAGCAGATCTTCTATTTTCCTTTGCAATAATATCTATTACAATATTAATCATCTACTGTACATGAGATTGTCTTTAATGTCACAAAATAATGATATTATGACTGAATAATACAATGTTTATTCTACTTTGTAGGACATATTAGTCTAGCAGTATGGATGAAGACTCGACTCCACCTTTGCTAAATTGTTTCATCTGTGAAAGCCCGGAGACACCAGCTCAGAGGCTGATACAGCCAACTCCTAAAGGATACCCTACTTTTTTGGAACAAGCACAAGTAGTTGAAAATGCTAAGATTTTGGAGCGTTTGAAGGAGGCTCAGAACATAGGAAGACTCAGGTACCACAAAAAGTGTAAAGATGATTTATACAACAGGTTTCTTGAAGTCACCAAGAACTCAGGCCAAACATTAAAGGCAGAGAAAGAGGCAGCTAAGAAGAAGAGAAGACGCACTTGCTCTGACTTCAGTGCAGCTTCTGCATGCAGTTCTACAAGTTCACGGTCCGTTCAGCTTCTGTACAAGAATGTATGCATTCTTTGCAACCAACCTGCACAGATCTACAAAACTCGTCCAGAGGAAGCTAGAAAGAGATACAGAGTGCCAGATAATTTGACTGCAGATAGACTGAAGGCAAGCTTGCGGAAGACAGCACAGAGTCGCGGGGATGACTGGGGCACTGAAGTTGTTGGACGTCTGGAAGGGATCAATGACCTTGTGGCAGAAGAAACCCTGTACCATTTGCGCTGCAAAACTATTTTTGAGACAGGTGGCCATTACTCCAAGACTGAAGATAAAGGACAAAGGAAGAGAGGACAAAAGAAAATTGATGAGGAACGAGAGGCTGTTTTTGTTGAATTCTGTGATTGGTTAGACTCAGAACTCGAGCATGGGGTGATGACTCTTGATCAAGTCCACGAAAAGCTAAAGCAGTTTGATCCGTCACCAGATAAGAGCCTCTCTTATTCAAAGTATTGGCTAAAGAAGAAACTCCAAGATAAATTCCATGACACCTTGTATTTCACATCACAGGAGAGAAGGGCAGATGTGCTCTGCCTCAAAGATGACACAGACAACATTCTGCGAGAGCATCATGCTAATCTTGAGCATGGAGATGAGAAGACTCAGATCATAAAGACTGCACTAAAGTTCGTATGCAACGACATCGCCATGGTCGATCTAGACCCAAAGTCATACCCCACAGCACACAGTATGACTGACATCCAGAGTCAGCTGGCTCTTGTTCCTGAGAGTCTTCAGATGTTCCTGAGGCCAATAGTGAAGACCGACGAAAGAGTAGCCATTTGGGGGCAGAACTTCATAAAGGCCTGTCGGCCTCGATCAGGAGTTTTGCCATACCATATGGGGCTTGCCATACAACTTGATCATAGATTTGGGTCAAAATGGATGCTGAACAATTACACCAGCTTGGATACACAGTCATATTCCGAGACACAAAACTACAAATACTGCTTCCTTAATGACAGGAATGGAGATGGCATCCAAGATACTCTTTATACCATTGTGGAAGAAACTGATGAGCAGATCGATGATGAGGTTGCGGTTGACTCTGCACTTGAGGATCTATCATTTATGACAGCCAGTGGAAGTGAAACTAGCCATGACAATCGGGTGGTCATGGAGGCCATGGAGGTTAGGGAAACAACCAATGTATTCACTCAGTTTGTTGGAGACAATATAGATTTAAACATTGTCTCTATTCAGGGAAACACTCCTTTCCATTCAATGGGTTGGATCAAAGTCACCTCTCTGGCACCATCTTTGCCAGATCCCCAGACGACAGCAGCTGTCCACAGAGTGAAGTTGAAGGCACTTGACAAAGCTAAGATCCTCAGAGGAGCTGAAGTGAAGATTCTTCCATTCACCAACAGAACAAGGACAGGGATAAACACCATCACATTTATTCCCATTACTGAGCTTGCCTCTTCTGTGACACAAGACCAGCTACTTCTCACTCTGGGCGATACACTCTGGGCAGCAGGGTGGGTGATCAAAGCCCAGGATCCTGAGTTCCCACACTCCAACTGGAATGGCTGGATGAAGAGTATCCATGCAGATGATGTCAAGCAGCGCACACAGATCGACTTCCTCCACACCATCTTCACCACTCTCAAAGAGTGCACGCGGCTCTCTGCAGACAGGGTCACTATAGTGACATTCGATCTTCCGATCTGGCTGAAGGCTGTGGACATCATAAAACAGACAAATCTACCTATCATTCCGAGGTTGGGTGGATTTCACCTGCTGAAGTCCTACCTTGGATCCATTGGAAACATCATGGAGGATTCTGGACTACTGGAGCTGATCCAGCTGATCTATCCAGGGAGTACGACAGCCAACCACATCCTGGATGGAGGATGTTTTGACAAGGCAATCCATGCTCACCTCCTCATCGATGCAGCCATCTATCAGCACATCATGAAACATGCCTTCACCGAGGAGGTACTCGGTGAAATGAGGACTTTCATGGAGAAGGTAGCTGATGGGAAGATGGGAGCCAGACACACAGATCCAGTAGTGGCACTGTTTGAACAGCGGTTTGAAGAAACCTTCAAAAGACTTGCTGAAGGAGGAAGAACGCCTGCTCTCTGGGTGCAGTACCACTACATGGTAGATGGGATCAAGGTCTTCATCAGAACTGAGCGGCTTGCAGATCACAACGGCCACCTGTGCTGCATTGTTAGCAGGATGCTGGACGTCTTTGCGGCTGCAGGGCATCATCAATATGCTAAGGGTGCAGGGCTGTACTGTCAACTCATGAAGCAACTTGAAACTTTGCCTGCTTACAAGGAGACATTCGAAAGTTTCACTGCCCATGAAAACCATGTCGTCCGTTACTCCAGCCATGATTGGTCCGGCACCTGGTGTGACATCTGTATCGAGCAGACATTGATGAAGTCAGCCAAGTCAGAAGGTGGACTGAGCAGAGGGAGGATGAGACACAGTGATTCTGGTCACAAGTGCTGGGTGCTCACCCTTAATCACTTCTCCAATGTCAACCAGCGCATGGAGGAAAGTGTCAAGAAACATGCTCCGCTCCACAGAGACCTTGGCAAAACACAGATGAAGAGAGATGCTGAAGCAATTGACCTTGCCCTCCAATGGTTTGAGGAGAACAACCCATTCAACCCCGATCGAGACAAGGAGTTGCTTGTGTCTTTCTCAACAGGATTCAGGAGCACAGGACATGACCCAGTCAATGCTGAGAGAGCAGCAGAAATAGGGAGAGAGATGCAGATCAAGCTGGATGGACAGTCAGTGACATCGACCATGGAAGTGAAGTCAAAGGTACAAGCCCTGTGTTTAGAGCCGGCGAGGTCCTGATAATTTATTCCGGTAAATTACTCTGACCTACTAATTGACCTGACCAAAGTTATTGAGTCTATGTAAGTTTACTGCTTGGCTCAGATCCACCAACGTCAGCAAGATCTCACCTCTATTAACTCCCCGAAGAACCAGGTTCAATTAACTGCTGTTTCTATTCAGACAACTCTTTTTTAATCTGTTTAAGGGATCCTGAAGGATTTTGATATCAGTAAATGGAGTGTGTTCCTACCTAAAAGTGAGTGTGGCAGGGTGCAGTCTTACATTTGAAGCAGGAGAGGAGAGCACAGGTGTCTTTTAAGTTATCCCAGTCCAAAAAGGTGGGATCAGTTTATTTGAAGAAAAATAGGTCCAAACTAATACAGGGTTTTTACCTTCTCTCTTTACAACATTATAATCATACTAAAAAAATGGTGCTGTGATCATGTTCAAATATGAAACTTTAATTCACAGTCTTACATTTATTACCAAAATGATTAACTTAAACTGCCCAATTCAGTTGTGACCTTTTATTATCTCCCGATATAATTTAGAGGTATTTCCTCATAAAAAGACCGGTGTCAATAAAAATCTGAATTCAAACTTTCATTTTCACCCAATCAATTCACATCAGGTTCATACCTTTTTTCCGACACAGACGGCGGGTACTAACATTCAAAAACACACACCTATCTCCCGCAGGTATTTCGGAGGAAGATCCTCACGGTGGCGGTTACTAATTACGAACACACTCCTATCCGACACAGATGGCGGGTACTAACATCCACAAACACATACCTATCTCCCGCAGGTATTTCGGAGGAAGATCCTCACGGTGGCGGTTACTAATCACAAACACATCTCACAAACACATCTCCCATCAAATCATTCCACTCAGCATTCCAACCAAGAAATTCACTCAGCATTCAAAGAAATTCACTCAGCATTTCAACCAAATTCACTCAGCATTTCAACCAACAAATTCAAGAGATATTTACCAAGTTTGAGAGAACCTTACCGAGAGCTATTAACCCAGCTCTGAAGGACAAAGCCTACCGGGAGAGAGTATACCAGGGGAAACCCCCCTCTCTCTCAAAAAACCAGTCTCTTTATGCTCAAAAACCCGGATCGAAACCCCAAAAAACAAACACCTCCTCTATTCCCAACCAACATCTTCTATTGGCTATGGCCTAAGACACACCTTCCCATGTTTGGGTAGAAAACAGGACATGAACAGACATATTCTATGGCTATGACATAACCCCCTTTTTGAGGCCTCAATGTATTTCTCCTTCAGTCAGGAGCCCCCCTCCCTGTGAACTGCTGTCAGAGGAGAGGGAAAAAACTGCCTGCTCTCTTATCAGAGACACCCATAACTCTTTATAGGCCTTACACTCAACTTAACAAACCACTTGGTTTTGTTTATACTGTAACTATAGAAAAACCTAAAATATGAAGCATTTTCATTGTGGGTTATACAAGAATATAATTGATTATATTTGATTATAACTAACTTTCGTTTTAAGTATTCAACATACTATGAAAACTCTCAACACCCTCTTTTTAAAACGCAAAGTTATCAAATAGCAACAGATAAAATTGTAAGCATACATACATATTCAAAAACCATCAAGAAGCATTCTCATTATGGGTTTATACAAGAATATGATTGATCATATATGATTTATAATTAACTTTCGTTTTAAGTATTCACTTCATATGGAGATCTCAACACCTGTCATCACTCAGAAAGATTCCCAAGATCAACGAGAAGAAGATACACCTTGACTCACTCAAGTTGTTCAACCGACTGATAATTTTTGACCAACGGGATATGACAGTTGAGACAAGCTTGGCGTATGAGCTGACTCGCTTCCCATTGTCCTTCTTCAGCAATAAAGATCAGAAAATGAACAAGGCGAACAAGGCAGGCTTTTCCAAGACTAGCCTGAAGGAGTTAACTGATCCGCTTGACCTCACTAACCAATCCTGCTCCACTCTTGTAGTTGATGGCGGATGGCTTCTCTACATGGTAAAGTGGGAACAAGGTCAGACTTGGCAGGAGATTGCCAACAGTTACTTGAGCTACGTACAGTGTCTTGGCCGCCGCTCTCAGAAGACCATTGTGGTATTTGATGGCTACAGCCGATCACCAAAAGATCATGACCACATCCGGCGCACTAAGAAGTCATGCTGTGATCTCCAGATTCGACCGAATATGATACACTGGACACCAAGAGCAAAGTTCCTGGACAACACCAATAACAAGAGTGAGCTAATCCACCTCCTCTCTTCAACATTCAGAAAACATAACATCACAGTGGAGCAGTGTGACAATGATGCTGACACTTCGATTGTGAGAGAGGCATTGGCCACTGCTACAGATGACTCTGTTGAGGTTAGTAGCATTTGTGTAGGTAGCCTATTTTGGAAACAAAAGTATTCACTCTTGAGTATTCAAACTTGAATAGTTTTATCTGGTTTTGTATAGTGCAACACGCTTTGCATATCTTGTTCTATTTTCAGGTGCGGGCAGAAGATGTGCTGGTGATGCTAGTACACCATATTCCAAGCACCAACTCTTCTTCACAACATCAAAGGGCTCTTATGATGTCAGAAGGATCCGCGAAGCTCTCTCTGAAAGAGAGAGATACTACCTGCTCTTTTGTCACGCCTTCACTGGTTGTGATACGGTTTCTGCAATAGCTGGCCATGGGAAAACAACCTTATTTGACAGGTAATAATAATAATTTTTTTTTTCTATTTCACTTTATATTTGAAACAAATCTCAAAAGTGCATTTTTTTTGCAGGTTCTGTGCAGGGGACATTGATGAACACATGGACATCTTCCTTGACACACAAGCTACTAAAGATGCAGTGATACAGGCTGGTACTACCATCTTCCAGTACATTTACCATGCACCAGGTACTGCTTTGGGTGAAATTCGACACAACATGTTCTCACGGAAGGCAGCGGCAGGGCTGATCAAACCAGAAACTCTACCTCCAACAGAGGGTGCAGCTGCACAGCATTCTCTCCGTGCCTACCTACAAACCCAGGACTGGATCCTTCTGCAGAGTATGTCTCTGAACCCCAGTGACTATGGATGGACTAGGTGTATTAGGTGTACATGGCTATGAGCCAGTCCCAACACTAGACCCCATGGCTCCTGAGGAGCTACTGCAGTTCACAAGCTGCAACTGTAACGGAGATTGCAGCAACCGGCGGTGCAGCTGCAAGAGGAATGGCGTTAAGTGCATCTCAGCATGTGGAGTCTGTAAAGCCCCTTTCACACTGTCCCGAAGTTGACACCCGATGGACACACGAATATGGAATTGTGAATTTCGCACGAAGATGGCCCCGAACCACACACAAAGGCAACATTTACATTACATTTAAGACATACAACTGCAACGAAAGTAACACAAACAATTATGTTAAAGTACTATGATACTGTACTGATATTTTCAGACTTTGTTCTTTACTTTCTCCGTCTTTATATGTAGAAGATATTACGTTTTCTCCGTCATGTTGTTGTTTCCATAGCAACAACAACTTCCTGTCAACTCGCCTTCAAAACAATATATTATATCCTTTTCAGTTTCACAGAACACAAATTGGGTTATTTACATAATATGTTTGCATGATTTTGTTGTGCAATAAAACAACCAGATGGACACACGATAAAGGAAATGTTCAAATTCGGCTGTGATCGTACCAACATCGGGCTATTCTTGAAGGCATCTTAAGCCATCGTATGACCGCCGGTGGAGTTTCTCAGGCTCCGGCAGCAACTTCGTGAGCGGTGGCAAAATCTTTGACATGCCAAAAAATAGCCGAAGGACCTTGCGAAGGTTCATTTTCGTGTTGAATTCGTGTGTCAATTTTGCCCTTCGTAAGGCCATCGTTAGGGCATCTTGTTATCATCGGTGCCATCGGGCATTCGCCCCGATCAGAGTGAGGGCAAATCCCCGATGGCACCGATGATAACACGAAGATGACACGACTTGACAAGATGTCCTCACGAGTGCCTTACGAAGTTGCCGCTCACGAAGTTGCTGCCGGAGCCTGAGAAACTCCACCGGCGGTCATACGATGGCTTAAGATGCCCTCACAAATGGCCCGATGTTGCTACGATCACAGCCGAATTTGAACATTTCCTTTATCGTGTGTCCATCGGGTGTCAATTTCGGGACAGTGTGACAGGGGCTTAAAGGAATTTCATGCAAGAATTGTGGTCATGATGGTGGTGAGTCTGGAGAAGACTCAGAGATTGACTCCTGAAGTGATCAGCACTTGTAACTACAAATAAAGCTACTTTTGAATTTAAATATAAGAGTGGGCGTGGCCTTTTTTCAACCAAGGAATGATTTTAGTGAAAAATACATGATTGCAATCAACTCAGAATCCAGTGTTGGGAAAGTTCACTTTCTACATGAACTAGTTCAGTTCACAGTTCACACATTTTAAAATGAACTAGTTCAGTTCATAGTTCATAATTCAACATTTTGAACTAAAGTTCATGGTTTCAAAAATGAACTAATTTATAGTTTATAGTTATTTTTTTAATACGTTGCTGCGAGCTATTATTTGTCAAAATGATTGCCACAACCCATATATAACCACAGACAGCAATCAGAATACTGGCGTTTCCATAACGCTTTGCTGCCCATTCAGTCCACACTAGTAGCAGCTGCAGCTTTCATCTCTACAGTATATTTTCAAAAACATGAGGAAAAACGTGTTGCTTGAATGCTTGAATTAAGTATAATAATCTAAATATACTTAAAGTACCAAAAGTGAAAGTAGTCATTGTGCAAACATATAACATATAAACATGTGCCAACATAACTCTGTACTAACACAACACGAGCTAGGAACCAGGCTGAAGTATGAAACTAAGGTTACAGGCAAACGTTAGATTTTTTCCGTCTGAGTCAGTACTGACTTTAACGTAAAACTCTTTTAAATGCTCATACGCCGACGCCGTAGAGTCTGACTCTGAGCGAGTGCTGCTGCAGCTGCTCTCGGCTTCGTCCATACTAATTCATTCATTCATTCAATGCTCGCCGGTTCCGCGGTTCCACATTGTTTGTTGTGAGGAGTCTGATGACGTATATTTTAGTGCGACAGCCAGGGGTGACAGACGCGTACGCGTCACAAGCAGCTTGCTGTTGCCAGATTGGGTGGTTTTCCGCATTATTTTGAAGCCTGTTTACGGTGTGTTTTAACTGGGTTTTCGGCTGAAAGGCATATGAAATCTGGCACACTTTTGAACGCCGTTATAATACAGTGCTGACTGCTGAGAATGAACGCACTTTTGAACGCCGTTATACAGCGCTGAGAATGAACGCGTTCTCAATTACGTTCATCTAGCGGAAATACAGTACGTTCAGTTCACGTTCGCCCAAAATATGAACGCATTCATGAACATCACTGTCAGAATCATGAAAAACCCCTAGTTTGACCCCTCACAAGTTACCCAAGGCCAAACAGAAATGTTTTGATTTTTCGAAAATCGGTATTCGGTACCTCAACTTTGAGCAGTTGTTACGAAAAAACATACAGGATTTGAACTTCAACTTTTTAATACATCTTACTACACACCTTTACAAACACATTAGTGAAGAAATTGATTGATAAGGATTTAGTTTGCAGATTTTCATATATTTCCCTTACTATAATGTAAACTGGCTCGTTATGATTTCAAGACGGATTTGATTTTTGTTGTTGAGGAAAACACATGGTGTGTCCTGATTTGTATTTAATTTAGTGTTTTGTTTGTATATACAGGGAACAGCAGAGGTTGAAGTGCAACAGGCTCGTGATGCACAGCATGAAGTTATACGTTGCCCACGGCCACGAGCCAGATGCAGTTGGAATAACCATCAAGTAATAACCATGTGTCTCCATGTATGTTATTGTGTTGTGCTTAACTTGTTACTGTTTTATGAAAACTGTTTTTGAAATCAAATTTTAATAAAATGTATTAACATGTCCATAACGTTCCCTTTTTTAAATCTATTTGTGTAATTTACAATGTTTCAATGCTATCAAATATTTAAAGGGTTGGATTGAAATCAGGAAGAGTTTGTCGTATATAGGTTCCGGCAACTTAATTGTGTTTTATAATTTACTTGATTTATTCTTGTCTTATGTGGTTCTTAGCAGATTGGTATTTGCATTGGTTACACTCAATATCTTGGCTTTTAATTGTAGGCTCAACTAATCTTTTCATCTGCAGAAAAATTGCTTGGAAACTGTTGACACATTGTTTTTAAGTTCTGGCAAAGTAACACGTTCTTGTGTAGAGGAAAATTAAAAAGTAAGTTTCACCAACTCAAAAAATGCAAAAGTTGACTAAACTCTTAAAATTGTTTGGAAACTGTTGACATGTTTTTTTTTTTTTACCAAAGCAACAGTTTTTACAGTGTACAGTGGATAATGTGAGTACAACTGAAGAGGATATGCAAAGTCATGTGAACGTGCTGCTCTTCCCGTATCAGACACAAAGTCCAGACAGATAGCTGAAGAAACAGCAAAAGACACAGAGCTGCAGTGTGTCATCACAAATATGCCAACCCAGTCTCACGGCATGTCGTGTTATAGTCACAAAATTAATTTAATCTATTGATTCACCAACACGATTTTTGCATTTTTTTTGTGTCACCCAGAACGATTTAAAAAGCAATGTATTTCTATTGGTAGTATGTTTCGTGCCTGCATTAAGTATTTTTGTCCGGTCGGGTCTTGGAAGACCAGAAGCTGTGTGTCTTACCCTAAGCCTAAACCTTTTATTTTAAATTGTATAATGTCGGAGTTGTTTTGCCGTCGGCGAGCAAAAGAAATACTGAAATCTGTATTTTCTAATTTGTTATTATTTGGTGCAGGCACAAAACATACTACCAATAGAAATACATTGCTTTTAAAATCGTTCTGTGTGACATGAAAAAAATTCGAAAATCGTGTCTGGTGAACACGAATCAATAGATTTAATTTTCTGACTATAACACGAAATGCCGTGATACTGGGTTGTGTTGGGGATTTGGAGGGATAACTGGTCCGCTTTTCAAATCTCCGCGCGTTCCTATGAAGCTGGTTATAATACAGGAAGGAATCCATATCTACAAAGTAACCGTTAACAATAATCTACTTTAATGGCAATATGACAATGCAATACAATCATTACAATACAACATGATATATTACAGTTATATTGCAATGCTTAAGGAGTAATGCCGGCTTACTCCTGCTCTAGTCCGCATAATGCAGAGCTACTTTCACCCGAGGGCAGCATGTGAAGAAGAGGCCGAACGCCAGGGAATCCACCGGATATATACCAGAGTAAGAAGGAGGGGTTTGGTGTTAGGTCAGCTGGTCATCTTTTCAGGTCATCTCATTGGGAGACGCAACGCAGCAGGAAACGCAGCAGGAAACCAAACAGGCTCACTTTCCAACAAAAGGTCTCAAGGCCTGCATACCTACACCTCCCCCACAGAGCCATAAAACCCTGTTTACTCCAACCAGCCCAGAATGTTTATAGCCATTTGTAGTCCTTACATTTATGAAAGGATAAAACAGAGAAATCAATATAAAACACAAACACAGGTATTGTTTGAACAGTATTCACTTAACTGCTACTGTTGATAACCACCAGAGAAACCCAAGGGACCTCTCTTAACATCACAAACACTGCAGCTAGATCTAAGTTGAATGCAAATCAGGACATGCTCTCACCTTCCCCCATCTTCCTTTGTCCTCAAAAACACATGTCAACAGGCCCCAAATGCAGCTCACAGTTTTACCCAAATTATTCCCATTTTAAGCTTATCCATAGTTTGCTAACATGAATAAATACAAATATAACTCTACAAATCCCCCTTTTTATCTCCTTCTCCAGAGATAAACTTAGACAAGGCATTTTGAAATATACCCACGGTCATTCTTTTCTACTGTGTCCGTAAATCCATCCGAAGCTGGTATTTAGAGCACTTGAAACCTTCATGGAGACCGAACACCTCTTTCCATGGCAGTGAAGGAACCATGAGGGGGTAGCTGAGTGCTAGAATCATCAGCCCCCCCCCCCCGAGGAATAGCCCACAAGGACAGCTAATAGGGAGGGGGAGATGCAGCTTTCCCTTCACGGGTAGAACTGATCAGAGCGAAGTAGACTCCTCTGCTGCGCCGTCCTGGCTTGCCGTGTCTTTGTCCACCCAATCCGCTGACAGCAGCTTCTGGGCTGCCTGCTAGAGAGATGTCTTCCTCCTCCTCGTTCTCCGGCCCGCTGATGGCGGCTTCCGGGTCGATGCTGTAGAGATGTCTCCAGGGTCCTCCTTCTCCAGTCTGCTGATGATGCCTCCCGGGTCGTCTGCTGTAAGGATGTCTCCAGGGTCCTGCTCCTCCAGTCTGCTGCTTCCGAGTAGTCCACGTCTTCCCGGGCCACGTCCGTCCTGATGTCGTCCCCTGGTCCTAGCAGGTGGTTTCCCCGCCGCACACTGGCTCCCGTGGTACGAGCTGTCCCCCTTTTCTCCCAGGCAGACGGCATAAGAGGTCCGCTGGGTCACTCGGTCGGGGTCGGAGAGCCTGGGGTTGAGCCACTTTGTCCTCGTGCTTCTCGGGTCCCCCTTTTGGCGCCGGTGACCTGTGTGGAGAAATCTGATACAACTCCCTCAAGCCTACGCTCAGCTGTTTTGACCCACTTGGAGCCTGTTGGTGGGGTGTCTTGAAACAACAGCCGTCTGTGAACAGGTTTTCCAAATTAATTGTAGACCTATCTGCCAGTGCAGCTTCAGAATCTTAATACTTGGATTGTGCCAACTAAATAGGAACCTCAACATCTTTAGGTAAACTAAATAACATATTTCAATAGCTCTGAATTTCTGACAAGCATCCATGTTTATTTTTAAATGAAATCCTATTTAAAATCCAAATATAATATGAACTGCTAATGTTTCTGGTAAAGAAACACACTAATGTTATGGATTCAAAAACAACCAAAATCACGATGCTAACAAAGTGAATGATTTCCTGGTGATACTGCTTCTACCTGTCAGTGCTTAGATATTATCACGCTGAAAAAATGAATACAGAATTCCAACAAACTGTCATCAAATGTCTTTCTATTATAAATTTAGATTAAATGTATATCCCCATAATGACCTAAATAATAAAGTATATGGCTCTTACTTCTTTACCAGGCTAGTTACAGGATGTTGTCTAAATTAAATTCTGTCTCAATACACTACTATGTTTTAGCTTTAACTGTAATATGTTCTTTCTACATTTCAAACCTCAGTTACTCTAATGTCTGTTAAAATATTACAAAATTGTTTAACCATCACAGGTCAACTTCTTCGGTTTCACAGTAGCCCCTTGGCCACTGCTTCTTTGTTACCTGTTATAATTCAAATCAATATTTAGAAACATCTCAACATTCATCAAACAGTATCTTATCCCCAGATATGGAGCAGGTTAATTACATTCAATGCTCAATCCTTAAAAAATGTAAATTGTGAATTTTACAGCCATGTTGACATTTATACATTATACTCACTCCCCCCTTTTACACATGAAATCATGTGTAACAAAAGCCTGTAATGGGAGGGGAACAAAAACTGTCAGGTAATTGGTTAGGGACATAACGAACATTATTATCATTATTTCCACAGTGAACACTTCAGTGAAAAGAAGTGTTCCTCTCCGTCCTTCAGGCCTAAAAGAAACAGAATCTTCAGCTTTTACATTTGCAAACCGCCAACTCATGTGAGAGGAAAATATCACATGTGCGGTTTCCCCTTTTTGTGGAATTTTTAGGAAACCTCTCGTTTCCCTTGGAGCTCCAAAATAATATGTTAGTCCAAAAACATGCTTGGTTAGTTATTGTTTTAGAATCATGCAGTTACACTGATCACATGCCGGCATACATTCACACTCACACTGTCTGGTTGTCATGTCAAGTTTGGTCAGGTTCACCCCAGAGTCAGTCATCCACAGTGCCTTGTCAAGTTACACTGTCGGTCAGGGTCAAAGGTCAGTTGGTCTCCGTCTTTTTTGGCCATGTGTCGTGCTCTGCAGAGACTTTGACATTTCAGCATAGGCCAGTATCCTTTGTCTACAAAAATATGTCACGATTTCAACTATAATTTTCAAGATGATTCTCACTTGTCATTGGGACTTCCGCCTCCCACTTTTCCTGAAACTTGGTACAAAACTCACTTCCTTCGAGTACTACTACTACTGCAATCCATTTACACCTAATTAGTATTAAAATGTCTAATGATCTATTTCAGAAACTTGTGTACATAACTATTATCTTGAGTCAAAACATTACTAGGATCTGTGTCGCTCTGCATTTCATAGCTCATTATAATTCTGGTCTACTTAAAAAACGATGTTAAACTCTTTAGCAGTGTGTGGAACCTTGGGTGTCCGAACATGCAACAATTACTCCCTCCTTTATCAAGGATTTAAAACCGAAGTCTGGTAATAACTATGCCACAATGGTGAAATCAACACTTTAGATTGGAATTTAATATGTGGCTTGGCACTAGCCATTAATACAAACAAAGATTTGTCCTATAGAGTGGTTCCTAAAACTATCCTTTTAATGGTGATCAATATTGTAACCAATGAGACCGCTACTTTATTCACACGTGAATAAAAATGTCTTAAAGAATGATTTGTTAACATGATGAAAATATTGAAGAATATGGTTCTACTCTGTCAGTGTGTTTTAGGATGATTATCATTTTACTTTAATAGTTTCCTCTTTACTGCTATTTTTAATTTACCAAATGATTAATAAATCTTTCTGTCTTTACGTATTTATGAAGTTAATTCAAGTTATTTAAATGTGCGTTTCGTGAATAAGTGTGTTTATGTGTAACTCACTCATTCCCGTTCTCCTTTTCTCCTCCCCTGGTTTTCTCAAGCCGTGACCCCGGCCTCCTCACTTCTAATCGACCATGCCAACTCCTCTGATTCTGTCTTCTCTTCAGTCCATCAGCTGTTGAATCCATCCGCTGTAACTTTTGTAGGCAGCCATTGGCCCAGTCACATCTGCAGCCCCATCATGCCACTGTTGTTGCACTCCTCCTTTACAGTCTCTCTGCTGTTTTTATGGAGGGCGGATTCTGCTCTCATGTCTATTGTGCCAAATCTCGCGGCGCAGTTTGGAACTTCATGTCCTGTTTGAGGGACCGATGAGAGTATCTCTCTGTATGTCAGCATGCTGGTTTGGTTCTGGATGCCACAGGTGGAGATAGTTCTGGCTGCAGTCTTGATGTAGTCTTGTTGTTGTTGTTGGTTCAGCTCTGGTTCTCTGTCTGTACGATGGAGAAGGAGGAGTCTCCTGTTGGGTTAGGTCTCGTTGTCTGCTTGGAGGGTCGGGATCAAAGCCTTTCTAACTCAGAGGGGGAGTCCAGGTCCCGGTACACATTACCTATAAGAAGTCTAGCACACTGATGTTAAATAAATCCAACCCTTTCCACTCTGTCTCTTTCTAATCATACTATCTGTCTTAGTTGTTAAATGCCATCTAAACAACATAATTAATGTCTACTTATGATATTACAAAAACTAACTCCAAAAATTGTTTCATCCATTGTTACATATTTACCCAACACAACTCTGAAATACTTACATGTTTCCAGCATCACATATTCCACACACTATGAAAGAACATCTCCATATCTTCTCTCATTTTAAATCCCACTGTTACTTCGAACAATAGTAAACCTGCAGAGCACACCAATCGGATCACAGTAATGAAATTTGAATCAAGTGTAGGCCTATGTCTTCTTTCTGAACATTTATTTATATTGTCTACATTTGCAAACAGTTCGAGTGTAAAATGTGTTTTGCACAATGTATTTACACTCTACAGATTCTTGAGTTTACTCATCTCCTGGTGCTGTCGTTGTAAAAAATGTTCAATCCCTTATTGTTTTGTACCAGTTTACCAAACAATACCGGCCAGCAATGTAATGATTAAACTCTAAGCTCGCATAAATTTCAAGGGTGTGATACCCCCTTTCAGCCACTAGATGGCGGCAGCAGAAGTTTCAAGGGTGTGATACCCCCTTTCAGCCACTAGATGGCAGCAGCAGAAGTTTCCAGACAAAGGGAAACGCTCTACCTTGGTTTAATATATAACAGACCTCTGGCTTTAAGCTTTTAGCATTGGTCTGTTATTTAAACCCCAGTTTTAAACGGCGACTCGATCTGATATATCGAGTTTTCAGGTTTTGCCGTGCAGGATTCAAACCTCGCATTCACACAAACTGCACCATTTCTACGCCACTCAGGAATAAACACCTGCAGATCCGCGCCAAACTGCTCTATTTTACGTCACGCAGGACTTTCGTCTACCTGTCGATCCACGTTTACGTTTTGTATATAACTTTCCTAACATAGTAAAATATGCATTGTATATTCCATTTAAACTATAAAAACACTGTGAAACGCCTACAGACAATCCTAAAGTTTTAGCGTATCCAATTACAGACAGGCGACTTTCATCGTCTGCTTACCTTATTTGCAAAGTTGCAGAGTCCTGCTGATTGTCTGAGATGTTTGAAAGCGTCTGAATTCTTCCTCAGCTTCGTTATAGACGTCGGGTCACCATTTTGTTGGGGATTTGGAGGGATAACTGGTCCGCTTTTCAAATCTCCGCGCGTTCCTATGAAGCTGGTTATAATACAGGAAGGAATCCATATCTACAAAGTAACCGTTAACAATAATCTACTTTAATGGCAATATGACAATGCAATACAATCATTACAATACAACATGATATATTACAGTTATATTGCAATGCTTAAGGAGTAATGCCGGCTTACTCCTGCTCTAGTCCGCATAATGCAGAGCTACTTTCACCCGAGGGCAGCATGTGAAGAAGAGGCCGAACGCCAGGGAATCCACCGGATATATACCAGAGTAAGAAGGAGGGGTTTGGTGTTAGGTCAGCTGGTCATCTTTTCAGGTCATCTCATTGGGAGACGCAACGCAGCAGGAAACGCAGCAGGAAACCAAACAGGCTCACTTTCCAACAAAAGGTCTCAAGGCCTGCATACCTACACCTCCCCCACAGAGCCATAAAACCCTGTTTACTCCAACCAGCCCAGAATGTTTATAGCCATTTGTAGTCCTTACATTTATGAAAGGATAAAACAGAGAAATCAATATAAAACACAAACACAGGTATTGTTTGAACAGTATTCACTTAACTGCTACTGTTGATAACCACCAGAGAAACCCAAGGGACCTCTCTTAACATCACAAACACTGCAGCTAGATCTAAGTTGAATGCAAATCAGGACATGCTCTCACCTTCCCCCATCTTCCTTTGTCCTCAAAAACACATGTCAACAGGCCCCAAATGCAGCTCACAGTTTTACCCAAATTATTCCCATTTTAAGCTTATCCATAGTTTGCTAACATGAATAAATACAAATATAACTCTACAGTTGAATATGCAAAATGGATGGCCTGTAGGTTCCTGTCCGCTCTTTTACCACATCAGAGGTGAACTGAGTGTCGTTGATGGACTATTACTGAAACAACACAGGATTGTCATTCCACGTGCATTGAGACAGGAAGTACGACAAAGAATACATGAAGGTCATCTGGGTGTTGAAAAATGCAAGAGACGGGCGAGAGACTATAAAGACATTGAGAGACTGACTGGTACGTGTGACACACAGAAACAAACAGACTAAAGAGCCCATGATGGTGACTGATGTGCCAACAGCACCATGGCATATGGAATGGAATGGATTTGTTTCATCTCAAAGGTAAAGACTATTTAGTGGTCATTGACTATTACTCAAACTTTCCTGAAATGGCCCTACTCATCATCAACGTGTATCATAACACATTCAAAATCCATCTTTGCCAGACATGGCATACCTAACACAGTAGTGAGTAACAACGGACCGTGTTTCAACAGCAGAGAGTGGCAATCATTTGCAGAACAGTACAACTTCAAGCATGTGACCTCAAGTCCTCATTATCCACAGTCAAATGGGAAAGCTGAAAAGGGAGTTCACATTATCAAGCAACTTCTCAAGAAAGCTGATGAGAGTGGCTCAGACCCATACCTCGCTTTACTCAGCTACAGAGCCTCACCTCTGGAGTGTGGATTGTCATCTGCTGAACTTCTGATGAATCGTAAGTTACGCACCACACTGCCAAGCTATTCAAAGCAAAAGAGACACCCAAAGCTGCAACACCAGCTACAACAACAAAAGATGAAGCAGAAAACATGGTATGACAATACAGCTTAAGCAGCTACATATACTATCAAGTAATGACACAGGGTTGAGGGTCCTGATGGATGGAGAACAAAAGCCACTGTTCTTCAGGAAGTAGCACCGCGATCATAATAGGGAGCATTTCAAAACCACCGTGCGGGGTTAGATTAACATTAACATGCTTATTGTAGTTCTGAGTGCAATGCCTTGCGGCCTGTAGCACCATCCTCTTGATGGAGCATATGTGTGGGCTGGACCAGGAAAGGAGTGAGCAGAGGGTCGAGTTGTCGATTCTTGTTCTGTTTCTCTGTGACTATCTAGTTGTGCACGCTACTAAAGAGACGCGCTACCATGGAAACCAAACAATGGTGTAGCTGTAATAAAGTCAGACTGGAAACAGTTGTGTGTAAATCTGATTTTGTCAGAAATCGGGAGAAATATGACCCCGGGAGGAAACCGGGAGAGGGCTATGAAATCGGGAGCCTCCCGCGAAAATCGGGAGGGTTGGCAAGTATGACCGCGATCCTTCACTGTTAGGACAGAGGAAGGACAAATCTTCAGACGCAATCATCGCATTCTTATGAAAACACAAGAGGCTGGTCAACAGCTCAGTGAATCCATCATTGAGCCTGAGTCCACACCTTCACCACAGACAGACTGTGATACTAGCTGTTACGGTTGCTGTTTGTCTGCTCCTTAATCTGCCTGTGAGTGTTTTCAGCTGTGTGTGTGTTTATGCAAATGAGCTGTGTGGTTGCTTCAACATCCTTGGCTGCACATCCCCTGGTCCGACTCTGAAGACGGTGATTGGATCGACGACGTCCAATCGCAGCGCACAGCCGGCACACACCTGCTGGGGAGGAGTACAAAGGCTGCGGACTATCACCACTCTGGAGGCTCTGACATGTGGACAGACGCCTCTCGCTACTTGCCCTTATAGAATTCTGTTAACTGTGGTTAAACTTGTGTGATTAGTAGTGTCTATAGTAGCTTAGTTAGAGTGTAGAGTATAATTTAGTTAGTGTTTAGAGTAGTTTAGGATTTTGTGACTGTTGCCTTTTAGTTTAGCTGTGTGTTTTGTATATATTTCCTGTGTTAGTCTGTACCACTTTTAAAGTGAGGTTTTGTTTCGTTCTTTATTTAGCATATTAGTATTTATTTTCCCTGTATGCCTTTAGACTCCTTTTGAGTCCTCCCTTAGTTTGGTTATCTGTCAACCTGTGCCCTTTTGGCCCCTTTTGTTTGTTTCAGGCTGCACGCCTTCCATTTTGTTTATCGCTGCTATTTAAAATAAATCACCTATAATTATACCAATACCAATCTGGTTGTGTTTCTTCCCTTTAGTTCCCCTAGCCTAATAGGGAATGTAACACTAGCACACACACTCCAAGTGAACATGTGGTCAGAAGATCTACAAGGGAAATCAGAAAACCTGAAAGGGCTTGACTGTTAGCACACACGTGAAGTTTGAGCACTTTTTGACCATTTTCACAGGAGTTATAGCAAGTGATTACAATAGGGTCTTTGCCGACCTCTGGTCTCAGACCCTAATAATATCAATATCAATAATTAATTGTGCCCACAACGTCACACAATTAGTGCGAGCGTGTGTTCCCCATGTAGTGATGTGTGTTTCTGTGCTTTCGTCCGTCGTTTTCCAAATGTTTTTGTGTGTTTCGGTGGGTTGTTACAATAGGGTCTCGCCGACCTCTGGTCTCAGACCCTAATAATAATGCTATTGATATCAATAATGTAGCGACTACCTACTATCATGATTTCGGACCCTTTTTCTGTGCTTTTGCCCGTCTTTTCCCCTGTTTGTGTGTGCTTTGCATGGTTGTCGCTTGCCGACCTCTGGTCTCAGACCCTAAATAGTCCAAGGCAGTTAATACGTTTGATTCAAACCGTGAAAATATAATTTTTAATAACATTCAGATAATCAAATGTTGTGTTCTTGGTGCGTGATAATATCAACAATCATCTGCAGTAGGTGCATTTTCTTATCAGTAATCATATGCCCACTTCCTTGATGCTTAATAAGACACAACTGATAACATCACAAATATTCAACATTTTAGTTTTTCCTTCTGTAATTGTCAGCGTGTCTACATGCAAGAATGTGTCATACAGTTCTCACACACACACACACACACACACACACACACACACACACACACACACACACACACACACACACACACACACACACACACATTTGACTGGTTGGGGCAGTAAAACTGTCTGGGAAGTGTGTGAAGAGAAGGGATTAGTATTAGTGGAGAGGATTATCCAGTCGAAGGAGTGCCTCCCCCTCCATCCATCCATCCGCAGCATTGAAGGGGTCTTAGAGTGCCAGGCGATAAAGAGGAAACCCAGCCATGGGAAGCTCACTTAGACATACTCTTTGAACATCCTCCTAATCTGAACCACCTCCACACTCCTCTCCTCCCGCACCTCCTCACTCTGCAGCCCTCCCTCCCCCTCCTCATGTCATTACATTTCTATTTTTCTGGTCCAGCCTCTCTGTATTATTTTCCTCCTTCTTTAGAATCTCTTGTTTGATTCATCTGTACCTCATCTTAAGTTAAATATGACCTTTTAATACATTTCAGAGGTTGTTAATTTTTGCTAACAGATCGTTGCTAAGAAGAACAGACCGTTGCTAAGGAGGATCAAGGGACAATGTGCAGTCATATGAATCCGCAGAAAGAAGTCCGGTCAATTTCAGCAAGTGGTACGTGGAATGGACAATTTTTTCTTAGCCTTAGCAATAAGATAATTTTAAAGTAAATAAAATCGTCTTGAATCAATATTGTGAGTCAAATCCTTTGATCCATCGCTTCAGACTTCATGATCTCCCTTTTCTATTTTCATTAATGACGCCTCGTTGCACATTATCCCTTACATATACTATTTATTATATGTTAACTCTACAGCGTGGGATTAATTAAAGATGGTGCACTCCTCACAGCAGCTTCTCTTCAGCCTGTTCGCCTCACAATGCTTGGCTGTCAAAATAGATTATGTAAGGGGTTGGCTCGCGTCCCTCCATGGTTAACAGGTTCAGACACCTTTTTATCCCCCTCTGGCTTAACTTCTGACACCAACGCGTCAGTTATTTCACCTCCCGTGACACAGGATCAGATACATGAAGCCTTTTTCAAAACCAAACTGGAGTTCGGAAAATAATCCAGTTTTCAGGGAGTTGGTTTGGAGAACATTTAGAGGCTTTTCAGTGGGTTGCAGAATCTGAAGTAAGTTAATTAAAATCTCATGCCAGCAAAGGCCAGAGGTCTGACCTCTACAGCAAGTGTATCCATGTGTGCTGTTAAACAGTGTTTGAGTTAATATCAAGGCAAGTTTTTTTAGGCCTACATAACAAAAAATAGTAAAATGAGCAAACACAATGGTAATACAGAGCTACAGCATCATACATTGGTTGGGTTCAGGCAATTCAATTCCAACTATTAAGCTCCTAAAAAATGCATCTTGGCACATGAAAATGCCTGGCGGAGCCCTCCTGCTCTAAGTTGACCTGCAGACCTTTGTTATAAATGAGAATTAATTCTCTACAAACCGAGGGAATGACTAGAATGAAAACAATTCTAGGTATACACATGCTTTAAAACTCCACTAAGGTTATCAACCAATGATTATCCTCTTTTATCACTATCATTATAAGGCTTCAGACAGGGCAAACTGCACCTACTGCACGTTTACGCAAGCATAACAAATGGTTGATGTTGTGAATATAAACAACACACCTTTGGTAGTTTTAGGCAAGTAAACTATATGGTTACAAAATAATTGTTTTAGTTAAATAAGTATGTCTTCCCCATCCTGAATACGACCTATGTCTTCCGCCTTCTTTCAACTTTTATCGTCCCTCTCCTTTAATCTACTAAAGGCAAAAAGGCTTACAGTGTTACAATAGCAAAGGTACAGTGCAGATAAAGGCAAAAAGTTAAATGTAAAAATAAAAATAAATAAATACAAAATATAGAATAGACTAACATAATTAACAAAGAGAAAAACATACAATAAAAAACAAATACATAAAAATAAAACAAGATTACATAATACAAAATAAAAAAACATATTCATGGTAATTAATTAGCAACATTGTAAAAAAGTGATGAAGTATTGTAAAGTTTGTTATGTAATTTAAGTTGCATACTTAAGTTAAGTCCATTACATAAGCAAGTTAAGTATGTTACATTATTTAAAATAAGTCAACGTGATATTTGGTCTCCTGGGTGTAAGTGATTTAGGTTAGGTTTGGTTTTACTCATCCCTCCACCCCCACCTCCACTTAATGCAGACTTTGATGATCTTCTATGTCACCTGAGTAATTTATTTGCTGCCATCATCCTTACTACGGCCACTAGAGGTCGTAACCTCAGAACTTTGAACCGGCTCCAGTTTGCTAATAGATCTACCGAGGGCCATACAACCTCACATATATGCTCGCAACGGCATCAGATAAGGGCCATATAACATTACCATTCAAAGCGGGTAGTTGGAGGGTGATGTTTCCATTCTTAGATTGCAGACAAGATGGTTAAGCTTTCTAAACTTAGAATAATTGTACTCTTACTTGTACCTTTTGCCCCCATGTAATGCTGCCAAATCTCTTATCTGGCAAAATGACAGAGGGGATCACCTCACTCAAGATCTGTGAACAAGAAAATACAATCACATACATTATAATAGAAACAACAAAAGAAGAAATGCACATTTATAATGTGCAATATTAAATAAGTAAAAGAGAGAAGAGTTATTTTTTTTAATATTTTGTGTTTAACAGAGCTGTAATTTCAACATGTCCAAGCATTCTGTATCATAGCCATGCTAATAATGTTTATAATAAACCAAACCGTTTGTAAATCAGTCAAGATTTCAGGGAGTATTTTTGTGCAGATCACTCACCTTACAACAGATACCATAGCGCGTACCAGAGTAGCTGTTGACTGTAGCAAGATGGCGGCCGGTGAGCTACGCTGGAAAATCTCCCATGAGCCATCTAGTGTTTATATATATCTATGCTTTATAATGCATTCAATAAAAAGCCATGAAAGAGATAAGGAGGAGAAAAGGCATGTGGAAGTAAGCAATGAATGTAAAATGTTGCAATCCTCTGTTTAACGCGATGTCGGACATTGAAGACTAAGGCGGGCGGCCCCCCTTCTCCACAGCACGGAGGAGGATAAAAAGAGGCGGCTGAGCACAGCTTGTGCACTTTGCCACCAGAGACAACGCCGGCTTTTGTCTATTCGTTACCTTCTGCTTGTTCTATCACCACGTTACTTAATTAAAGTACCCATTTGAACCTTTTCAGAGACTCCATTAGTCTCGTTATTTTAAGTTTCTTTCCTGGGAGCGAGAGGAGCATCACAGTTTTCTTCAATACCCAATATTAACGGTGTGTGTGTCTGTCCAAGGAAAATTTAAAGTAAAACCTAATAGAGGTGTCATACATAATTGTTGTGGAATATTTTCCAAGGCCCATAACTTTGACCCAGTTTATCAGTTCAAACTGTCCTGACTGAGCACACGCACCTCGTAACCTTGGCTGCTGTGCTCTCAGTGTTCTGTCTCCCTGTTCCTGCCTGTTGGCGTCAGCTGATAGAGGTGTTATGATTCTATGTTCCTGCCTGTTGACGTCAGCTGATAGAGGTGTTATGATTTTATCTTGTTATGCAGCAGTTTGATGATGCTCTCAGAACTAGTTAAATACATGGGTCTGAGGTAGAGTTATTTAGAATTGACGTGGCAACCCACCCGTGCAGTCTCATCGAGGCTGCTGTGATTTGTGATGTGAACTCTCCGGCCGTAACTCCAAATAAACCTCCAGTGTTTTGACATCAAAGCTACTGCTCCTACCGTGTCTCCTTCCTGAGTCGGTGACTCCCACTGCATTGCTACACAGAAGTTTCCCTTACAATTTGGCGTTGTCGGCAGGATACCAAAACATCTTCAGAACTGGTAAGTGTGATTTTCAAATCTACATTTGGACATTGCCTTACCAGAATCTGTGATTGACGGTATCCTAAAATTACCTGTGAAACTGAGCGGCTGTGTTTCGTTTTTGGATAATGAACATTTGGGGATAATAAACCCAGGGGATCAGTGTCTGGGGACTCAGTCCTGGCTGATTTCCTCTGTGTGTGCTGCTCGGGACGGAAGTGCCATACAAGCATACACAGCTCAAGTTTAGAGAGACCTTAAAGAAAGGCATCAGTGAAGTGGAGCTTCTGTGTGAATTGAAAGCAATGTCAAAGATTTGTATTGGACAAATCGCCGAATTCTGAGGGTTTCAGCGGCCAAAACAGCAGTTAAAAATAAGCAGCCAGAGATATTTTCCTCCATCGCCTCTGTGAGCACGGCTCCAGCAGCAGCCACGGGTGTATGTGTAAACATCCCCAGTGTCTGGGTGGCTGCAGCCGTGCAGCTGAGAGGAAGAAAGTCACAGTTCCTGTCTATATCTTTAACTCACACCACCGCCATCCCTATTAAAAACGGGATGGTCTTAAAGCACTCGTTGTTTGTGACCGTCTTCTGCATTGCTGGTAAGGCTGGGGCAGCACGAGGTGCGTGCATCACCTGATGCGCCACAGCTCTCTACTCTGCTGGAGGAACATTTCCTACGTTGCTTGGAAGTGTTGCCTACGTTGCTGGACCAGCTGGTGGCGGTCCGGGGTGCATACATAAAAATTATAGGCTAATTGATCACAGGTGGGCAGTGGCAAGCAAGTGTGGAACAGAAGCTGTGTTTCACCGTTGTGATGAACTCGATGGCGGATATATAGGCTGGTCGTGTAGGACTACAGTTAACTGTGCTGTTTTTGGAGAGAAAGGGTAGAGAAAAAAAGTCTATGTTCTCCTGGTTGGGGGTTCATAGCGCCACTAATGGAGTAGTGGTTGTCGCAAGAGGATAAGCTAGTTATTGCTTTTGGACGGTCTTCAGGCACGATCTTAGCACTTGTACAAGGGTGGACGCGCGAGTCAGGCGCCCCACTAGAGATAATTCCCTACCCCCTCTGAAAACTCATAATTCGGACTAAATTGAGCTGGATGAGCTTTGCGGTCACGCTGGTGTTTATTACGAGTTCATGTTTTGTTTGTCTGATTGTTTGTACGGGGGGTCTATATTGGTTTGTCCCACCGTCTTGTGTATGTGTTATAACAACTAATAATGAATCAGTCCATAGACAGGGTAAAATGAACTAAACTTTAGTTATCTCACCAAAAGTAAATGACTTGAGAAAAATAAATAATATAAAGATGTAAAGCAAAATTCTGGTCGTATAAATGTGCTGCAAAATGAAAATAAATAGCAAAAGAGTGTTTTTATGTCCTGCATCTGAGTGTGCAGAGGAAAATGTAAACAAGAAGCCCACTGTTCAGGGTGAGTGCTAGGTGTAAGAAAAAAAGAAGATTATTGCTTTAAGAATCCATTCTTAAATGGTATTGCTGGTATGTTAAGATATGTTTGTGACCTTGTATAAACCCTATGCCCCGTCCTGCGCCCCGAGACCCTCAGAGACCTGCCTGAGGAGATCAGGGTTGCACAATCTGTTTTTGTAGGTCAATGTTGTATTATTTGTTTCATTTATTCTTAATCTATGTATTGTATAGTAATAATGAATAAAAACGTAATGTATTGAACACATTCCGAAACAAAGCAGATAAGACAGAACTAGACTCAGACATAATACTAATTGTTGTTGAAACCTTTTGCGCTGTTGCTGCAAAATGGACATTTTGTTGATTGTCTGTTCCAACTGGCCACTGGAATCAGATAATTAATATAAGTTGAAGTTCAATTACAGTTTTAAAAATAGTTTAACATTCTTTATTAAACTGCTTCAAATGATTTCTCGTATCAACCAATTGGTCTCTATAGACATTACTAAAATTAAAAGAGTTGTTAAACTACTGACAAGTTTTCTGAAACCGAGCTTATGGACAACAGAGTAAAGGTCGCTGGTTAAGCCAGGATCAATATATATTTGTTGAAGTTTTTATTGTGTGCATAATAAATGTTTTAAACCTTGGGCAATCTCTTTAGATCAGTATCACTTTTGTGTTGCAAGCCAAATCCAGGGGTTCTACTCGAGCCCAATTTTAAATAAGTATTGAACCCAGCTCGAGCTAAATGTCAAATGTATTTAATTAATGTGCAAGTGCTTTGATTTATTTAAAATGTTCCAGTCTAGCTTCCTTCGAGTTTAATCTAAGCAACAAATTGTTTCTCATAACATTTTCACTGCTGTCCCAAATGTTTTAAACCTTGGGCAGACAAGCACACACACACACACACACACACACACACACACACACACACACACACACACACACACACACACACACACACACACACACACACACACACACACACACACACACACACACACACACACACACACACACACACACACCACACACACACACACACACACACACACACACACACGCACACGCACACACACACTTTGGATGAGTATTCACTTTATCCAAATTGTAAATTGTTGCCTTCTTTAAAGTTATTAGTAATTCAAGATTAATTATTAAATTAAATGTGGTACATAGAATAAAGTAAAATAACTTTGACTTGATAATTTTGTTCACAACATTAGACCCTGTCCTCTAATCTCTACTAGAATAAGATATGTTTGGATGTTTTAACACTCCTGTAATGTACCTAATCTTGTTATCCTTTTCATTACAGAGCTGGGAAAATGGTGTATTGCTTAGATTCTGATCCGTGCACGTCCAATTTTGATTGACTTTAGTTCTAATGTTAATGTTAATTTGATTTCAACCCATAAGTAATTATTTAGATTAACTCGACATTTCACATGATGATGGATTAGTGCTCCACGTTTTTTTCCACTAATTTGTTGTGCAATTAGGCCAATGGTAAAGAGAGACATTGATGACCTTGTGTCCCTTTTGTTGGTACGTGGTTCCATTTTGTCTATGGCCTTGGACGGCTTCACTAAGAGTCACCGAGTTCTGCCCTGCTACAGTCACAGAGATGCTATGGCTGCTCTACATGAAATGACATTAATGGTCTGGTCCGAGAATGGACACCATTCCCTGCTCCCAGAGACAATGACGCTCCTCAAACTGAACAATACAGCCATTGATACTGTCTCACGTGGGCCACTCCCCCCACCAAGCCATGAACTGAAAGCTTGACATCTGCTTTGAACACCTGGAAGCCTCCCCGCCACACCAGCACCAACCCTTGGGTCAGTCAGATGGGACTAACGGCTTAACTTAGTGTGAAGTAAAAACTTATTTGCAGCAATGTTGAGCGCATCATCAAATGAGGGAAACTGGATTCGCCTGTCAATACACTGATATTTATTGAGAGACAGACAATTACATACGGCCGGGAGATCATCCTAGTTTCACACTGTCCTTGTGCTCCACCAAGGTAATCTCTGAACCCAAAAGACACAAAACATCTAACCAACACGAGGAGAGGCGGGCTCCCAGAAAGCCCACGTATAATCAATAGCCGATGCGAGACAATGGTCTGCTTGTCTCAAAGAGATGCTGCCAGGTCAACCCCCCACGGACATAGGAGAAGCGTTTGACCTGTGACCTCAACATCACAGAGGAGTCTCTGACTGACTACAAGCAGATGTTTGCAGTATCACAGATTCTATAAAACAATAAGAAACTCTATAAACAGATCAGATGAAAATATTCTCTTACACTTAGGGCATTTGGTTCAGAAATATGACTCTCGTTACCGCAGAGTGGGTTGTTTTTTTAAGGCTATTCATACTGCTATGCAGAGGATGCCTGTAAGTTGGCAAGCTGTTAAAAGCCCCTACTATTTTTAAAAATAGGCCTAATGTCAGGGGCCTCTTAGTTCTACATGTATTCACATTATATGGACAATGTTTCCACCTGGTGAAACTGAAGGCTGCACGGTACTCAGGCTACAATACGACCATTCTGTTCTGCTCTGACGATTCAATTGATAGATTCTACATCAAAACAAATTAGCTTTTATTGTTTCCAATGATAACGTCACCTTAAGTGGAGGAATGCAAACCTGTTTTCAAATGTAAGGTTTTGAATATGTTTGACGTTTCTCAGTAATAACACCCTCGGGCACCCACTATCATTCATGCTATGCCTTCAGTGGTAACTCAGATGTTAGGGGGGATGAAGCTTTTCCTCCCAAATCAGATATGCTTTGTTTTTCAACAAAGGTATACATTTCCTGCATAATATGTTTCTCACAATTGTTTGTTTTTTTGCGAGCTGCACACAGGTGATACTGAGTCTTCTCGAGTAATAGATTATAAACTACACCATGCTTAAATAGACTCCTAAGTTATTATTTCATATGTGACATATGTACTGTAAGAAAAGGGAGGGAAGAGTCAATTATATTGAGTAATTGATTTTATATTGGAACATTTATTTCTCAAACCTGTTTTATGGAAGAGGAAAATATTTCTGATAAACTAATATGTTATCAAACGGTAAATGGTGAATTAATATAACATTTAGAATCATTGAGAAGGGGTGGTATCGACAGGGACTAGCTCACCTTTAATTTAAAATAACATTTCTCTGCTTTGGACTGATGAGTATATGATTCTTGCATGTTAAAATGACTAACACAAAACTTACATTTATGCATGTGCATGTGTCAGGAAGGCTCCCAAATAATTCTGAGGGGCCTATTTAGTGCTGTAGCGACGCGTCGACGATGTCGACTTCAAAATATCGTCGACGACATATTTCCACGTCGACGCGTCGCTACACACACGTGGGTCCATATATATATATAAACACTAGATGGCTCATGGGAGATTTTCCAGCGTAGCTCACCGGCCGCCATCTTGCTACAGTCAACAGCTACTCTGGTACGCGCTATGGTAGCTGTTGTAAGGTGAGTGATCTGCACAACAATACTCTTAACTCGCTGAAATCTTGACTGATTTACAAACGGTTTTGTTTATTATAAACGTTATTAGCATGGCTATGATACAGGATGCTTGGACATGTTGAAATTGCAGCTTTTCTTTGTGTATGACGTGGTTGTATTTATTAGCTGGCTAATAACAAGAGGCTGTGAGTGAGACCTAGTATTACAAAGTTGACCCAGCAACTTTACACCAGTGGGAGAGGCAGAACTGCTCTTTCTTTTCAACATAATTTAAGTTACACATGATTTCTTCCAAGTGGTTGGGCTTGTTAAAAACATCTTACATTTTAGATACATTATGATACAGGAAATTGCTGGCTTTGTGTTTACAGAAGTACCTGACTATGCCTGACTTTTGTGCAGCCTACGGCTGCTCTAATCGCCGCAGTCTGCAAACAAGAACCCGTGGAATCACCTTTCACGTGTAAGATATGACAATATTATGACTATAATTAGGATAATCGTTAATTACTTAGTGGATGTATTTACATTACAAGTCCTGCTACACAGGATCAGTGGGGCTATGTGAGATAATAGTATTGCAAGATTGATGTTGACCCAGCCTCTTCAGAATATGTTGCTACCATTTCTTTACACAATTATGTAATGTTTCTTTTGGACACCTTTTTTATTACTCTTAGTGTGGTTGTCTTATTCTTAAAGTATACATACATACATTACATACATACATACATACATACATACATACATACATACATACATACATACATACATACAATTACCCCAAAAATATGATAATTTCGGTGTGTATTTTTGTCCTTACCCTTAATGTTAAAGGAAATAAGGGCGGACAATGTTGACAATAATTTATATATCTGGCTACCTTTCTCATGTTTTTAAGGTTTCCCAAAACCGGAGAGAGGAGGAGGCAGTGGGAAGTTGCCCTAAGAAGGGACGGTTTTGTTTCCTCTGGCAGGACGCTGCTCTGCAGTGAGTACTTCAGGAGTGAGGACTTTGACAGGACGGGGCAGACTGTCCGGCTTAAAGATGGTGTTGTGCAAACAGTATTCAATTTCCCAGCTCATCTTCAAAGGGTATGTGTATCATTGGCCAACAAGAATTCAAGGTGTATAAGATTGATTGATAAATATGTGATTAAATGTCACACTTTAGTTTTTCTTTCTGCAAGTTTAGGAATAAATAATGTGTTGTGTATTACAGCACATTTTAAACACTCAAAATGTCTTTAATTATGTTTATTTTAGTCGGAAGCAACAAGAAGCACAACCACTTCAAGAAGAGCGGAAGATGAACCTCAGCCTAATGTTGTGAGTATTCTGAATGTGGCCAAGACCAGAGAGATGGTCATTGATTTCAGGAGGGTGAGGACGTCTCTTCTACCCCTGTGCATTCTGGATGTGGCTGTTGTGGAGGACTACAAATACCTGGGAGTGCACTTAGACAACGGACTGAACCGGAGGATCAACACTGATGCTGTGCACAAGAAGGGGATGAGCAGACTCTATTTTCTGAGGAAGCTGAGATACTTCCATGTGTGCAGCAAGATGCTGGAGATCTTCTACCGGTCTGTTGTGGCCAGTGCACTCTTCTTTGCTCCGGTCTGCTGGGGGGCAGCATCAGAGCCGGTGACACCAGCAGGATCAATAAACTGATTAGGAAAGCTGGGTCTGTCATCGGCATTAAGCTGGACCCCTTTGAAGCTGTGGTGGAGAGGAGGACACTGAACAGGCTGTTGTCCATCATGGATAACCCCACCCATCCTCTCCACCTGCAGCTGGACAGTCAACGGAGCTCCTTCTCCAACAGACTGCTGCAGCTCCGCAGTGCCATAACTCAACAAATCACCTCTGGCTGGAAGATAACTCTCTGCTCCATAGTTTCTTTTGAATATAACCACGTTGTACATTTTACACATATATAATCTATTTAATATTTAACATTAATATTCCATATGCCTTATATTTATGTATATTATATATATAATATCCTGCCAAACTCAACATGTATATTTTCCTCTTTCTTTTCTTTATTTTTCTTGCTTATTTCTAATTCATTGTAAAATGCCTTGTCCCTTATACTGCTGTAACTAAAAATGTTTTCCCAAAAAACGATTTTCGGTCAAGCCAAAGTGCTGCACATGCAGATAATAAATAACACATTCCTACCGATGTAAACAGAAGACAATAAATTACAACATCAAATATAAAAATCAAACACAGGGAAGTGTCATGAGTCGTGCTCTGCTCTGATTAGAAGGCCAGGGTGAGATTTAAAAACCCCTAGGGTCTGGGCCGACCTCACATGGAGGGGCAGAGTGTTCCAGAGCCTAGGGCCAGCCGCCGCGAAGGCTCGGTGCCCTCTGGTTTTTAGCCTGGTTTTAGGCACTACCAGTAGCAGCTGGTCAGCAGACCTTAACGCTCTGGCTGGGGTGTAGCGCTGGAGGAGTTCAGCTATCCCAAATTGGGATCAATAAAGTACCATCTTATCTTGTTTTATTTGCATGTGGAATGTCACTAACAAATGAGAGCATCATATGGCTTGTGTTAACTGTGTTCTTATTCTCGCGTCCAGGAAAGAGAAGCTTAAAAGGAGACTAAATGGAGTCTCTGGAGGTTCAAAATTGGTACTTTAATTAATAAAAAGCATGGTAAAGTCACAAACAGGATATTGTTCGACAGAAAAGCAGCTGTCCCTGGCTCTCGCTAGCAGAAAAAGAGGCCGAACCCCTCAGGGCACCCCCAGCCACGGGCAAGGAGGCACGAGGTCGTTCGAGATGAGAGGATTCTAATCTTCAACTATCTGAGGAGATGGGATGCTTCTTCACCATTCTGCTCGGTGGGCTCAGGCAGACAACCCTGCGGGACGAGCGAGGACTTCAGAGGCTTCATACAAGGTTCCTTGTTTCTTGGAGGAGCAGATGTCTTCCTAACCTCTCCCATCACGGGGGGAGACCTGGATGCGCCACTTGGAATACGCAGTTTTGTCTGGCACTGCTCTCAAGCAGATAGCAGAAGGAATGCAGGCGGATGAGCCTCCGTTTCACTGGGGGGATCAACTACAGTGCTCACTAATGAGCCACACAAAAGCAGAGCAATTGGGGGGTTGAAATATGGCGCTCTGATGACGAAGAGTTTGAGCCAATCAGCACCTCAGTGCTAATCTACAGTATCAGGATGCCTTTACACACACCAGACACTTTTTGTCATAAAGAGAGGAGGAGAACGAGTCAGAAAGACTGAAGGACACGTTCTTCCAGCTCTCGTACAAAGATGAACTTTGCATTGATTTTATATCTTGGATGTTTACAGAGGTACAATTAATGACTGTCTTTATATTTCCAATGACCAGACATGTGTTGAATAGTGGTGATTAATATATTTTTGCCGGATCAGATTACACTTTCGCACTAAACAAAATTAATTAATTAATATTTTCAGATTGAATAATAAGATATTTCTACTATTATCACAGATAATGTTAATATCCTTAATCGTCCAGCAATCAGGCTTAACAACACTACTCTTTAATGTATTATCCATGCACAGAAAGACCTACAATGATGTTTCAAGTACTGGATTCATTTCAGTTTTGGCCCAAAACAAATATTTATAATATTTCATATAACAATTATGTAGCATATTTGATCCTCAAATTAGAGATATATAATTTAAAGAAATTGATATTCTATATTCAACATTAGATAAACACAGAAGAATCCTTTCCAAGTACCATAAGTAGATGCTCAGGTAAGTATGGCTAATAGGAATAATTGATAGACTTAATTTGGTACAGATCAGTGGTAGCATTTACAAATGTAATAATTCAAGTTTTAAGAATGTTTAATCCTTCCTTTCCAGGTTTTTACAAAAGTCTTTGAATATTTGCCTAACTTTTCCTTTTCAGATTTTTAACAATGTACTTGACTAAAATGAATGCATTGATTTGACTAAGTGCCTTACTCTTGACTAAAGCGTATTTAAGTAAGCGTAAAAGTAATCCTAAAATTGAGGACACTGCAATTTTGCAGATTACAGATTGATCAAATCACCATTGTGAATTCTATACTCTAACTGTGAATTTTTAGCTGGATCTCTTACGATCCTGAGTTTTAAAAAGCTTTTGACTAGTGATTGCCTTGAAGTAAATCTTTAAAGCGGCAAGCTGGTTTTGATTTTATAGTTTGATGAATGAAATTAACTAATGGTAAAAGATAAAAGATATTAGTTTAAAACAAATATTTAGCTATTTATGCATCTGTGTTTTATGTGTGTTCATTATTGTGCTTTTGACGAAAGATGATCAAACACTGATGAGAGATGATGTTTCCTATTATGATTGGCTGTATCAATCATTGTGATTGAATGTTTCAATCTTATTCTACTTTGTGATGTAATTAATGTAAGGTGAGACCACACTCAAATCTAGAGACACCTATTGAGTTAATTATTGACCAAAATATTATTAGACTAAGGTTTTTAGATTATCAAAATTGATAAAAAGAAGGAAACTGTTGTGGAATATTTTCCAAGGCCCATAACTTTGACCCAGTTTATCAGTTCAAACTGTCCTGACTGAGCACACGCACCTCGTAACCTTGGCTGCTGTGCTCTCAGTGTTCTGTCTTCCTGTTCCTGCCTGTTGACGTCAGCTGATAGAGGTGTTTTGATTTTATCTTGTTATGCAGCAGTTTGATGATGCTCTCAGAACTAGTTAAATACATGGGTCTGAGGTAGAGTTCTTTAGAATTGACGTGGCAACCCACCCGTGCAGTCTCACCGAGGCTGCTGTGATTTGTGATGTGAATGCTCCGGCCGTAACTCCAAATAAACCTCCAGTGTTTTGACATCAAAGCTACTGCTCCTACCGTGTCTCCTTCCTGAGTCGGTGACTCCCACTGCATTGCTACCATAGACTGTATATATAAATGGACGTAGGGTCCGTGACGTCACCCATAGGATTCTGCAGAGTTGCCGTGAAGCCCTTAGTAGGCGGAGTCGGCCACTAACGGCTCGACGGTGTCGTCAGAGTCTAACTCCCGCCTTCTCCCGCCTTCTCCATATAAGGGCAAAGAGGCGGAGCTGAGGCGGAGCCGAGGCGGGACAGGGCGGGACCTGCTGCCAACGAGCGTGACGTTCGAGTCCTAGCTCAGGCTAAGAAGCTAAGCTAACATGCTCTCAGTATCAATCGAATGTAAAACATGATTGATGAAAGTAGTAAATCGTCAGATTTGACCCGAAGACAACAGGAGGGTTAATGCCATATTCACTTAGTAACGCATTAACAACTTTTACAAATATTTCTATATAGTCTGTGTTGGTAAATGTCATCTAGGTTGCACATTTCCTGCTGAAATACATGCATACAGAGTCACTGCGTGGCACTTTGGTTTTGATAAAACAGTGTAGTTCCACTATATAAACGTTACATTCATAATCAAACGAGACAATCTGCAAGATAATTAGCTATTTGGTATTATTCTTAATGCTTGTCATTCACACGTTAATAAAATAAAATAAGTACCGATACATAGCAGAATAATTGTGGCGGTGTTCAGCTTAATAAGCCTTGCTCAACATCATTTATTTAGCTAATACTACAGTGGGCTGCAGGCGAACCAAATCCGCGTTACGATGCATTCCTTGATCTCCAGTTATAACGCCGGACTCCGCCGCTGGCCGAAGCTAACGGAGCCCCAGGGTGCTAGCTACGGCCGCCGGGACGCGCTAGCGAGCTAGCACCCTGCAGCCCCGTTAGCTTCGGCGGCGTGGACTCCGGCGGCCCACCCCTTTTAACATTTGCTCCCGTTTAGCATTATGGGCGTCATAGCCATATAGTATAAAAGTCTTACCCAAGGCTGAATCATAAACTAAACTGTATATATGTATAAAGGGTTACGTCCTTAGCTGGCTAATAAGCTACATAACAGGCTAAGCTAACAAGCACACAAACACCTGCTAACGGGGTTAACATGTATAATATCATCATTTTACTCACCGAAAAAAGCTGAAAGTAGACTTCTTCGAAGATCTGTTAGTACATTCAAGCGCACAGCACGACATTTTAATTATCTGGTATTTGTAACAATATTCCCTAACAGGCACGATCACCACGAACACAGCTAAAGGATCAAGTACAGTAACTACAACTAACTAATGTTGTAGCCTCTATGGTTGTAGCCTAGCAGATTGGACAAGTTGCTGTTAGCTGACAGTGAGGCACGTATCTGTCAATCAAAGTGACCACGCCCTAATGTATGCACAAACTTTAAGACCTAATATAAATATAAAGGGTCGCGTTAGAAAACAATTCACTCACAGATCCATAATCATGAAGGTGGAATCTAACTATATTGATAATAAAATGTATGGAGCCAGGGGTAGAAACATGTTTTTTTCTGCTGTAAAATCGGGCATTTTAACATGGGGGTCTATGGAAATTGCTCCTTTCTGCAGCCATCGCCTATTGGCCAATATATGAACTGCAGTGTGTGGCACTTCCGTATTGGCTTCCCGGCTCTACCCCACAGTTTGCCGCTTGATTGCTACACAGAAGTTTCCCTTACAATAATAACCTAATAAAAGTAAATGTAACAACTACTACAGTGCAACAAAACAGGAAGATTAAATGTGGTCTCTTAAATATAAGATCCCTAGCATCTAAAGCAATATTAGTAAATGATTTAATATCAGATTATTGGTATGCTGTCTCACTGAAACTTGGTTGAGACATGAAGAATATATCAGCATAAATGAAGCCACTCCACCCAGCCATATCAACACTCATATTGCTCGAGGCACAGGCCGAGGAGGTGGAGTTGCAGCAATCTTTGACTCAAGTTTACTTATCAATACTAAACCAAAATTAAATTATACCTCCTTTGAAAGTCTCGTTTTTAGTCTTACGCATCCGACCTGGAAAACTGTGCAGCCAATCTTATTTGTTACAGTGTACCGTGCACCAGGTCCTTATTCAGAATTGTTATCAGAATTCTCTGAGTTTTTATCAACTTTGGTACTTAAAACAGATAAAGTAATTATCGTAGGTGACTTTAATATTCATGTTGACGACGATAAAAATAGCGTTACAGTTGCATTTAACTCTATATTAGATTCTGTTGGTTTCTGTCAGAGTGTAAATAAACCAACCCACTGCTATAATCACACTCTCGACCTTGTTCTGACTTATGGTATTGAAATGAGTCGAACCGCATAATCCTGCTTTTTCCTACCATTTTTTGGTAACTTTTGAAGTACTGTTACTAGACTACAAACCATTAGTCAAAAGCTCCTGCAGCAGAAACCTATCTGTTAGTGCTATAGCCAAATTTAAGGAAGAGATTCCACCAATACTTAACTCGATACCATGTCTGCATGTAAGGGAGGAAACTTATACAAAATGTACACCACCCCAAATTGATCATGTTGTTGATAGTGCTACAGATGCCCTGTGAATAAAATTAGACTCTGTTGCTCCTTTGAAAAAGAAGAAAATAAAACAACATAGGCATTATGCTCCATGGCATAATGCCGAAACCCGCAAAAATAAAGCAAAAGTCGAGACAACTTGAAAGGATATGGCGTTCCACTAAACTTGAAGAATCTCGTTTAATTTGGCATATTACTCTCAATGAATATAAGAAAGCACTGCGTAAAGCGAAAGCAGCTTACTACTCTTCATTAATGGATGAGAATAAGAATAATGCAAGATTTATTTTCAGCACTGTAGCCAGGCAGACAGAGAGCCATAGCTCGATTGAGCCTTCTATTCCCATAGCACTCAGTAGTAATGACTTTATGTGCTTTTTAATGATAAACTTGTTACTCTTAGAAACAAAATTAATGACCTCTTGCCTTTGACCAGTATAGTGTTATCAACAGCTCCCGGAAACATAAGTTCTACTATTACACTAGATAGTAAATTAGAATGCTTTTCAGCCATAAACCTTGATCAATTGAATTCAATGATTCTTTCTTCTAAACCATCAACGTGTATCTTAGACCCAATTCCAACTAAGCTGTTAAAGGACGATTTTCCATTAATTAACACTTCTTTACTAAATATTATGAATATGTCTTTATTATCAGACTATGTTCCACAATCATTTAAAGTAGCAGTGATAAAACCTCTTCTTAAAAAGCACAACCTCGATCCAGAGGTTTTAGCCAATTATAGACCTATTTCTAATCTTCCGTTCCTCTCAAAAATTATTGAGAAAGAAGTCGCAAAACAGTTGTGTGATTACTTAAAAACAATGATTTATTTGAAGATTTTCAGTCTGGCTTTAGAACACATCATAGCACAGAGACAGCTCTGGTTAAAGTCACAAATGAAATTCTAATAGCCTCAGACAAAGGACTTGTCTCTATTCTTGTTTTGCTCAATCTCAGTGCTGCATTTGATACTATCGCCCATGAAGTCCTATTGCAAAGACTAGAGCACTTAGTTGGCATAAAGGGAACTGCTTTAGGCTGGTTTAGGTCCTATCTATCTGAACGCTCTCAGTTTGTGTGTCAACGATGAATCTTCCATGCAAACCAAAGTGAGCCATGGAGTGCCACAGGGCTCAGTGCTTGGACCTATTTTGTTCACATTATATATGCTTCCGTTAGGCAATATTATAAGGAATCATTCTGTACATTTCCATTGTTATGCAGATGATACTCAAATGAAAGCTTTAGCGCAAGTTCAATAAGGAAGACCTAACACGAGTCACTTACACGTCACTCTATGGCTCCCTTCCCCCCTCATTAAATACAAGGGCGTCACCCCTCAGCAGCCAATCGCTGCACATGCTAAATTCCTTAAATGCCTGCTCTTCCTCCCTGTCAGTTGTCATTGCAGATGATCACACGCAACCCGCCTCCACCCCTCTCGCCTCCCGTCTCCTTCAGGACAAAGCTAAACCTTCCTCCTTCAGACCGGTCTCACCTACTCATCACCACCACCAGTGTCTAGACCCCGGGGATTTCATCTGAGCGGTTCTTTCCCTCCTGAATGATTATCCTGCAAACCGGGGCCTAATCGCCAAACACCATTACATTCTCCTGTTGTATTATCGTGGCAATCATTTCATTCATATGACGTGTAAACAATAAATATGTAATTCTTACATCACGTCTCTCCGGTTTGAACTATATCTATCCATCAAGCCTGATGAAACCAATCACCTAAATACTATTCAAGACTGCCTCAAGGACTTAAAAACGTGGATGACCTTATATTTTTTTATGTTAAACACGTCCACAACTGAAGTTATTGTACTCGGCCCAAAGAATCTACGAAATAAACTATCTAAAGATATATTAACTATGGATGGCATTCATTTGGCCTCCAGTGAGACTGTAAGGAATGTTGGTGTTATATTTGATCAGGATTTATCTTTTAACGCCCACATAAAATCAATCTCAAGGACTGCCTTCTTTCATCTACGTAACATTGCAAAAATCAGGCATATCTTGCCCCAAAATGATGCAGAGAAACTAGTCCATGCATTTGTTACTTCAAGGCTGGATTATTGTAACTCTTTATTATCAGGGTGTACCAAGAAGTCAGTTAAGTCGCTTCAGCTAATTCAAAATGCTGCAGCACGTGTACTAACCAGAGTTCGGAAAAGGGACCCCATTACTCCAGTCTTGGCTGCCTTACACTGGCTCCCTATAGAACACAGGATAGAATTTAAAATTCTTCTTCTCGCCTACAAAGCCCTTAATGGGCAGGCGCCATCTTACCTTAAAACCTACTGTCCAACTAGGGCATTGCAGAGGTGGGACCAAGTCATTGTTTTGCAAGTCCGAGTTAAGTCTCAAGTCTTTGCGCTCAAATCCGAGTCAAGTCTCAAGTCTTTGCGCTCAAGTCCGAGTTAAGTCTCAAGTCAGGATGGGCAAGTTCAAGTCAAGTCCAAGTCCTAAACTTTGACAAAACGAGTCTTAAACAAGTCATTATGTGCTTTTCAACAAATGTAATGACATCGATCAACAGAATAATACTTAAAGGGGACCTATCATGCAAAATGCACTTGTGTACGTCTTTTATACATGAATATGTGTCCCTGGTGTGTCAGGGAACTCACCAAGTGTCAGAAAACACAACCCTCTCTCTTTTTCTTCATACCCAAATCTCTAAAAACGGGGCTGCAATGGAGCCACAATTTTCTGACGTCAGAAAAGGGGTGCTCCGCCTATATGGGCAACTCTCCACCTATCAGGGGAATGAGTGACCGCTGGAAAGCGCTGGAGACGCTGTAGCACATATGCCAGGCCTGTAGGTGGCGTTGTAGTCTGCCACAAAAGCAGAATCAGCCCTTGCAAAAACAGGGCTGGAAAAGAGCAAATAGAGCGACATGAGGCATGGCTAAAATGCATGATCTGTTTGGTATTTTGAAAAAAAAAACTCAGACATGTTTTATATAGGTATGGCCCTACAATATATGTTTCAAATATAGCATGATAGGTCCACTTTCATAATCAAACTGCTCTTTATTACATTAATAATTTAATAATCAATTTTCTCTCTGCTGGTAAAGTAATGTGTTTTTTTCTATTTTAAGAGGGATCAGTAAGGTAAGGCTACCGTGACGGTTTGAAGAAGAAGAGAAAGAAGGAGTTTAATGTATAAGATCCCTGATGTTAAGGTGACCAGAATGTTTATTTCCACTGTGTACAACATGTTATAAGGGACCCACAATCTATCTTTATGCAAGGGATAATGTGCAGCGAGGTGGTCTCTATGGGCAAAAGAACACCTGAATCTAGATCCCTCTGCATGTGGTACTTTAAGTATATTTTGATGCTAATACTTTTGTACTTTTACTTGAGTAACATTTTGAATGCAGGACTTGTTATTGTAACTGAGTATTCCTACACTCTGGTACTTTTACTCAAGTACAAGATCTGAACTTCTCCCACCTCTAGCAATAAATCCTGAGTGGTTACCCAAAGGAAAACCCTGCTCAGAAGGTTATTTTCATTTTACAAATCCAGCACTCACCTTTGCTTTCTCCAATATCATTGAAATGCAGCCAGATGCTGCTTCTTTTTTCGGTTTTCGCAAATGTCTTGACTTTTTCTGACGCGCTTGCATTTAAATCCGGCTTCCCGTTGCTCTGTGTAGCTGGCCTGTACTACTACACTTGCTGTCTTTGGAGCGTCTGCCCCCCACCCTTCTTTCATAATGGTATGATCCTAGTGTGTCCTTGCATATGATTGGCCACATGGTGGCTCGGCAAAATAAAGTCCCGCCCCTGCCTGCATGGATTCACAGCAAGAGTAGGAGCGGCTGAAGATTCTGCTCTCCCCGACTGGAGTCTGCTCTTCTAGCGGCATCTCGCGATCGGCGTGTTGGAGACCCCTGAATTAAAGTATCAAGTAATCTCAAGTCAGAAGGCTCAAGTCCAAGTCAAGTCCCGAGTCATTGGTGTTCAAGTCCAAGTCGAGTCGCAAGTGTTTTGTGATTTTGTCGAGTCCAAAGTCATCAAATTGGTGCCTCGAGTCTGACTCGAGTTCAAGTCATGTGACTCGAGTCCACACCTCTGGGGCATTATGTTCCAAGAATGCAAGGTTGTTGGTTGTTCCTAGAGTCTCTAAAAGTACAATGGGAGCCAGAGTATTTTCTTATCAAGCTCCACTTTTGTGGAATTAGCTTCCAGTTTGTGTTCGGGCGGCAGACAGCCTATCCGTTTTTAAGAGTACGCTTAAGACCTTACTTACTAAAGCTTATAGTTGATAAAATAATCTAATAAGAGTGCATTTGTCATAGTCTGCTCCATCATTCACCAGTAGTTTTCCATTCACCTGTCTCACCTGTTTTCCACACCCACTCATTAGCTCACTCTCTTTCTCTTCTGCACCCATTAGCTTCTGCCAGTATTTAAACCCGCACCTTACACACACTCTTTGCCAGATTGTACTTTGCCTCATGCTTGTCTTTCCCGCGTTTGAAACTAGATTGCCTACCCGGTTCCGACCCTGCCTGTCCTCGATCTGCCTGCTCTGCCTGTTCCCTGATCCTGCCTGTCCCTCGACTATCCTGTCTGGCCTGTTATCCGACCCTGCCTGTATCCCCGCTGACCGCCTCGCTTACTCCCTGACTCTCTGCCTGTCCCTGACTCACCTTCTGCCCGCTGTCCTCCGGTGCGTTAAACTGCTCGGTTGGAATTCCTCAGATCCAGTGGAATCTCCAATAAAGTGTATTACCAATTCTCCTTGGTTTCTCGAGTGCTGCATTTGGGTTCTCCTTAAGATTGTGACAGAACAATCTGGCCAGAACATGGACCCAGCGCACTCCTCTGCACCTAGAGACCGTTTCGTGAGAGTTGAGGACGTTCTCCAGAGGCAGGAAGCCTCGATAGCCGCCCTGGCCACCGAGGCTCATCATGCTAACTCTTCACATGACCAGACGCTAACCTATTTAGCTGCGCAGCTACAGCAGCTAACGGCTACTGTGCAGCAGCTAGTGGCAGGAGTGGCCGCTCCAGCGCCTCTTCCTATGCCGTCGACACCAGCTTCTGCATCACCTCTGATGGGATTTACCCCGGAGCCTCGGGTGGGAACTCCGGAGCGCTACGCCGGGGAACCGGAGGGCTGCAGCCCGTTTCTTACGAACTGTTCTATCCTGTTTGCGCTGCAGCCACACACTTTCGCTTCTGAAGCTGCTCGTGTGGCCTTCACGGTCAATCATTTGACTGGGAAAGCCCGACTATGGGGCACAGCGGAATGGGAGCAACAAACACCCGCCTGCTCTTCGTTCCCCGCTTTTTCTGCGGAGCTGCGCAAGGTGTTTGGACCCGTGTCTGTGGGTCCAGACGCTGCAGGAGGACTACTGAACCTGAGCCAGGGTAATGGATCTGTGGTGGATTATGCCATTGAGTTTCGCACCCGGAGCCGCCTCAGCAACTGGAATTCTGCAGCCCAGTGTGACGCCTATCTGCGTGGTTTGGCGGATTACATTAAAGACGAGCTGGTGTCGTTTGATCTGCCCAATTCACTGGATGGGTTGATTGAACTGACTTCCCGCATGGATCGGCGCATCCAGACACCGAGACGGGAGCGACGATCGGCGGGAGTGCAACATGCCTGGGCGCCCCGACGTCCGAGTTTGGCTACAACACCTCACCTCACTCCAGAGCCGCAACCAGGGGGGGATGAGCCCATGCAGGTGGGTCGCACCAACCTCACTTTGGAGGAACGTGAGCATCGCAGACGTCGTAATCTGTGTCTCTACTGCGGCCGGGCCGGCCATTTTGTTTCTCACTGCCCGGTAAAAGGCAAGGCTCAGCAGTAATGGGGAACATACTGGTGAGCCAAACCCCTGGATTTGTTCCCACTCAGAGACCATTGAGCCACGCCAGGTTGCTATTACCGGATAGCTCTCAGGCGCTTGCTGTTTTTATTGACTCTGGTTCGGACGCGAATATTATGGACGAGAAGCTTATGCTGCAGTTGGGAATAGACCGGGTTCTTTTGTCTCGCCCAGTTCCAGCCAACGCTTTAGACGGTCACCTGCTGGGGACAGTGACTCATCAGACTGTACCCGTTCACATGCTCCTGTCTGGGAACCATCACGAAACTATTCAGTTTCATGTTCTCCGGTCTCCACATATTCCGCTGATCCTGGGTTATCCATGGCTCCGCCGCCACAACCCTAACATTGACTGGGAGACGGGAGCCATTTTGGGTTGGAGTCCTTCTTGTCATCTGATCTGCCTGAAACAGGCTGCCGCGCCTCAGCGTTCGGTAAACCCCAGCCAAGTTCCAGATGTTACAGGGGTTCCACCAGAATATCTGGACTTCAAGGAAGTATTCAGCAAGTCGAGGGCTACTTCCTTACCACCACACCGGCCCTACGACTGTGCCATCGACCTGCATCCCGGGACCAGCCCCCCCAGGGGTCGATTGTACTCCCTGTCTGCTCCGGAAAGAGTTTCCATGGAGACTTATATCAATGACTCTCTGGCGGCTGGGATTATTCGCCCGTCCTCATCACCTGCTGGCGCAGGGTTCTTCTTTGTAGAGAAGAAGGACAAGACCCTAAGACCCTGTATCGACTTTCGGGGTCTTAATGACATTACGATCAAGAATCGATACCCACTGCCTCTTATCTCTTCTGCATTTGAGTTGCTGCAGGGAGCAACCATATTCACAAAGCTGGACTTGCGTAACGCGTACCACTTGGTACGTATTCGCGAGGGGGATGAGTGGAAGACAGCCTTCAACACCACCTCGGGGCACTACGAGTACCTAGTCATGCCTTTTGGGCTTACCAACGCCCCTGCAGTATTCCAGGCGTTGGTAAATGACGTGCTCCGAGACATGTTGGACCGACACGTGTTTGTTTACTTGGATGACATCCTGATCTTTTCCAAGACACTGAAAGAACACGTGCACCACGTCCAGGCGGTTCTCAAGAGATTGCTCGAGAACTCGCTGTTTGTTAAAACGGAGAAGTGCGAGTTTCACACATCCTCTGTCTCTTTTCTGGGATACATTGTGGGACAGGGGAGTATCGAGATGGATCCTTCCAAGGTTGATGCAGTCACTTCCTGGGCGGTTCCAGAATCCCGGAAGCGGCTACAACAGTTCCTCGGGTTCGCCAACTTCTACCGGAGGTTCATTCGTGGATACAGTACCTTGGCCGCTCCTCTCACAGCCCTGACCTCCTCTAAGGTTATGTTCCAGTGGTCCTCCTCGGCTGAGGAGGCGTTCCAGAACCTTAAGGCCAGGTTCACCTCCGCCCCCATCCTCCGAGTACCCGATCCTGTAAGACAGTTTGTTTTGGAGGTGGATGCCTCTGATATGGGGGTGGGAGCCATCCTGTCTCAGCGAGCAATGAACAGCCAAAAACTCCATCCTTGTGCTTTCTTTTCAAGGCGTTTGACTCCAGCGGAAATAAATTATGATGTGGGAAACCGGGAGCTGCTAGCAGTGAAGTTGGCTCTGGAGGAGTGGCGTCACTGGCTCGAGGGGACCAGTCAACCTTTCCTGGTGTGGACCGACCACAAGAATTTGGAGTACATCCGGTCGGCCCGCAGACTGAATTCCCGACAGGCTAGATGGGCCCTTTTCTTCACTCGGTTCAATTTCTCCCTCTCCTACCGCCCTGGTTCTCGGAACATTAAGGCTGACGCTCTTTCTCGTCAGTTTGGAGAGGGAGGTAACATTCCCAGGGGCTTGGACACCATCCTTCCGACTCCTCAGCTCGTCGCCGCCCTCATCTGGGAGGTGGAGGAGAGGGTCAAGGCCGCCCAGCAGGACCAGCCTGGACCCAGTGCCTGTCCGCCGAACCGCCTGTTCGTTCCGCAGACGTTGAGGTCTGATGTTATCCAGTTGGCTCATAACTCCAGACTCACCTGCCATCCTGGGATCCAACGTACATGGGAGGTAGTCCAGCAAAGGTTCTGGTGGGCAACACTTAAGGAGGACACCAGGGAATTTGTTAATGCCTGCCCTGTTTGCAATCAAAACAAGTCTTCTCACCAAGCTCCTGCTGGTCTCCTACGACCTCTGCCTATCCCTCATCGCCCCTGGTCTCACATTTCTCTGGACTTTGTTACTGGTCTGCCACCGTCCAACGGACACACTGCCATCTTGACGGTGGTAGACCGATTCAGTAAGATGGCTCATTTTGTGCCGATACCCAAGCTCCCCTCAGCCAAAGAGACGGCGGAGCTGGTCCTGCTCCATGTGTTCCGGCTCCATGGGCTGCCTACTGATGTGGTTTCCGATCGTGGTCCTCAATTTACCTCAGTGTTCTGGAGGGAATTCTGCACGCTCCTTGGGGCCACGGTCAGTCTGTCATCCGGTTTCCATCCGCAATCCAACGGTCAGACAGAAAGAAAGAACCAGGAGATGGAGACGACCTTACGCTGTATAGTCTCCAAGAACCCAGCGGCCTGGGCTAAACAACTGCTCTGGGTCGAGTACGCCCACAACACTCTGGTCAGTTCGGCCACCAAGTTGTCCCCATTTCAGTGTGCTTACGGGTTTCAACCCCCTCTGTTTCCAGCCCTGGAGAGGGAGGTTACCTGTCCGTCCATCCAGGCTTTCATCCGTCGTTGTCGACGGACCTGGAATCAAGCCCGGAGAACTCTCGTTTGTTCGGCCAACCGGTACGCCTCCTCTGCCAACCGCCGACGTTCCAAAGCACCTGTCTACCAGGTGGGCCAAAAGGTATGGCTTTCCTCCCGGGATATTCCTTTACGGGTGGATTCGAAGAAGCTTGCACCTAGATTCATTGGACCTTTTGAGATTGTCAGGATAATCAATCCCGCAGCAGTAAGGCTAAGACTGCCTCGGACTCTGCGGATCCATCCCACCTTCCACGTTTCCAGGATCAAACCTGTGCGAGAGAGTGCCTTGGTTCCTAAGGTCCCTCCCCCACCACCGCCCCGGATGATTGACGGCGGGCCTACGTACACTCTCCGACGACTTCTTCGTTCCCGTCGCAGAGGAAGAGGAGTCCAGTACCTGGTGGACTGGAAGGGTTACGGCCCTGAGGAGAGGGCTTGGGTTCCAGCTCGTCATGTGTTGGACCCCCGGCTCATCAGGGAGTTCCATCGGCGTAATCCTGAGCAACCGTCTAAGACCGTCACGTCGACGGGCAGAAACACAGGGAGAGTCTCTCCTCTTACCGTCAGCTCTTCAGAGGAGGACAGCGAGGGGCCGGCTTCTGATGAGGACGCAGATTCCGACAGGGGGCAGGAGAGGGAGGCCAAAATAACTTTTTCAGATGAGTATTAATCCCACCTCCCACCCTCCTCTGTAGATTAGCATTTAGGGACGTCAGGAGCCGTCCATTAAGGGGGGGGTTCTGTCATAGTCTGCTCCATCATTCACCAGTAGTTTTCCATTCACCTGTCTCACCTGTTTTCCACACCCACTCATTAGCTCACTCTCTTTCTCTTCTGCACCCATTAGCTTCTGCCAGTATTTAAACCCGCACCTTACACACACTCTTTGCCAGATTGTACTTTGCCTCATGCTTGTCTTTCCCGCGTTTGAAACTAGATTGCCTACCCGGTTCCGACCCTGCCTGTCCTCGATCTGCCTGCTCTGCCTGTTCCCTGATCCTGCCTGTCCCTCGACTATCCTGTCTGGCCTGTTATCCGATCCTGCCTGTATCCCCGCTGACCGCCTCGCTTACTCCCTGACTCTCTGCCTGTCCCTGACTCACCTTCTGCCCGCTGTCCTCCGGTGCGTTAAACTGCTCGGTTGGAATTCCTCAGATCCAGTGGAATCTCCAATAAAGTGTATTACCAATTCTCCTTGGTTTCTCGAGTGCTGCATTTGGGTTCTCCTTAAGATTGTGACAGCATTGACATAGACACGTTGTGCCTCTTCACCTATACATCTTAGTTCTTACTCGTTTTCCTTACTGATGGTATGTAATTTGGTTGTGTGTGTAGACAGTGGAAGCAGGGAGAGGCATATACGTGCCTTGATCCTTGCCGAGGCGACGCACAACTGTTGATTGGTGTCAGTGCCAGAAACACTTTTTAGGAGCAATGCACTCATGGTATAGATGTAATTTGGTTGTGTGTGTAGACGGTGGAAGCAGGGAGAGGCATGTACGTGCCTTGATCCCTGCCGAGTCGACCCACAACTGTTGATTGGTGTAAGTGCCAAAAAAACTTTTAGGAGCAATGCGCTCATGGTATAGATGTGGCGCATACATCTTAGTTCCTACTCTTTTCCCTCACCCTATCCTAAGGGAGCACATGTACGTAGACACGTTGTGCCTCTCCACCTCTGTTCCCTACTTCTTACCTACTACTCTTTTCCCTCAACCTATCCTAAGGGAGTCCATGTACATGTTAGTTTAGCTGCTATAGGCTTAGACTGTCGGGGGACACCTTACTTCTTCCTTCTGTCTGTTTGTACCTGTGTACTCTCATGTTCCGAATAACCCAGCTTCCCCCAAATTTCTTTTTGGTGTCTATCCACGCCGGGATCCTGAGTCGTGGCTGATCCTGTTGCTGTGGTCCTGTGTCCTGGATCCTCTATCCTGAGTTCTGGATTTGAGTCCTGGACTTCGAGTCCTGGCTGAACCTATCACTGTGGTCCTGCCTGACTTTCATCATACTACTTCCCTGATGGCTCCCACAGGATTGTTGACATCCTCGTGGATTCATCTTCTTATTATAGATACATGAATTTCCAAACATTTGGTCTGCCTACGCTGTAAAATGTATTATCTCTTCAATTTACACACGGCATCTATTGCACGTCTGTCCGTCCTGGGAGAGGGATCCCTCCTCTGTTGCTCTCCCTGAGGTTTCTCCCATTTTCCCTTTAAACTGTGGGTTTTCTCTGGAAGTTTTTCCTTGTACGATGTGAGGGTCTAAGGACAGAGGGTGTCATATTGTCATACTGATATTCTGTACAAACTGTGAAGTCCACTGAGACAAATGTAACATTTGTGATATTGGGCTATATAAATAAACATTGATTGATTGATTGACCATAACAAATGATGTTAAAGTAAGCAAAAAATAGTCCGCCAACTCGCACTTCGAGCGTGTAAAACTAAAGAAAATACAAATGAAACAAAAGGTGATACAGACATGATACAATCCTATACAAATGAATGCAATAACAAAACGAAACATTTAATTAATAATTGAATAATCTGTAGTATCATTGTCTGATATTAATAAACAACAAAGCTTTAGCTAATTACACGTCCAAAAAGGGATCGGAAGAAGTTTACACTTATTTAATCCGACTCCCTTCCCGACTCCCTTCTCCCTTTTTTTTACATCTTAATATATGTTAACATACAATATAAATGTATACTTATATATAGTAATATAATCTTGAATAATTGATATAATCATTCATATAATATATTCAGGCAAGTTAGGAGAATGGTCTTTACATATTTATATATATATACATATGTACAAATACATACATACATTCATAAATAGAATACAAAACAAGAATATAAACAGTTATGGTTTAGCAGTGTCCTCCCTGTACCTGGTGAGAATTGTGTCTTTATACCTCTTTTTGAATAGTTTGATGTTTGGACATCCCTTTAGCTCCTCACTCAAATTGTTCCAGATCTTCACCCAACAAACAGAAACACAAAAACTTCTCTTTGTTGTGCGCACCCTAACATTAGTGAATATAAATGAACCACGTAAATTATAATTCCCTTGTCTTTCATTGAACAATATCTGAATATTCCAGGTAATTGAACGTTTTTTGCCTTAAACATGATTTGTGCAATTTGGAATTCAACAAGATCTGACAGTTTTAATAATTTTAGCTCTAAGAATAATGGGTTTGTATGATCCCTATAGCCGACAGTTTTAATAAGTCTTATTGCTCTTTTTGGTAGAATAAATAGGGATTGTGTTGTAGCTTTATAATTACTGCCCCAAACCTCTGCACAGTAACTTACATAAGGTAAAACCAATGAACAGTAAAGAATGTAGAGGGAATTAGGATCAAGAATCTGTTTTGCCCTGTTTAATATTGCAATACTTCTTGAGACTTTGGAATGAATATGTTTTATGTGTGGTTTCCAGCTCAGTTTCTCATCAATTGTGATTCCAAGGAATTTATTTTCTTTAACTCTCTCAATGTAAATCCCATCTATCTTAATGGATGCTAGTGTATTGCTATTTTCAAATATGATTAATGTTGTTTTATTCAAGTTGAATGATAACTTATTAATGTTTAGCCATAACTTTAGTTTGCATATTTCAGCTGTGATCTCTTCCAATAGTAGCTGTACATTGTCCCCAGAACAAAAGATATTAGTGTCATTAATGAAGTATGTAGGATAACTCCTTTTTCTAGACCCATTTTTTACAATACTATTCAGTATGCTCCATATTCCTTTAATGTTGTTTTCATTTTCCGATAGTATTCACTTTTGCAGGTCCTTATTAAAATTGTTAATTTATTTTTATATAGTTTTTATATCTAATCTCTTTATGGGCTGTCTTTCATTTTGACACACAGAACAATGGGGGCTATCCACCCTTATCCACAATGTAAAGTCAGCAGCAGGTTCAGCTTTCAGAACAATGTAAAGTCATTCACACAGCCTCTTTCCTCTTCTCTCTGTGAGGAGCGGCAAGTTCAGCTTTAACAAAAAACAAAAATGGCATTCATTTTTTTAGTAATAGATTTATTTATTTTCTTCTCAAGAGACTACCAGAATGTGTATTTTATATGTTGGTATTTCAAAAAATCCCCCCAGACCCCCCTGCAGGGGTTGGGTTTTCAGCATGTCGACTTTTTCACCTGTGGGGAAATTGAAGGATTGGCTCCAGGTCTCCCTTTTTATAGACAAATGTGACTTTTTATTTCATACAGTGCAATGTTGATTCCAGAAACTTGATGACCATCATCAGTTTACACTTGTTTAAAAAGCATACTGTTGTTCTGTGAAGGGATATAATCTGCCTTTCATGGCACAAACAATGTTGAGGATGTGGGTTTATTCCCATGTACTTCACTTTACTTAAAAGTGGATGCTGAGAACTGAGAAGCATATATTACTGCACCTTTTTGGGTATTATATTATATCTTTGGGTCGCGATTTGTTAACGAGGGAAAAAAGTGGGTCCTGAAGCAGACCAGTTGAGAAACACTGGTTTAACTCACACCTGTTGCTCTCGATGTAATTTTGCTGAAAAAAGGAGACAGGGAAATATTCTAAACCTCACGTATGGTGTTTCACTGTCAAGGGGTGCGATATAGCGTGTATGTAATTACATTGCAAATACTGACTTGAGCCCCACCACTGTATGGGTTAGCCCTACCATAGATTACCCAACAAAAATACTCTGGAGCCGCCACTGCCTCTTGCTAACACTTGGTGCCACTACAGTACGAGTTTGCCTTGTTCCGTTTGGATCAGTAATGTGTTCCAGAGACACATGGTGTTATAGTTGCTGTTCTATTCAGGGGGTAACACTGGATTTACCTCTGAATGACACACAGCCGACAGTCCTGAGACGCCAGGACTAACTGCCACTAACTGCAAGTATGTAATCACGGTGATCACATGCTCCTTTTCAATGACTGTTTTGCACTTACAGTACAAGGTAATGCTTTGAATCATAAATCACAGTAATTAAATGCTTTTCATTCACTTTAAGCAGTATAATTAAGTATTTTTGAACCTCTTTAAATCAGTAGTTGAATAGAAAGTGAGCTGTGTGAAGTGAGTGTTCTTCTTTAATCATCCTTCTGTGAAAGAGCTTTTCACTGATACTAGATCAGCGGTCACCAAAAGGATTAAATGGTCACGCCAGGCCACACTGACCACTATACAGTACAAGCTTAATAGATTGGATGCTGCTCTACAAGCTTCAATGTGGAAACAAATAAAGTGGCTGAGTTGGGCTTATTTATTTACACGTGTACTAATTGGATTTCAAAAATAACACTATCAGGGCAATCACAGTGCCATTAAAGAATTTCACCACATCTAAGAAGTGAAAACAAAGACAGTGAATCCATGTAAGAAAAAACCTCTCACTACAAACAGAAAACAAAAGTAAAAATGCATAAATGGTGGCTTCTGATTATATCTGGGCAATATGGCTCTCACTCTTTTACAGGTGTCATACTGTAGGTGGTGGATGTGGACAGACCTACTGTCAGTAGTACTATGTCAGAGAGTGTTAAGGAGATTGACCCGCTGGGTGACATGGCCAGATTCTATTAGAAGGAACGTTTGCTTAAGCCTGCTCATGGTCAGCTGCTTTAAAGTTACAATCTGTGCCTTTAGATTTGTATGTTTTAATTGTATGATAGTTTTATAATAGTTATATGTTTGCTCCTGTTTTCAAATGTATTCCTTTTACTTTGTTTGTAATGTACACTGAAGCAAATTCCATGTATGTTTAAACCTTGGCAAAAAAGCTGTTTCTGATTCTCAAATAAATGTTTGTCTTTTACCTTTTAATAAAATGGGCCCTATTATGCATTTGGGGGGTTTTCCTCTCCTGTTGTGTGTTATATAGGTCTTTGTGCATGTACATTTTCTGCAAAGACTAAAATCCCCAAGTTTCATTCACACACACTCCCCACTTTGTCACTGTTCTGATTGCTGTGTCTTTTTTCTGAGAGGAAAAGATGGACACTTGGTATCATGCATCATGTCAGTCAAATAAAAGGCCACACTGTTTACTTGCAGGTTGCCACTAAAGCTGCACTAATCAATATTTTGATATCAATAATTAATTGTATATGTGTGAATGTGCTGGCTCACAGAGAAAGAAGAGGACATGACTCTAAATACATGCTAAATGTTGTGGTGCCTTGGTAATGTACCTCAAGTGGTTGAATATTGATTTGTTCTGATCATCTTCTCAATTCTGGCTGGTCGAAATAACATCTATACCTCTCTATATTTGTCTTATCAAATTTGACATACAACGTGAATATATATATATTTAGTAAGAATTATATAATCTATTTATAATTGTAAATGTATATTGTATGTAGACATACATTTAGATGTATATTTTGTTAAAAGAAAACAAAAATGTTAATTTCGTTTTTGGGAGAAGGGGTGGGGTTAAATAAGTGTAAACTCCTTCCCACGCCTTTTCTGATGTGTAATTAGGTAGATCATTTGTTTATATATAATTTGTAAGTCAATAATATTTAGTTTATCAATTTGATACTGCTTACGTTTCTACAGTATCATAATTCTCTTGTTTCATTTCAATATTATTATTATTATTATAATACCCCGGGAAGCCCTCTTCGGAGTAAAAACCCTCCAAGATTCCTCGCCGTCCGGTAAACTGCATTAATCGGAGTCTTTACTCTAGGCGTAGTGTGTTCCTTGACAGTAATACGCCGGCCATAATGCCCCTGTACCCGCATAGCGCTCTGATAGCACTTCCTGCGGTTTATCACTCTCATCTACGCATGCCCACTAGCTACCTCCTTTACAAGAGCTACAACTGGGGCAGCGAGTGGGGAATTTGTACGGTCAATATTGTGTGTGAGTGTAGAATTGTGGAAACAAATGACACTCAGACTTGGATACAGATCAACATCTTTATTTGAGAAAGTATGGATCTGTGCATTATACAGGGAGGAGGCGGGATTCGCCCTTGCATCCCAGGTGGAGAGATTTTCTCCCCCCGCCAGTCAGCTCCGCGAAGACCGAGCATCCCACCCGGCCGCTCTCTGCTGCTGAGGAGCCTGCAGAGGTAGGGCAGCCCGCCCCCGTGAGTGCCGGTACGCCGATTCCACGGGGTGGGCCGAAGAGGTGGAGGGCGCCGCGGACACGGGAGCTCCGTACCGGCGCCTCTCCCTTCGTCTCACCGTCGCGCTGCGCTCCCTCGCCTGCACGGAAGCCCGTGGAGGAGGGCGCTGCAGCGCCTGAGGAAGAGCCAGCGGTAGCATGTGGCTAAGCTGCACCCTCTCCTCCTCTAGGCGGCTGAAGCGCTAGGTGACCGAGGATATCGATCCGAAGAGCCCCTCTGTGGACACGGGGGCTCCAAGGAGATCCTCTCGGTCCTTCTTGGATAGGGCGGTGAGTACTAGCCACACGTGACGCAACGCCACTGTGGCCAAGGACATCACCAGAGGGGCAGAGGTTTCTTTCTCTCCGCCCAACCAGCTGCCTGCAAAAGCAGATGGGCCGCCATGCTCTCATCGAGGGGGGGCACACCGGGACACGCCGTGTCCGAGCGGCCCTGCACCCTGAAGATACACGCCATGGCTGGGATTGGGGCATTCTTCCTCAATGGCCGCCACCATGTCGCCTCCACACACTGCCAGATATCTGGCAACGGGGGCGAGACGAAGGCCGGCTGTGCCGTCTGCACCGTAAAACCCCGGCCTGGGCGAGCGGTAAGCCTACAAGCTCCGCCGCCAGGGTCATCACCGCCGGGAAGTCCAGACGCACAGACCTGTGTGCTGGACCCTCATGGCCGCCGGACCCAAAGGTCTTCCTCCTCTGCGAACGTGGCCACCCGGCCCCTCAGGAGGGTGAACTCGAATGGCACCTCATCATCCAGTTCCTCCATCTCCACCACCTCAAGGTCCTGATCTCCCACCTCCACCTGCGGGCCGAACTGCACCCAGAAATTAACGCCACAATGTCGGCGGCTCAGCCGAGGGATCATCCGGCAGGCGTTACAGGCCGGCGACTGGCCTAGGCCGTCTTCGGCGTGGTCCGGCCCCAGGCACCGGAAGCACAGGTGGTGCGGATCAGCCCCCGCGATCAGGCCAGGGCAGGTCGGGCAGGGCCGGTGCTCAAGGAGTGGTGAGTCCATGCTTTCTTTCTCTTTCTCTTATTCTATGCTCAGTGTATCACTTCCGCTCGCTGAAGAGAAAGGGATGACAGTCAGGAGGCGAGGCCTCCTTTTATACGGTGAGATGCGCGCACATTCAGGTAGGCCCGCCCCGGCTACGTCTATAGAAGTCTCAGTAGGTGAATGCTTGCATGATAAGGTAGAACCCATAGAGTCCAGTAGAGGGCGGAGCCTGTGAGAGATATAACTAATGATGACGTCACGTGAGAGGTCAGAAAGAAAAGATCACGTAGAAACAAATTTTTCCGCCAAAATAATATTTATTGTTAAAATGAGTATGTGTGGTAACCACATTTAAACTTAATAATGTATTGTAACATACTGGTTATAATGTTGATGTTTTCCTGTGTTTTACTATTCAGAGTTTATTTACATTTTACAGAATGTCAGCGAAGGTGTCACTGTTTGATAGACAGTTCTTGTGACTTATGGCTGTACGGTCAAATGATCGGTTGGGTGTCGAAGAGGGAGGTTCCTAGAGGGAATGGCCATCGGGAGAGTCGGGACTTTTCCCGGTGGGCCGCTGCCTTTGGTGGGCTGCTCGCTGCTGGCTGGCATTGGTGTTCTGCAAATGTACACAGCGGCAGACTGGCCATCTCTGTGTTCTGGAGAATCACAGAACGGCCAACTCGGTTCGCTGTCGGCCGGCACCGCCCTTTATAGCACCGTCGAGCTTCCCCCACCCGTTGACAGTTCACGAGCGTCGAGCGCTCCACCGCTCCCCCCTGTTGACAATTCACGAGCGTCGACCTCCCCATCCCCTTCCCCTCCCCGTTGACAGTACATGACCGATGAGCGTTGAGGGAAAAGTCCCGACTGTCCCGATGGCCGATCAGAACCTGTTGGTAGAGTCAGGCACACAAGTCCGTTTGAGTGTGTGTGCCGGTGTCTGACCGCTCACTGCTAGCTCACTGCTAGCTCACTGCTAGCTCACTGCTAGCTCACTGCTAGCTCACTGCTAGCTCACTGCTAGCTCACTGCTAGCTCACTGCTAGCTCACTGCTAGCTCACTGTTAGCTAAGTAGATTACTTTATCTGCTGTAGGCTACTTAGCTAGCATTGTTATGGATTTCAAGTTTAACTAGCCAATGGGGACGCACCCCTGAAAGTCCCGCCCACCTGGGATGTTTGTGTCAGAATGGAAAGAAAAAAAATGAAGGAGCACAACCGAGAGAGCTGCAGCGAGAGCAAAAGTCTGATCATTGAGAAAGAAGCAAAGAGAACTGCAAACAAAAACCTATGTTAAAACAAAGAAAAAATACTTATACTTTACATGATTACACAAATGATTTGTTTGCAACTTACAGTTTCATTTTTTAAATAAAATGTATTTTGCTTGACTCTATTTTTTTTCTCTTAAACTCTTAGTTTTGCTTGATTCTGAGAAAGTATTGCTTTATCTTAATGACACAAAGCCTGATTCCATATGTATGCACCTTTTCCATTTTATTGAAAGCTGATGATGTTATGTACAAAACACAAACAATTGGAGGAAAAAAAGAGGGCAGGATCTCTAATTTGATTGGAAACTGGTCGTGTAAGAAAATGGGCATACAAGTGCATATATTCTTCTAAAAATGTACTTAACTTGAAGCAGTAGTATGAAGAAGGTTCACAACTCCATCAGCACTGTGCTGCTTTTCTTTCCCTCTCCAAATCTATTTTGTAGGAGTGAATGTAAGTCTTTATCTTGGGATAGTTATCTCACTTTAGATGGAAACTCTCCATTTCCTTTTCAGTGTTAGCAGAGGACAAACATTATTAAAAAGTTAAAACATTTCTCAGAGCTGGAGAATATTATTGAGTGTGTTGACTTGTGTACTGAAGCAGAATGTTGCCGGTGAAAACAGGGCTGGCCGTTGGTCAGGAGGCCGATAGAGAGGAGGAAGGGGCTGATGGGACAACAAAAAGCATCTGAACTCCATTAACCCTCAGCTATGTATATCACCCTCAGTCTGTCAGTCGGTGGAGGAGTCAGGGACGGGCAGAGATGCTTTGTTTTTCATTTATTTTGAGATGGTCGGTGCTGCTGGAAGGGAAATAAAAACATCCTTTGGTTGCATCCCATGTTATACATCAGATTAATATAACAGAGCTGTCCTTGTGAGGGGCCATCTTCTGAAGTTGTCTTGGAGAAAATGAAGCTCAAGTATGTGAGCATAAAGAATGTTTTTAAAACGGCACTGTGTGTTCGATTTCATGATATCATAGGTATTTTTCGTTTCTCCAACAGTGTTTAATGGAGCTCTGATAAAACTTGTTTGTAAATGCAAACTAACATCCTTAAATAGACTGGGACTCAAAATATGGAGTATGATGGTTTGGTTTTTAGATCCTTCATATCAATGCATTTTTGTTTTCAGGGTATCTTAAAGGGGACCTATTATACATAAATATGTGTCCCTGTGTGTCAGGGAACTCACAAGTGTCAGAAAACAAAACCCTCTCTCTTTTTCTCCGTACCCACATCTCTAAAAAGAAAAGAAAACGGAGGCGCAAACAAGCAGATTCAGGATTTTGGCTCCTATTACGTCATTGGCGACATCCAGCACACATGACATGTCCCAACCTATCGTCTCCGGCACACGTGACACGTCCCAACCTATCGTCTCCGGCTCACGCGACACGTCCCAACCTATCGTTGATGGGGCAAATGCCTTCATCAGATGTAAAAAAGTAGAAAACATTACATTCAGTTATAACTGCCAAAACAAACATTATTTACAATATTATGGCCCCTGTTAAAAATGTTTGTAATGTTATCTACTGTAAGTTGGTCGAACGAATGCCTCCTCATCCGGAAGCTGACCGAGCAGCAGTCGAGAGGAGCCGAGCGCATCGGCGAAGCACACAAAATGGCGACGTCAGAGTTCCCGTTAGCCGGCAAATCTAAATCTCTTCGGTCAAAATGTCCGGTCAAAATAATTTCCCTTTAGCGCAATACCGCTTCAGTTGCACCACTTATGTGACAGACAAGAAGAGTATGTGACAGACAAGAATAGTCAATTATAATGTCTAACGGCCCGTACACACAGCAGCTTTTGGCGATTTGTCCACCGCTTCCAGCGCGTCTCCGCCCATTGACTTTGAATGGGGATGACGTCACTTTCCCTCGCTTGTCGCCGAACTGCATTGTGGGGGGGCGAGGCGAAGATTTTCAGGATGTTCAGGATTCCAAAGTTGAACAATGTTCAACTTTTGAGGCTGAGCTGGAAGCGACAGCCAATCAGATCCGTTTATGCAAATCTGACAGTTCAAGCGCTAGCCAATCAAACCGCGTGCAAGCTGGGAGAACCAGACCCGCAGTTCATTTCTATATTCCACAAAAATGGAGGAGAAGTTAGTTATTGCGGTAGCAAATCACCTGGTTCTTTATGACCAGTCCCTATTTACTTACCGGGATACAAACCGGAGGAACCAGGCATGGAGGCAGAAACTGGTAGGTTTTCGCTTGTTTGGGGATTTTATATCCAGTTTACTTCGTTGCTAGTTTACTTCGTTGCTAGCAAGCATAGACAGTATCATTAGCCAGCATGGAATGTAGCATAAAATAGCACCATAAACATTAATCTCATAAATGTTCAAAATGTTAAAAAAATAAATGTTCATCATAGCCCTTCCCACACTTTACCTCTGCCACATCATAGACTATATCTGCATCACATTAATGCACACAATGTCATATTCCTTTATGCACATATTCTGATTTCACATTTCTTAGTTTATATGCAAAAATGCATTCATAGCATTCTATTTCCATGTAAATTACTGCTTTATGTAATTGTTATCTTATTGCAATTTAACTGTATTTTATTACGGTGTAAAACATTGTGTTTTATATTAGATTTCTTGTTTTTTATATATGCACCATGACATCAAGTCAAATTCCTAGTATGTGCAACCTACCTGGCAATAAACCTGTTTCTGATTTTGATTCTGATTAAGTGTGACAAAACCTTTTATGCAATTGACAGTGATAAAGGGATTAGGTTTTCATTAATGGAGGAATAATTTTCATAAATTAAAGAAATTAACTGTATTCTTTCATTTCATTTTATTAGACGAAGTGTGCAGAAAGAAATGGAAGACACTGAGGGACAAGTACAGGAAGGAGAAACAAATTGAAAATGAGGGGAAAAGAAGCGGTGCAGGGTCTTCGGGGGGACATAAGCCCTGGCATCTCGCGGCAGTCATGACTTTTTTAAACCCATTCATGATTGACCGTGAGACGTCCAGCAATGTCCCCCGGCAAACCCTTCCTCCATCCACCCTGGTGCCAGAGGAAGAGAGCCAGGAAAGCCAGCCAGCCAGTCCAGCCAGTCAGTCAGCCAGCCAGCCAGCCAGCCAGCCAGCCAGCCAGCCAGCCAGCCAGCCAGCCAGCCAGCCAGCCAGCCAGCCAGCCAGCCAGCCAGCCAGCCAGCCAGTCAGCTAGTCAGCCAGCCAGCCAGCCAGCCAGTCAGCTAGTCAGCCAGCTAACAGCCAGCAAGCAGAGCAGACAGGACAGGAGGAGGCGAGTGTTGCGATCCGGGGGAAAAGGAAAAGGGGAAGTGAGATGTCCTCCTTTCAGCAACGTTTGCTGTCTGCCGTCGGTCCTATTCTGGCCATGCCACCACCACCCCCACCAGTGGTGGTGGAGGAGGACGAGGACCTGTCATTCTTCAAGAGTCTCTTGCCCACCATGAGAGTGATGTCAAGACAGAAGAAGTTAAGAGTCAGATTTGACATTCACAAGGTGGTTTTAGAGGCAGACCAGGAGGAAAATTGATTACTGATACTGATCCACATTGTTGTTTTTACACTCATCACACACTTCACTGACAACATTACATAAATAAAAGTTATTTAAAGTATGTTATGGCTCTACTGTGTCTTCACTTGTTCATGTGGTTTGTCATTTGCAACATACCAGAAGCTTCATGTATGTCGATATATAATGTGCCGTCTTCTGTAATTGTTCAGGTGAAAACCTTTTGTAATCATGGGTGGTTTATCAGTAAAAACAGAGCTGAAGGAAAAAGGTTGTTAGTCATATCATAATATAATAATATCAATTCAAGAAACATGTTTATTAGGAATGTTTGATTTTAAAATGGCTCATTTGGAATATTTGCTTTTTAAAGAAAATATGGGTAGCTCTTAAAAGAGCTTTTGGTTTGTAGACAATGGTGACCCTCACCCTACACCACATTCTTCTGCCATCGCACTGCACCCTCCTCATTGAAGTAGGAGCTGAAGGTCTCCCTCAGTTGGATGGATCTGCGTGTGGCATTGTTGGAGCCCATCCTCGGTGCATCACGCAGGGTTGAAGGAGCTGGAGCTTAATCTGTGGACTCTGCGATAGGTGTGCATGATGGCCTTCCCATCGTCTTCCTGCGGAGGAAGTTGTGCAACACACAGGTGGCCTTCACACACAACTCTACTACCTCCGGGCTGGTGGTGATGACACACCTGAACATTCTCCACTGGGATGAGAGGATGCCAAACGCACATTCAACCACCAACCTGGCACGGCTGAGGCGGTAGTTGTACATCCTCCTCTCGCGTGTGATCTGACGTCCAGGGAACGGACGCAGCAGGTTGTCCAGCAGCGGAAAAGCCTCATCTCCTACAAACACATGGGGAAGAAGGCCGAGCCGCTCTGCTCCTGGGATGACGGTATCAGGTGGTAGCTGCAGACTGCCATCTCGGAGGCTCTCTCCAAAAGCGGAATTCCGCAGGCTCCCACCGTCGCTGCTCCTTCCAAAACCTCCGACATCCACTACCCTGAAGAGGTACTGGGCATCCACGACAGCCAGCAGTACCAAGGAGTGGGTGGACTTGTAGTTAAAAAACAGGGACCAAGAATTTGCCGGAGCCTGGATCACCACGTGCTTCCCATCAATGGCACCAACACAATTTGGAAAGTTCCAGCGCTCCTGGAACCCAGCAGCGATGGCTCTCCAGTCCTCGGTCTGTGGTACCGGCATGGTCTCCTCAACCAGGGCGGTCCAGATGGCACCCGCAACCTCCCTGACGATGACAGCCACTGTTGAATGCCCGACCCGATAGCTGAATGCTATTGTCCTGTATGAGTCACCGGTTGCCAGGTACCTGAGAAAAAAAATATATACATGATTAAAATAAATATGTCAGACCCCACATACACACACACACACAGATCCCCCCACACACAGACCACAGACACACACACAGAGATCCCCCCACACACAGACCACAGACACACACACAGAGATCCCCCACACACAGACCACAGACACACACACAGAGATCCCCCACACACAGACCAGACACACACACAGAGATCCCCCCACCCACACACACAGACCACACACGCCATGTACACAGGGGAGCAAGACTGTGTTTACCTAGCTATCTAAATTAATGTCATCCATCTGAACTAAATCAAAGACTTCAGTCATCATTCATCCATGGCATGCATTCTCTCTCTTTATATACAGAGTCATATTAAAGAAGTAGAAATACACAAAACGTACCGTAGGCAGATGGCGAGTCGCTCGGCGGGTCCAATTGAAAAACGCATATGAGTGTCAGCCTTTGTAATCAGTGGACCCACTTTCTGGAGCAACTCGTCGAAAACGTGTTTGCTCATCCGAAAGTACTGCTGAAACAGCAGGTCATCCATACGGAGTTCTTGGACCAGAACGTGGTATTCCCCCCGTTGCAGACGTTTTCGGAGTATTGGATGTACCCAACAGCGACGAAAACTACATGGCCTCCAGCGAGACATTGCATCCACTAAATTCACCCTTGCCACTACACTTGCTACCCTTGCTACATAACCGGCATCCATTTTGACAATAGTGTAGAAGAACTGGGTTTTTTTGCTTTGTATGTCGGGGGCGGGATATTCATGTGATTGGTTGTTGGTCGCGAAATCCCCAAGCTGTCAGACACGCCCAGCTCCAGGATTTTCAAGATTTGGTCAAAGCTGCTGTGTGGACACACCGTAACGGTGTGTCCACACAGCAGCTTTGACCAAATCTTGAAAATCCTGGAGCTGGGCGTGTCTGACAGCTTGGGGATTTCGCGACCAACAACCAATCACATGAATATCACATGAATATCCCGCCCCCGACATACAAAGCAAAAAAACCCGGTTCTTCTACACTATTGTCAAATAGGAAGGGCTATGATGAACATTTATTTTTTTAACATTTTGAACATTTATGAGATTAATGTTTATGGTGCTATGTTATGCTACATTCCATGCTGGCTAATGATACTGTCTATGCTTGCTAGCAACGAAGTAAACTAGCAACGAAGTAAACTGGATATAAAATCCCCAAACAAGCGAAAACCTACCAGTTTCACCCACTGCCTCTGCCACCTCCCTCCATGCCTGGTTCCTCCGGTTTGTATCCCGGTAAGTAAATAGGGACTGGTCATAAAGAACCGGGTGATTTGCTACCGCAATAACTAAGTTCTCCTCCATTTTTGTGGAATATAGAAATGAACTGCGGGTCTGGTTCTCCCAGCTTGCACGCGGTTTGATTGGCTAGCGCTTGAACTGTCAGATTTGCATAAACGGATCTGATTGGCTGTCGCTTCCAGCTCAGCCTCAAAAGTTGAACATTGTTCAACTTTGGAATCCTGAACTTCCTGGAAATCTTCGCCTCGCCCCCCCACAATGCAGTTCGGCGACAAGCGAGGGAAAGTGACGTCATCCCCATTCAAAGTCAATGGGCGGAGACGCGCTGGAAGCGGTGGACAAATCGCCAAAAGCTGCTGTGTGTACGGGCCGTTACACTTAATGTGTAGAAAGAGATGTTCTGTATGGGTTGATTGTGCGTTGATCTGTTGGTAATGCCTCGGGGTTCCGGTGGGCATGTAAACAAATACATAATGCTGCGCTATACTTTGCGGCCTCACCCAGTTGCATAGCGACAGTTATTGTGTAGGTGTCTTTTAATAAGCAGGTAGTCATATCATTAGCTAGAACTAGCTGGATCTGATCGATATGGACATAAACGCGAGTGAAGTCTAATCTGACGGGAGAGAGAGATCAGCTGCTGCTGACGAGTCGACACGCAGCTCTGCATGATCACCTGCAGCGGTGAGCGGACAAAACACACACTTCAGGTTGGAATATCACACGTAGCTATTTTAATGACCTCTCAAACTACCTAAACTAGTTATAGATATGTTTAGTTTTACTGTCGGGTCACTCATTACTGGATCCGCGAGCTGCATGATACTGGCATAATAGAGTACCGCAGTGACGCGTCCTAAAACCCAGATGTAAACTCCTTCCGGTTCCTTCGTCAAAAACACAATGCAATTTCTCCATAGGATTTTGGGAAATAGCTGGAAATAAGGTCTGTGGTTGACACACATTTAAGAGACGGATCACGTTTTGTTCAGCCGGATAATATCCACATGTCTATCCTACTTTTATAATTTTCGAAGCATAAATCTAGTCGCCAGAAGCTAAATGCTAACGTTATGCTAGGGCTGTGCGATTATGGCAAAAATCATAATCACGATTATTTGGGTCAATAATTGATATCACGATTATTTTGACGATTATTCATTGACCATTTATTGAACTTTAAAACAAATAATATTTTACCAATAAACAAGATCAACAAATATGTTGGAGCGCACTTCCAAAACCATATAAACATATATTAATATGATAAATAAAAATAAATTAGACCAAAATAAATGAAATCAAATATGTTGCAGTGCACTGTCACAACCTACTGAAAACTCCTTAACATATAGCCAACATTTTGGTAAAACATATTCAACATATTCCACTCAGTTAAACGTTGAAGGCTGGCCCACCGTCATGGTCCAGAAGTAACAGGAAATAAATGTTGAACTACAATTTAAGACCAAATAAAAATGTTTAGGCCACCATGGTCACACCATGCTGGTAGGGCTGCTCGTGTCATCTCTTAAAGATGTTTTGCAAGAAACACCAGCCTGTTGACATGGTCTGGTTTCAGAGATGAGCGCAGGCAGGGGACGATATTGCCACCTGTACTGAAGACCCTCTCTGAAGAGGAACGTGTGGCAGTGCTGCCACATAGGACACAGGACAAAAAGAAAAGACTGAACCCTTTCTTTGCCATTATATAAAATTAGTGTTGCTACAAAAGTATAAATTAGGCTTACTAATAAGACAACTCAGATCTGAAGCTACTCAGGAATCTGCTGCCGAAGTGCAATAAAAGACTAAATTAATAGAATCAAACCCTTTTTTTGTTACATTTTATTAGAGTATAAAAATAAATACCTTTTTAAAATAGGATGCAAGCAACACTAGTTTCTTAACCTGAACTGATAACAGACTATAATCAATTTAAGTTTGCATTCTTATACCATTTTGTACAATAATTATAATGAATAAGTTCAAACAAACTCAAACTTACAGCTGATTAATAACGGTATCTAACTTGAGTTTTTATTATATCAAAAACCTGTTGAAATGCTACTGTTATTTTTACTGTCCCCCAAAAGCGCGTTGCAGCCTCCAGGAATGCTTCTTTCACAACTTCGCCGTCTTTGAAAGACTTCATGTGTTTCTCAAGAACGTGACTGACACGATAAGATGCTATGGTAGCAGCCTTGCTCTTGTTGGGCCTGGTGAAAATGGACTGCTGTGCATTTAGCTGTCCTTTCAGGCCCCTCCCCTTTTGGGAGCGTAGGGCAGAATTAGGAGGGAATTCCGTCTCGTAGCGTTTGTGCACTGTTTTGAAATGCCGCTCCTAAATTACCCTTCTTCGATAAAGCCACGCTCGTATTGCAGATGAGACAGATGGACTTTGAATTGGAATAGATACAAAAATAATCATCCTCCCACTCGGAGTGAAATTTATATATTTTGGGATTTTTTGCTTCTGCCATAATTGTGGTCTTGTGTGTGTGCGGACTGTCACTGCACTGCACTCCACCAGAGCCCTAGAGAGATAAGAGTTACGACACTCCCATAGACCTCCGTTGTAAAAAATGGCGGCGCCTACTTCCGGGGTATGGACATCGAAATAGTTCAAAATATTGTCATTTGGGCGTTGAACCTCATTCACTTACATTACGGCGCATCGATTAGTTCCAGAGGTAAGTTGCTGAAATATCTAACTCTTTTGAATTGTCAACTGTCTATATTGTATCAGAGGCCCTTTATGATGCTTATACTGGTCTTCATTTGTATATGCACAGCGTAATTATCTATATTTTATCTTGGTTGTTACAACCAATTTAGCTAGCATTGCCTGCTAGTTAGCTAGCGCGACTTCGTCAGCTTTGAAGGTAAGATTTCAGTAATGAATCGCTAGCAGCTTATATATCAATGATGCTGGGTAACTAACAAGCAGGATTTAGATTGATTATGTGTTTTTATTGTTATTTTGGTTTTTATCCGCTGAACCTGACCGTGTCAGCCATCCTTAGTCGGCTTTTTCTGTATGATATGACTTAACTGCTAGCACTAGTAGAAATGAGGTGGCGTTTGTGATAAATATTTCATTTAATATTTCATTGAATTTTGGGATATACTAACATTTCATTATGTGACATGTTGACTGTACTTTGTTTTTTTTGGTACTGTTCCTTGTTAACTCATCTGTACTGTACAACTAGCCTAGCGCTACTCATGCTTGATGGCATGCTAGGATAGATTCCTTTGTATTGTAATATACACACTAGTTTAATGATTGTTCTTCAAAGTTATTATTCAGTCTTAAACAAATAATAGCCTACTGAATAGGCTACTCTACAGCAGTGAATGAAGGATGAGCCTAAAACATGGTCATGCATCCAAAATGTTTATTTTTAACAAAATAAACACTTTAAAAAAATAATTAGCACTTTTTTTTTTCACCCACAGTGACAGCGCGCAGAGCATATTGGAACTCTACAGGTGTTGGGACAGAGTTCCTCAGACGAATGGACGAAAATGTGTTTTCCAGGCAGTCTTGAGTGAAACGGCTTGTGAGAACAAATTTGTGCCCTTGTCTCAACAGGTCATGCTGGACCTCCAGGATTGTTGTTGTGGCCATCACCAGTCCTGTCTGGACTGGTTTCCAGCTGCCCTTGGGACCGATCTTCAGGCCCCGAAACAGATGGATGGAGTCCCGGAGGAAGCTGATGGCCTTATCATACTCCTCCATCTTGAAATGACTTAGGGCAGTAACAGTGTTGCGTGACGACATGAGGTCAAACTTTTTGGTGTCCAATGTTCAGTCACTGTATTGGTAAGCAACAATTTGTTTTGGTCAAAATGTGTTATTCACACTCCTGACTCCAGTTTGATGTGCTGCATTCTCCTCTGAGAGGTCATGGCTTGGAAGGTTTTATATTCTGTAGTGTCTCAACAGAACCTAATATGAATTGCTTTATTGTCTCGTCGCTGGATCACCTCCCCCTGGCAAAGTGGCCTCGTTATTGTTGACAAACCTGTTTTTGTTGCTGGTTCAACAGGAGCTTCTGTAAATAGTTTGAATATTTATCATAGTAATCATTTTTAGTCTCCCACTCTCTCAATTTAATTTATCGTTTCTTTGCCCCACCATATGTTTTGTTGTCCAAGGGCACTAATTTGGTCTGTGTTGAAGATTGTTTTACACTTTAGATTAATCAAAATTGTGTTTTTTGGCTGAATTAATCTTTTTCTGTTGAACCCTAACCCTCTTTGTTCTCCTTCTCATTCATTTTACTTTGTTTTGTTCTAACACACATCCCACATCACATCACTTTTTCCATACACTGTTCTTAATAGCCTACTTGTTCACACATTTGTTCGTCCCTTTTACTTTGTTCTTCCTGTTGTTCTTGTTCAAACACATATATCAATTGTTCATCCACTGTTGTGGTAAAATGATATTCATAGTCTTAACATGATCATGCTACCCATGCTAACATGAACACAAACGTTTCCCTCCAAAAATGTAAAACGTATCTAAGTACAGGCATGAAAACGGGTCAGGGGTGAAAAAGGTGAGAAGGATATTATCCCTCTAGGGGGGTCCGGGGGCATGCTCCCCCGGAAGAACATTTTGAATATTCCATATTTTAAAGCATCAATCTGATGCATTTTGAGATGCATTTTTTTTGCCAACCTGGGGAGAGCTGGAGAAACTTAACTTCAGCCATGAGTCAAAAATATTATCAGGGATGCAAACTCATCAGGTATGGAAAAGGTGACAAGGACCCGAGCCCCCCGACCCCACGGAATATCGGCTTTAAAATTAGGAATAACAGAGGATTTTAGCAGTCAAAACAACTAAAGCAGCAGTGTTAATAATAACAGAAATGCTAAAGAGTCACTTCTAATAGAAATATATAAAAGCATTTATTTTAATTGTGTAGCAGTCAGTTTATAATTTTGGCAGCACTGTTGAGCATTTTGAAAATCTATTGTCATGCCTCTGTGCAAGGCTGTCTTTCTATCTTTATGGCATCTGGTGTAAAGTAACTAAATGCATAAACTCAAGTACTATAGCCTACTTGGGTACAATTTTGAGATACTTGCACTTTATTTAAGTATTTCAATGTTTTGCTACTTTGTTCTTCTTCTCCTTTACAGTTCAGAGGTAAATGGTGTACTTTTACTCCACTACATTTATGTAATACCTTTAGTTACTTTGCAGATGTGGATGAATGATGTGAAATCTAATCAAGTGTTGAATCAGACTTTAGTTAAAACTGTCAATAAAAAGTATGCAATAATGCAATTACAGCTGAAAAAGTACTTGGGTGTGTGTTTTTTTTATATATATATATTTACCATTCAATAACGCAATCGCTGCTGTCTGTCTGTCCCATAGAAGAACATGACAGCGCAGCGCAACTATACTACGGACGTGACTGCCCTGGCAGTGACAGCAACATAGCCTGCTTGTGCTACCACACTTTCCCCTCAAAATATCGTTAAATAACGAAACTTATAAATAGTGCCAATCCATACAAAGTGTAACCACATCATGTAAATATGAAAGCAATCTTTAAAAAATAACAGCGTTGGTTTAATCTATGACTATTTTGACCATGTTTGTGCTGTTTTTGCCATAGAGAAGCATTGCAACGGAAGTGCGTTTTGAACTATCCCGGCATACATAAACCACGGGACCGGCTGGCGGCGACATCAAAGAGTGTCGTAACTCTTATCTCTCTAGGGCTCTGCACTCCACCATCCACGCCGGCCAATCACAAAGCTTTGATGCGTTCAAGTGCATTATTCTGGCACAGGAAGATTATGTTATAGGACATTAACGATAAAACAGAATATTGTTGTTCTATTTTTTGACACATCTCGCGATCGACTGGGAATCTCCCCGCGACCCTTATTTTTAACGAGTTGCTGCTCTTGTTCTGACATCTTCGCTCGCGCTGAACACATGTCACTCCCACGTGGCCGAGTGGGCTTTTAGGGAGGGGTGAAAGCACACCCAGCAAAATAATCGTATTTTGTCAATTATGCTGTTTTCATAATCGTCACAAGCCATAATCGTAATCGCGATTAAAATATGATTAATTGCACAGCCCTACGTTATGCTATAAAGGAACTACAGCAGGGTCGCTGCTTCAGCGTCACGCCAACTTAAAATCCATATTCAAACATACAGATTGTAAATGGTACAAGTTGAAGTGTTTGTTTGAACAGTTTGCAGGACGCAGGTACTTGCTTTCAAGCAGAAAAGGGCAAACAAACTTAGCGGGAGTGTTTTACGTGTTCGGTGTAATGACGTAAAACAGCCTGGACAACTTCTGTAGTCCTATTCAGCCACATGTTAACAACCATCGTTTTTCAGACATGTAAACTCTTCAAAAATCACCAGCGGGGTCACTGCTGATGTATTTAATGTCATAGAACAAAACGTGATCCGTCTCTTCAATTTGTGTCAAACACAGAACTTATTTGGAGCTATTTTCCAAAATCCTATGGAGAAATTGCATTGCCCGATCGGGCAACCAGCAGGTGAGGCTTCATTGCCCGAGCTAAATACTAGATGGCCCCGGGCCATCGGGCAGTCGTTAATGTCGAGCCCTGGGAGAGGTTGCTATATTGTCATGGAAAGTATTTATGTAACTCCATGTTGTTTAATTAACATGTCATCTTCTTGTGAGACTCTATTCACGATTGAACTTGTTCAGAGTTGGGGGTCGTAAACCAGAGTTTGGTGTGATTCCCCACCAGTGCAGTCAACATGTCGATGTGTTCCTGCATGAGTAATATGCTTAACCCCAAGTTTATCCGATGGCCAGTAGTGTGTGAATGTGTGTGAGTTAATCTATCTGAGCAGATGGCACCTTGCATGGCAGCCTCTGTCTCTGTATGAATGGGTGAAAGACTGGAAAAGTGCTATAAAAGCTGGAGGATTTAAGTTGTTTTTGTTCAGAGAGTACAATAATGAGTAATGAGTTTTTAGCTTGCCAAATGTCGATCACCATCAATTGCATGCATGATATTCTAAAGGTTCATAAATGCGTTGCACCATGGAGTTAGGATATTTTACTAAGTTCACCAAATAGTCTACTATAGCCAATGAGATTGCAGTTCAAAGGTCTGTCTCACACTGCATTATTGTTATTATTTTTGTTTTAATCATTTCTATAAACTGCAGTTGAGTTGTCATTTTTCTCTTCTGTCCCAGCTGTTGCACTCTGAGCATTTTTACATTTGATTTCCTGTTCTTTATTTTCTCTTAAAAAAAGATAGCAGGTAAACCAACCACATGCTCTCACACCACACAGTAAATGTGGAAAGAGCACCCAATATGTGAATGATCTAGGGAAGTTAGTGAAAAAATAATCTGCATCTTGTTGAACATCTTTTCTTTGAGGTGATCAAAGTGTAATCACCTCATACTCTCATTCGTCACCTCAGTGCCAGCACTTGGGCTACAATCACAGGTGCTTTGAGGTGACACTAAGCCACAGGGCTACTTAGTGGATTGACATCTCCAGTCATGTCAACAGGGCCAAAACATCCAGAATAGTAAACAATCTTGATGAATAATTTAGTTCTTGCAAACTGTTTTTAAGGAGGTTGCTTTTCTATGCCGACAGTTGAGAAGTGGACAGATCTCTGATCACAGCTCCCTGTGGAGAAGTGTGTGTGTGTGTGTGTGTGTGTGTGTGTGTGTGTGTGTGTGTGTGTGTGTGTGTGTGTGTGTGTGTGTGTGTGTGTGTGTGTGTGTGTGTGCGTGTGTGTGTGTGTGTGTGTCTGAGTCTGAGTGTGTGTGTCACTAATTCAATGGCTACTTAAACGGATTGACCTTTCCAGCCATGTCAGACTGGTCAACACAGATCCAACAGAGCGTGTCCAAAGAGCCTTAGTGTTGTAGTGGACAAACCTAAATCACATTAGGAAGTTCTGCTTTCTGTCCCTTACAGCAAAACTCATTTTTTACTGATTAAAAATAGTTAATCTGATACTAAAGAGGATATATAATGCAAATGTTCAGGTTCATATTTGTATTTTGTACTTTTACTGAAACATGTCTCCATGCTTTTAATGTTCAAAAAGCTCTTTATTTTTCTCATACTGCCTGTGCTGCAGCGCCTCTTTTCACCCTCTGTCTGAAACCAGAGCCCAGTCTGCTCTGATTGGTTAGCTGGCCGGCTCTGTTGTGATTGGTCAACCGCTTAAAGATCTGTTGAAAGTGTCCTGCCCCTAAGCAAATCACATAGGATGCAGCAAATATAAGCGGGAGTGTTACATAGTGATGTCACTTCATTACAGAAGTAAACAAAGGAGTCAGGTGGATGTATTTCAGGCAGTGCGGGGAGTGTAGGAGGAACTTTGGATGTTAGCCTTTGCAGACCATTTACATGCACAAAAACCTTTATAACACACTTCAGGAAAAGTAAACCCCCCAAAAGGTGTAACAGGGCCTCTTTAAAATAGCTTAGTGTCACATGCATGGTTGTGGATGCATCCTATTTCCTGTCTTTGAAGGGAAAATACTTATAGTCTTGTTCCTGCATTTGAGCAGCATATTTGTTGGTGTGTGTGTGTAAAACACACATCATACACTATATGTTTGCACATATGTGTGTGTCCGTCCAGTACTGCGTGTGTGTTGTGTGTAAATGTACAACTTATGTTTTGTAGTTTTATGTGCATGTGTTTGTTGGTGTGTTTCGTTGCGAAAACCAATACCAAAGCAGCGGAGATGAGAAATAAATAGCATTTTTATCAGATTCCCCCCCCCAAATATCCGTTTAAGCAAAGAGGAGCAATATCTCCACGACGGTCGCATCTCTGTAATTCACCCTGAAAAAAAGAGAAAGAAGAGCAGATGAAGAGCGGAGGCAGAGAAAGAAAAAGCACTGAGTAATCATTTTCCACCCTGCAACTGATATTCAGTTTCCCTTTGTGTGTGTGAAAGAGAGTCAATGTTGTGACATTGTCTTGTGTCTGTGTGTATTTGTGTGGGGGAATATGTGTTAGCAAGTAAGCAGGTTGAATTGTTTGTGTGTGTGTGTGTGTGTGTGTGTGTGTGTGTGTGTGTGTGTGTGTGTGTGTGTGTGTGTGTGTGTGTGTGTGTGTGTGTGTGTGTGTGTGTGTGTGTGTGTGTGTGTGCGTGTGTGTGTTTTCCAGCACTTAGCACACGGATTCGAGGTTGTGGCCTCTGAGGATTCATTCAGTAACCTAATTCAGATGTAAAACAGTAATGAGATGGATACAAGGACGCTGTACGTTATAAATCTGCAGGAACAACAGACAACATTTACTAGCAATCCACTCTAATTTACCAAGGGCAAGTGACATTCAAGAGTTGTTTGTATGAGGGCAACAACACTGTTGGCAAGACTGTTGACAGATTTCTTCCTAAAGAGCCTGGAAATTATACTTACTTTAAGTATTATTAGTATTATTGGGTTGAACTCAGATTCAGATCCATATATATATATGTGTTTGGCTTCAATGTCTCAAAGGAAAACCTACGTGGTAAACAAATGAATGAGTTTCAAAATAATTTAAATGGATTCTGATCCATAAAACTTAAAAAGGACATTTTATGTTAATTGTTCACCCTGTATCTGTAACCAGAGCCCAGTCTGCTCTCATTGGTTAGCTGGCCAGTTTGTTGTGATTGGTCAACTGCCTAGAGATGTCCAGCCAATAGACATAGTGATGTCACTATATCACGGAAGTAAACAAAGGAGCCCACTTGTGTGGAACAGAAAATGTGGGTTGTTAGCTCTTGCAGACCATTTAAATGTACAGAAACACCTATATAAAACACTACAGGAAAGGGGAAAACCCCAGAAGCAGAATATGGACTGACCAGATCACTAAATGTGGACAACTCAGGAATGAAGGAAAACTAGACTTGCAGCTCTAGCAGCAGAAAATGACATTTCATATTAAACAAGAAACCATCAGATACATACATAGCACCCAAAGGACTCAACTGAGAGACCAGATACAAAATAATTGAGTTCTTTGCTGGAACTAGAGAGACTTCTTTTATGAGCGCTTGCTACTGTACACAGATCTATTCATAGCAGAAACTGGATGTTCATTAAAATGAGCTAACCCACTTATTATCAGTGGGTTACAATTCATAAATTATGTAGCAAAATGATACAGCAACCCATCAATTATACAGTATTTATCCAGAAACCTCAATCTTCTGCCATGTAAAGACTTCATGAGAAAAAGTTCAGTTTTTATACATGATTTTATTTGAAGGCCCTTTCACACTTTCCTCAATTGGTCCTTTTTGTTTGATAACCAAATGAAGGCCTGAAAACTCCCCTGAACCCTGGTTCGGAGGAAACTGGAACAAACTGAACCCTGGTTTGTTCCTAGTGTCTTTTTGATGGTTCGGACCAATTACTGGAAATGCTGGCAATTGGTATGTTATAGGCCTAGCATGTTTGGTGTCTTGTGCTTGTTTTGATTCTGGATTAAAATGTCACTGTATTCCCTTCCTCTGAGCATGATATGCTGCGTTCAGACTGTGTTAACTGTTGTTGATCTGTTACTTAGGACTAGTTATTATTGACCCTTGATTGTATTCTTGAGACATGCTGCACCCTGGACTCTGCAGGATATTAAAGTTAGTGATGGCGTTGTTTGGGTTATCAAGTGGATGCCTTTTTCGCTCAATGGTTTGCTGATTGGCCCAAGAGACCTCCAAAGTGTTCAGCAGTAGGTAGATGCCTTCTAATTTGTTGGCCAATATGGAGTTATTTCCCTTTTTCCGGAGCCACTGACTACCTTTTACAGCAGTTCTGGAGAGGTGATTGACTTCCTGCCAGTTGACCATCACTCTTAAGCTCAGCACACGGAGCAGCTTTGTCACACGGCAGCGTGCATTGAAGCTTGCCGGCGGGCGTGTCCGAAGCTCGACCAACAACCAATCACATGAATCTCCTGCCCCGGACACACAAGCACGCGGTTTGATTGGCTAGAGCTTGTACTGGCATATGATTTGATTGGCTGACACTTCCGTCGAAGCTTGAACAGTTGAGCTTTTCTCAACTTTTGAAGCAAGCAACGGAGGCAAGGCGAAGCGACAGAACCACAATGCAGTTCGGCAAAGCGTGACGTCACCCCATTCAAAGTGAATGGGAAGCTGCGTTGAAGCTTCAACGCACGCCGCCGTGTGGACCGGCCGTTATAGATGTTGCTACATACTCCTTCTCGACTGGTCGGACCTTTGTTTCCCAGCCACGGAGTCGCAGATTGGCTGCAAGGTCAGCGGATCTCCCATATCACTGACGGCTCAATGATGTAAACACAACAGAGAGTTGGATAAGATCAGATAGTACTTTATTGATCCCAATTTGGGAAATGTTTGTGTTGCAGCTGTTATGATTCTGTTTAGTTTTGGTTTTGTTGTGTGCTCTTTTTATGTTTTTTCCTGTCTCCCCCCTCCCTTCTCTGTTTTCCTCTGCAGGGCTGGTGTGTGACAGGGAGTTGGCTGGCTCCTCCCAGTAGCAGACGAGGCACACCTGTTTCCACTCACCTCTTCACCTGTGGATATAAAAGCCCGGTCCTCATGCCTCTTCCCTGCCAGATAATTCCTTTGTCTGACCCTCCGGTGTGTCTCGCTGCTCTCCTCGTCCCTATTGTTGCTTGGATTTTTTGCCTCCTGTCCCTGACGTCTCCGTGCCAGCCAGCTTCCTGCCTCCACTACCATTTTTCTGTTCCTCTGCTTTAATAAAGCTTTTTGTTTTTGACCATCTCTCTCAAGTATTTTGCTTTGGGGTCCAATATTCTCTAGGCCTTAACAGAATTATCTGGCCAAAGCATGGAACCCGCAGAGACTGAGAGATGTAAGCATGCTCTTTCCACACAGGGAGCTTGTGTGGGGCAGCACGAACAAGCTCTGCAAGGAATCATGGAATCCCTCCACAACCTTACTGCCGGTGTCACTCAGCTCAGCGGCCGCTTGGACCAGTCTTTCACCCAGCTCAACGCTCTGATGGCTCCAGCTCCTGCGCCACCACCTCCAGCTCCTGATATTCCAGTCATTCATCCCCACCCCTGTGAGGTATTCAGGTGATTCAGGGACATGCAGTCCGTTTCTTCACCAGTGCTCCCTAGTTTTTGATCAGCAACCTTTAACTTACTCCTCTGACAGAACTAGGATAGCTTTCGTTATGAGTTTGTTAGCGGGTAAAGCGTCTGCATGGGCGGTGGCCATAGCCAAGGGTAATCCAGCTATCTATAACTCCTTTCCTGTGTTTGAGACCGAGATGCTTCGAGTTTTTGACCACCCGCTTCAGGGTAAGGAGGCCGGTAATCAGCTCCTTTCTTTATGCTAGGGTTCAGAGTCAGTCTCCACATACTCAATTGATTTCCGCAGAGAGCGGGTGGGGCGAGACGGCTCTACAGATAGTTTTTTCCTGTGGATTAAACGAGGAGTTAACCCTTAAAGGCCGAGCGAGCCGCCCGCGGCTTCAAAGAGGTAGCGTTCTAAAATGCTTAATAACTTTTTAACCGCTAATTCTATCCATCTGATTTAAAAAGTGAGGTAAAGCGGCTATTCTAGGCTTTTTGCTGGTATCACTATGTCCTTTTCCGGGATTTAGAGGCTCCGACGTGATCGGGGCAAAGTTATCACATTTTACAGCCTTGATTCGTCAAGGAGACCCACGTGGCCCCTCTGTCTGAGCCAAACAGCCAAGGTTTTAGACTAAGTCCCACCCCCCTGTGTCCGGATAGGTTTAAAATGTAAAGGTCCAGGCAAACCTCTGCCCATGCTACCATCTTCTCGACCAATCAACATAGGTTGCTGTGTATGTTTTTGGCGGCGGGAGATAAACAAAGAGAAACAGAGAGACGAGAGAGTAATACTAAAGAAGAGTAATTCTGCCAGCGTAAGAGAAATACATACAACACAAGATATCTAGATACAGTCACACACACACACACACACACACACACACACACACACACACACACACACACACAAATACATACACACACACACACACACACACATATCCCAAGACAAATTCAAACCAACATGTCAAAACGGCGTTACACTACGGAAGAAACCGTAGAATTTATTTTGTCTGGCGGACCGTTTAGCGATGCAGCGGTGGATTCCTCAGATTCTGAAGCTGACAACTGGCAAGGAAGAGTAGTATGATCACGGGATTGATCCCTTCGAAGATAAAAAAGTGAGTAACTTTGCTTATTTCTTATTGTTTGTGTTGCATTTATCGGTTGTTGTTGCTGTATAACGCCGAAAATAATTAGTCCTAAGAGTTTTTATAATGGATGGCCATTTGCCGTAATTGTGTCATAAAGTGAAGTCCTGAGCTCAAGATTCACTATCAATAGAGGCTACTATTTATTTCAGTAAAAAAACGTCAAGCAATACCTTTCATTTATTGCCTCATTCCGCTTGCCCTCTTTGGTTGTTTGTTATGAGGTCTAATGTTATTATATTCATTGCATTACAATTCAGTTACTGATTCCATCAACTAGTAATGTTAGCAGAGGGATAAAGTGTGAATCAAATCAAAAGTTGAGACTGTGTTTAGAAAACAGATAGGATGACACTGGAGAAATAAAAGCAATAAAGGAAATAAAATAAATTCAGACATTTATATCTGTATATTTTCCTCCCTTTTATTTTAGGACAGAGGATGAGAGAGGGGATGCACAAGCCACTGTCCCCATCAGTAGGCCTCCTTCAAACCGAGAGGGAAAAGAATGTGGCCAGGAGGGTGCAGCATCCAGAAAAAAGGCCAAACCAATGCCAGCCCCCCTGACAGTGAAAGGGAGAGGAAGAGGGAAAGGGAAAAAAACATCTCTGACCCCAGAAGAGCCAGGAGCTGTTTGGAACGGACCTGAGGTGCCAGATACTGCCCAACAACTACCACACTTTTGCCCGAAAAGAGCCCGTGGAGTCCAAGGTTTTGTTGGTGTGGAGTATACTCCTGCACAAATATTTAGAAATTGTTTTAACAACCAAGCTGTAAATATCATCTGCAAGAACACAAACAAAAATGCTGAAAAGGAGCAGGCTAAGGGGGAAAAGTTTGTTTGGGAAAGCCGGTAAAATTCCTCATGTATGTCGGCCTTATGATGTTCATGGCACTTCTAAAACTGCTCAAAGTAAGAGACTACTGGAGGAAGGGATCACACCTGAGTGTTCTCTTTCCTGCTTCTATCATGACAAGAGACAGGTTCATGGCAATCAGCAGAGCTGTACATCTGAGCGACCCAGACCATGATGAATCTTGATACATTTCCTTTGCTCTTTATATATTTTTCTAATATTTTGGTTATAGTTTGAAGATCATTTGCTCTTTGTACTTTTGCACTTTCTATATATTCCTAATACTTTGTTTATAGTTTTAATATAATTTGCACTTTGTTAATTTGCACTTTGAATTTGTTTCACTGTTTGTGTTTGTATTTCAATGTTCAAATGATAATATATATCTCTGAAACAAGTTATTTTTGTTGCAATGTCATCGGTTATGGTTTAATTGTTTACTCTCTCAACCTTTTTTTGACAGAAGAAACATGATCAGTCATTTAAATATGGAAATACATTTCGTTTTAATTATTCCATATGATCCTAGGCGTTTTTCAGTGAAAAACGCCTAGGATAATATTGTAATAAATAGCTGTAACTTGCTCAGGGAACATAATATGCAGATGAAATTGAATTTGAAAGCCTAAAACATCTAAATGCAGCTTTGTAAATAATAAAAAACAAAATCCCTATGTTCCTGGCGGAGTAAACAGTAAAAAAACACAACATTTGTACTGGCGTTTTTGAAAAGTGCTGGTAAATTCAGCCATTATCACACAAAGTTATGGTAAAATTTGGACTTCAAATTAGCCAGACTTGAACTAGAGGTTCTCCTGAATCAAATGAGGTAAGGCACTTGATGCTGACTGCAAGAAAAGGTTAGAACAGGTTAGGAGAAACAAATAAATACAGGAGAGTCAGGCAGGCGAAAATTCCGTCTAGGTCTTTAAGGGTTAAAGGACTAGCTAGCTGCTCGAGATGAGACTTCGTCCCTTGAGGAATTAATTTCTTTGGCCAGTCGCTTAGATAATCGCCTCCGTGAGAGGTGTAGGGAGAGAACAGACAGGCAGATATTCCCTCTCCCCTTTTCCCAACCCAAGTCACCACGTCCGCCTGGACAGTCTGCACCCCCTAACCAACGCCGGGAGCCTTTCCCCTACCGGGACCCACTTCCATCAGTCTCCTCATCCCTAAGCCCAGAGGAGCCTATGCAGCTGGGGAGAATGAGGCTTTCACCTGCCGAACGTGAACGCCGCTTCCTCCAGAGGCTCTGCATATACTGTGGCTAGGCTGGCCACATTCGAGCCAACTGTTCCGCTCGGCCAAAAGAGCAGGCTCAGCAGCCGGGGGAGGGGCGCTGGTGAGCCATACTTCTGTCTCCCGTTCCCACGCTAATCGCCTCCGGTTAAAGGGTACGGTTTCTTCACAAGTTTCCCTTCCTCTCCAAGTCTTAGTTGATTCAGGGGCTGACGAAAATTGTATTGACTCTGATGTTGTTTTCCAGTCTAATCTCCCCTCAGAACCCCTTCCCGAGCCCAAGAACATTTGTTCTCTTGATGGTAGGCTTCTAGCCTGTGTAACTCACCGTACTGCCCCAGTGTCACTGTTACTCTCAGGTAATCATCACAAGACTATTTCCCTTTATCTCATTCCCTCACCCCTTTCTCCGCTGGTGTTAGGTCTCCCCTGGCTTAAATTCCACAATCCACACATAGACTGGGCCACCTTATCCATTGTCAACTGGAGTTTGTTCTGCCACTCTTACTGTTTACACTCTGCCATACCCACCACAGTTACTTCCAAACCTGCCCCCCCCATACCTGTTGACCTCATGTCAGTTCCCTCTGAGTATCATGACCTCCAGGAGGTTTTCAGCAAGGATCGTGCCCTGTCTCTACCACCTCACCGACCTTATGACTGTGGCATTGACTTGCTCCCCGGGGCTCCCTTGCGTTCGAGCAGACTTTATAATATCTCCAAGCCTGAGAGGGAGGCCATGGAGACTTATATCACTGACTCAGTTGCTACTGGTCTCATTCACCCTTCTCGCTCTCCATTGGGGGCGGGTTTTTTTTTTGTTGACAAGAAGGATAAGACGCCCCTGTATTGATTTCAGGGGCTTGAATGACATCACGGTGAAGAATAAGTATCCTCTCCCGCTGTTAGACTCAGCTTTTGGTTTCCTCCATCAAGCCACCATCTTCTCAAAGTTGGACCTCCGAAATGCCTACCACCTAGTAAGGATAAAGGAGGGAGACGAGTGGAAGACTGCATTTAAGACGCCCCTGGGACATTTTGAATATTTAGTTATGCCTTTTGGGTTAACTAACGCCCCTGCTGTGTTTCAGGCACTGATTAACGATGTCCTTCGTGATATGCAAAACAGATTTGTCTTTGTATCTTGATGATATCCTCATTTTCTCTCGTGACCCCCAAGAACATGTTCAACACATGAGGTTGGTGCTGCAGAGACTGCTGGAGAACAGACTTTATGTGAAGGCTGAGAAATGTGCATTTCATGTTTCCTCTGTTTCATTCCTGGGTTTTGTGGTGGAGAAGGGGCAAGTCAGAGCCGACCCTGCCAAAGTAATGGCAGTGGCCGAATGGCCCACTCCTACGACGAGAAAGCAACTCCAAAGGTTCCTTGGTTTTGCCAGTTTTTACCGCAGGTTTATTCGTGACTATAGTCGAGCAGCCGCCCCACTCACCAAGCTCACCTCAGTTAAAGTTTCCTTTGTGTGATCATCTGCAGCTGAGGCTGGTTTTGCTATGTTGAAGTGTTTGTTTTCCTCTGCTCCTGTGTTATCTCACCCTGATTCTTCAGCCCCTTTCGTGGTCGAAGTGGATGCCTCCGACACTGGTGTCGGGGCAGTCCTCTCCCAGCACTCAGCCTCCGACCAGAAGTTGCATCCGTGCGCCTTCTTTTCCCGCCGGCTCTCCCCGGCAGAAATAAACTATGATGTGCGAAATCGGGAGCTACTGGCAGTAGTCTTAGCACTGCAGGAATGGAGGCACTGGCTTGAGGGCACGACTCACCCGTTTTTGGTATGGACTGACCACAGAAACTTATCTTATCTCCGTTCTGCTCGCAGGCTCAACTCCCGCCAGGCTCGGTGGGCGCTTTTTCTGGGCCGGTTCAGCTTCACCCTCACCTATCGGCCAGGCTCACGGAACATCAAGGCGGACGCCCTGTCACGTAAGTTCGCTCCTCCGGTTGAGGAGCCATCCGTGGGGACCATTCTTCCATCCTCCTGTGTGGTGGGAGCAGCCAGGTGGGAGGTTGAGAGGGTGGTCCAGGAGGCACAAGAGGACCATCCAGCTCCTGAGGATTGTCCACCGGGTCGGCTGTTCGTTCCACCGCACGCCAGATCTTCAGTGCTCCAGTGGAGACATGATTCTAAGATAGCTTGCCATCCAGGAGCACTTCGGACGCTAGGCCTCCTCCAGCAACGCTGCTGGTGGCCCTCCATGTACTCTGACGCCAAGAAGTATGTCGCCGCCTGCTCCATCTGCGCCCGCAGTAAGGCATCCCACCGCGCCCCTGCTGGTCTTCTCCGCCCTCTTCCCATTCCTCATCGGCCTTGGTCTCACATCGCCATGGACTTCGTGACGGGTCTTCCCCCATCGGAAGGTAATACAGTTATCCTGACTATTGTTGACCACTTTTCCAAGGCCGTACACTTCGTTCCCCTACCTAAATTACCTTCTGCTCTGGAGACTGCTACTCTAATCACCCAGCATATTTTTAGATTGCATGGCATTCCTCAGGACATTGTTTCTGACAGGGGTCCGCAATTTGCCTCTCGAGTTTGGAAAGCTTTTTGCCGGGCGTTGGGGGCGTCGGCCAGTCTGTCATCAGGTTACCACCCGCAGACCAATGGCCAGACTTAGCGTGCTAATCAGGACCTGGAGGCAGCCCTTCGCTGTGTCTCTTCTCACCATCCAGTCTCCTGGGCCTCCCACCTGCCTTGGGTTGAATATGCCCACAACTCCCTGGTTTGCTCCGCCACATATATGTCACCATTCATGGCTTCTGTTGGGTTCCAACCCCCTCTCTTCCCCACCCAGGAGAGGGATGTGGCAGTTCCCTCAGTGAAGGGGCATCTTCGGCGTGCCCGCAGAGTCTGGCATGAAGCTCGGTCAGCTCTCACTCGCACTGCTGCTCGCAACCAAAGACTTGCAGACCGCCATCGCACTCCAGCCCCGGACTATCAGCCCGGCCAGAAGGTCTGGCTGTCCTCCCGTGATCTTCCACTCCAGACTGAATCCCGCAAACTGGCACCCAGGTACATTGGCCCGTTTGTCATTGAACGGATTATTAATCCTGCTGTGGTTAGACTCAAACTGCCTGCTTCCTTGAATGTCCACCCAGCATTTCATGTGTCACTTCTCAAGCCAGTTTCCTCCAGTCTTCTGAGCCCTCTGACCGAGCCCCCTCCTCCCCCCCGGATTATTGACAATCACCCTGCTTTCACCGTCCAGCGGTTGTTGGATGTGCGAAGGCGAGGTCGGGGGTTCCAGTACTTGGTGGATTGGGAGGAGTACGGGCTAGAGGAGCGTTCATGGATCTCCCGCTCCCTTATTTTGGACCCTGATCTCCTTAGGGACTTTTATGTTAGGTACCCGGATAGGCCTGGTAGGACGCCAGGAGGCGTCCGTTGAGGGGGGTACTGTTATGATTCTGTTTAGTTTTGGTTTTGTTGTGTGCTCTTTTTGTGTTTTTTCCTGTCTCCCCCCTCCCTTCTCTGTTTTCCTCTGCAGGGCTGGTGTGTGCCATGGAGTTGGCTGGCTCCTCCCAGTAGCAGACGAGGCACACCTGTTTCCACTCACCTCTTCACCTGTGGATATAAAAGCCCGGTCCTCATGCCACTTCCCTGCCAGATAATTCCTTTGTGTTTCGACCCTACGGTGTGTCTCACTGCTCTCCTCGTCCCTATGATCTGTTGCTTGGATTTTTTGCCTCCTGTCCCTGACGTCTCCGTGCCAGCCAGCTTCCGCAGCCTCCACTACCGTTTTTCTGTTCCTCTGCTTTAATAAAGCTTTTTGTTTTTGACCATCTTGCAAGTCTTTTGCTTTGGGGTCCAATATTCTCTAGGCCTTAACAGCAGCAGCATAAAAAGACATGGCATTGTACAATATAAATTAAAAGACTAGAAATAAACATTCCAAAATGTAAACATCTGAATTAAAAAAAAGTAACAAAATATAAAGCAGGATATTATATATATATAAGTATGTAAGGAATGGAATATTAAATATAAGATTGAATATAAATGTAAAATGTACTGTGTGATTTTTAAGTCCAGTTGTCCAAGAGAAGCTATGGAGCAGAGAGTTCTCTGCTCCATAGAGGTGATTTGTTATAGAGTTATTGCAGTGGGCAGGAATGTTTTCCCGTATCGGTTCTCCAGCCTGTTGGAGAAGGAGCTCTGCTGTCTGTCCAGCTGCAGGATCCATAATGTTCTTGCATTACGTCAAAAGTGTGAAGCATGAAAATGACTGAAGTAAGTACAATCCTTTTACAGCCTGAAAACAAGTCACCTTACCCACCACTAATGGAAAGTAACACTGTACGCATCAAATTGGGTTGGATGGTTATCTGCTCATTCCTCAGTGAGGTATTTGTGTCTCTTCTTGCTAACGGAAAGAAGAGTGTTTTTTGGGGGGATTAAAAGAGATACTGCAAACTGTTTCCAGACTGAGATTCAACTGTCACTAAATACTCCCTCTAGAGTCTCATGTTTTCCACTGGAGATAATGTCTTCCCCGTTGCTTTACACAATACATGCCTTATACAACAAGGCCTCCTTATCTACAACTCTGTTCCTTTTTTCATTTCCTTCGCTTTTACTTACTAGCCCCTCATTCAGTGTATCATTCACGCTGTGAGTGGTCCCATTAGGAGGGCTAGGCGTGTGTAATGGTGTTCAGTGTTAAAGGGGAGTGAGTCGCCTAGTTAAGGTCCAGTGTTAAAGGGGAGGTGGGGTTCGTTAAGCATCTCAAATTGCAAGAGCTGTGATCAGAGATCTGTCCCCTGGCAACAGGAAATCAACGGGAAATGGTTACATATCCTATGCTTTTGATTCATTTAGTTGTAGGTTAGTCAATTAAAGTGTATTCTAACTTCTAACTGTACTCTAAATATAGATCTTTCTATCTTTCTATCCATGTTATGTGTATATTTGTTGATTTTTTAAATATTTTCATTCATGTGAATTGCATGCATTTCTTTTACATGCTGCTATAGCAAAACTATTTCATAATTGGGATTCAGAAAGTATATCTATCTAACATAAAATGTAGCCTCAATGGCAGTAAATAAAGTGTTTTGTTCAGTAAGTATGAAAGTTGCTCAGTGGCACATGAAGCCAAAATGGCCTGACTCTTGAGTACCAAAATACAAATTTCTGGGCCCATATAGCCTAAGTCCTGCCTCCAACCACAGCGCCACGGCCTGTCTCGGCTCAGTGTGCGCATTTTACAACCGTTAGATCCAAATGATTTAAGTAAGGGCTATGAAAGTGTTTGTACTGGGTAGTTGGTTGGGTTGTTTTTTTTAATGTGCAAGTCATTTGGAAAAAGTATTTCTGGGCCCAATGATGTCACAGACTGACCAATAAGTGGTATTACCACTGTTTGAACACTACGAACATTTGATCAGGCGTACTTCCTGGTAGCTTGGGCAAGACTTTACTGTCTGCCGTGTCAACAGAAACACATGAAAAATATAAACAAAGCAAACATTTCTGTCTTATCGCTTGCTCTTTATGTTTCTCTCTAACCCTTAATTATCTCCACTGCTATTCAGTGGAGTGTGTTGCAGTGGCGGAGCTGGGGGTGGCTGGGAGTGGCCGTGGCCACCCCCAGCTGAATCCTGGCCACCCTATTGGCCACCCCAAACACCCTCACCACGGGGGCCCAAACTATTTTAGAACATTAAGAAAATAAAATGTACGTAACCTTTCATCATTCATCAATAATTAACATTAATATAACCTTATATTGATAATGTACTCACTAAACCTACAATTCATTTAACTTATTTTCTTCCAAAAGTTAATTATCCAAAGCCTCTGTACACCCCCTTCGATTTACATGTAATGGTTTGGTCCCGCCTCCAAACGGCACTTTCTAGCAGAGTGAGAGCATGGCCCTTTCTCATTTCTCTAACTCCCCTCCTCGATTCCCCTCCTCGACTCCTATCCTCGATACTTAGTCCCGCCCACAGGAGATGCGAGCGGAGGACTGAGGAGGGGAACCGAGGAGAGAGGAGGGGAAGCAGCAGGCGGTTAGAGAACTCCTCTCCTCTGAGAGGTCATTTTAAAGAGACGTCCATTAATGATGACAGGAGGCACAGCAGCCCTCTGTCTGATGGACAGATGTGTTCATGACCACTTATATATTTACTTTGAATTAATTGACAGTGCGGTATAATGAGACAATAACAGGCTACAGATGCGGACATATACACACACACACACACACATATATATATGTATATATTTATATAAATATATACAATTTCAGAATCAAACAGAGCACTCTCATAATAACGTAACACTATCAGAGACTGGATATATCCCCCCCCCCCCCCCTCTCCCCTCTCTGGTCGCTACAATGAGGAATATAAATTACGGGCCAAAAGTTGTATTTACAAGTATTAAAAGTAAGCAGAGGACACCAAACCAACTGAGACCTGTCTGTCCGCTGCATCTACGCACACACTGTACCACACACACCTACACCACACACACGCACATACAGTTCCTAAAACAGGCTACAGCCGTTGTGTATTTTATTATGTGAAGCACTAAATGGTTTTAGAAAAATATCTCTTTGACTCTTTGTTTGTAGATATCTACTAAACTAAAGCAAATAAAAAGAGTAGGCCTGTTATACTGAGTGATATATATTATACACACTGCTCTGCTTTCTGCACGGACATCACAGCTGTTCTCACTGGAAACATTGCGTCGCGATGAAAGCAGTTAATACAATAATATCCAGGGGATGCATGCAGAGCTGTCATTGGCTGAGATAAGTCCGGCCGTGCATCACGACTCTTTGAAACATCTCTGTTCCCGGAAATGCATCCACGAAGGAGCCGTGAAGGACCCATCAGTGTATCCTCTGTTATAGCTCCTCCAGAGAGCCTCCTCGGCGCTCGATCCTCGTTCCTCGATGTGCATTTAGAGAAATTAGATGTCCTTCAACATGGCGCGCTGAAATTCATTTCCGGGTCACTACCGGAGGACCGAGGAGTCGAGGAGGGGGATTTGATGAAATGAGAAAGGGCCCAGGTGAGCACTGGAATGCTAGTACTTATGTCAAGGGCGCCGGAAGCGGGGGGGCCAGGGGGCCATTGGCCCCCCCACTTTACGGCCCTGCCCCACATTTTCGCAGCAGCGGATGCCGCGGAACACTGTACACATCCCGTTTCAATAATTCCCCTCTACTCTAAAGTCGCATCTAAAAAGAACGCCATCTGATCTAGCTGTGTATATTTTGTTATTGTTGATTGTTATATTCAATCTCATTAGCTACAGGCCTTTTTGAAGCTTGTGAAGGGAAGAACACAGCTCACCTCTCACTCGCCACTCTGCTCGTCCACACCGCCGCTTCCCCTCCCTCCGCTGACATTATGAATGTAAGCCATAATCATAGATAACACCGCAGGGTCCGTTACAGTTTGTTTTCATCTGATTTCAAATAAACAAAGTCTTCGCTTTCAGAATATTAAACTTGTTTCGGCAAATTCAGATGATAAATACAGCTTTGAAGCTTTTAACGGCATAATTACAAGCGGAGAACGGAGTAACTTGACGTCACAGCAGGCATAACAACAGCCGGTGTTTCTCCTGAGAGTTTTCCCCGGGAAACAAACGCAAAAATACACAAACACACACACACGTGGTATACACACACACACTCGCAAGCTCCCCCCAGACCAGTAATCCAAACGAAAATATCTTCCCTACTTTGACCATTTGCTCCGCTAATAATCAATCAGATCGATCCAGAGAAGAGGAAACTTTAAGGCCTTTTCTCAAAATGATGACTCGGTGACAGTCATTATATAATGTGACATATTTTGCTTAATATAGTAGGCTACAAAAACAATCCTGATATCATTAGAAAGCTAGGAATCTCCTCTTTCCAACAGTATACAACTCAAAATGTGTCTTCGGATCAATGCGACTGATTTCGATGGAGCAGCAGGTCACTTTGCATTAGGTAAAATACAGCAGGCAGACATAACAGGAAGAATATGTACATTTTAATCCAATCAAATATTGTCACACCATTCAAATGTATCCATGTACATTACAACCAATAACAAAGCTTAGATGTGTTTATTTGTTACGTTGTTTACGTTATGTGTTACGTTGTTCAGTGTGTGTCAGCCATTAACCTAGATAGATAAACTTGCAAACATGTCAGAAGAACCGGCGCATAAGAAAACAAAATACAGTCAAACTAAGCTGAAATTCAACAACTTGAATGTCACATCCCTGACATCCACAACTCCGGAGCCTGGTCCTTCAACCATAGAACCAGCTCCGGAGCCTGGACCTTCAACCATAGAGCCAGCTCCGGAGCCTGGTCCTTCAACCATAGAACCAGCTCCGGAGCCTGGACCTTCAACCATAGAGCCAGCTCCGGAGCCTGGACCTTCAACCATAGAACCAGCTCCGGAGCCTGGTCCTTCAACCATAGAACCAGCTCCGGAGCCTGGTCCTTCAACCATAGAACCAGCTCCGGAGCCTGGACCTTCAACCATAGAACCAGCTCCGGAGCCTGGTCCTTCAACCATAGAACCAGCTCCGGAGCCTGGACCTTCAACCATAGAACCAGCGCAGCCAGATGAACCAGCAGCAGCTCTGCGGCCGCAGAGGCTGTCAAAACCGCCGCCGCCGGCATCGTTGAACCGAAACAGGCTGGTTCCGACTGCATGGAGGTTTGTTGTCGGGACATTGTGACGGGACAATAAAAGCTTATTTGGGCAAAGAGAAGGTACTTCAATGCAGAATGGTACAAAAACAGAGAGTGGTTAATAATTATTTGCAAAACCACTAAACGAGCCTTCTGTGAAATATGCAGATGTGCTGCTGTCAAACGGCTTGTAACTTTCTCCAAATGTGGAGATGACAGCTTTGTAAATACCGAGTTAATAACTGGAACTTTTCACAGAGCTTACTTCAGTCAAACACCAGTCAACATTCAGCTTGTCAAACAAGAGCGTAGCAGGAAAAAAGAAGATATGGAATGAGCAACTGCGCTGTCATATGTGGGCTGGTCTGTATAGTTTAATGTACAGGAAAGGAGTGAGCAGAGGGTTGAGTTGTCCATTCTTGTTCTGTTTTCTCTGACTATCTTCCCCCTGAAGACCCTCTCAGACTTTCATTTGCTCGCGCTACTAAAGAGACACGTTACCATGGAAACCAAACAATGGTGTAGCTGTATTGAAGTCCGAGTGGAAACAGTAACATTTGGTGCGTTATGTTAGAATGAAACAAATCAGATTTAGTCAGAAATCGGGAGAAATGCGGGATAAATATGACCCCGGCAGGAAAACGGGAGTCTCCCGCGAAAATCGGGAGGGTTGGCAAGTAGGCTATGTCACATACACACGCACTTTTAGGCCCCCCCACTTCTGAAATGAATCCGGCGCCGCTGACTTACGTGTGTGCCATTGTGACAGACAAGAATAGTCAATTCTGAGAGATAGATGTATCCTGATTGTGCGTTAATCTGTTGGTAATGCCTTGGGGTTCCAGTGGGAGGGATCACTGCGCTCTTCCTCGCTCGATTCAGACGAGTGAAGGCGGGAGCCGCGTGATTGTATGTCTTCACTTTTCTCACTCACTATTTCCCTTTTTAAGGTAATTACAGTATAAATCTATCAACCCATGTTATATATAATCCGTATTACATCACCGTGGTTTGTTGTGAGAGGAAAGTGTGTATTTTGCACTTTGTTGTATTGTTTGAAGGTTCTTGCTAATTCTGGCTAACTTTGTGGTCATTGAAGCTAGCTGCTGTATAGAGTGGCGAAGTCCCTCCCCTTCCGGGGGACCTCCATTGGCCCTTATTTCGGAAAAAGTATGTATTGAAGTCAATGGAGAGAGAAAGATTATCTTTTGATCCCGTTTGAATTGTGCAACGAATTACACATATGATGTTTGTCAATTTAAAAGATAATTTTGCAAGTCAAAAAATACAAATGTGCCGTAAAACTGTGAAGTAACACATTTTTTTGTGTGAAGCGCTCAATGAACTACAACTCTGGTCTTGCATACGTCACCAACACCAAGATGGCCGTCACGTTAGCACATTTCACCTCTTTCTTTCAGAATGAAGCGAAAAGTATTAAAAGAGGTGAAAATCATGTTGAGAACTGTACATACACAAAAGGGGAGTTAGTCGGTTCCAGCATGCGGGACCGGCTTTACAAGGTTTCGGTGAGTAACACGAGTGTAATGTGTAACGTTAATGTCAGCTAGCTAAATTCACCTACGCGACTCTGGGATTTGTAGTCTTTCTACTTGCGTATTTTTCATAGTCTTATATTTCAACAGTTTTAAGACAAACTGTGACTTTTTTGACATGGAAATTATTTTTTAAGATTGACTAACATCATGTGTAATTTACGGTGGCCGGCAGGTGCAAACGCGGAACAACGGCCAAAAACACATACATTAGCAGGAAACAGCTGCAAATCCTGAAATGAAAAACAAACAAATCCTGAAAACAAATACAACCAAAAAACGCTGCATTTACAGAGATGATGCAAACTAAATACAACACACAAATGCTGCAAATAACAAAACGATATGCAAAGTCCAAAGCACGTACAAATCCCAAAACACATACAAAAAAAAAAACATTCCGGAAGTGCTACAGGCCTCTAGGGGGCGCGCTACGTGGAACAGATTGATGTCTGACCAGACATAGAGTGAACGAACAAGAGTGCTGCAAATTGAAGCCGGAGGAAAAAAAGTTGATCGAAGTAGAAAAAGTCAATATATAAGAAGATAAGTCTTGTTTTGATACAAAGAGCGTCATATTTACCCAGCAAGCGTTAGCTTGTTTGGTAAAAGAGCTTGCAAGTCAAGAGACAGCACTGTGCACCTAAATGTAACTCTTGACATCATATAGATATATTAGGTGCAGAAAGGAGTTGGTTTATTGTGCCCCAATGTAAATCCTAATGTGAGAGTTAAAGGACGGTCAACAATATAATGTACCTTGGTCAGTTTGGATTTATCCTTAATTAAAGTGAATTTATTTTATTTCAGTCTGTCATTTGTGTATGCAGGTATGGGACATTGCAAATGTTCCAAAAGTGAGCACTCCACGAATGGACAAGTTTGCCAGGGTAAAATAAAACATTGTCAACATATTATTTTGTGCCACAAGAAGCAGAATGTTTTAACAGTACAGTAGTTTGAATATATTTGTTGTTTACCTTTATCAGACCTCTCAGGCACCCACAACCAGCGTCTGATCGGGTAAGACTAATTAAAAATGTAATTATACCATGTAGGTTTGAATTTCCATCCATCCATCCATCTTCTTCCGCTTATCCGTGGTCGGGTTGCGGGGGTAGCAGTTCCAGCAGAGAGCCCCAAACTTTCTTTTCCCTGGCGACATCAACCAGCTCTGACTGGGGGATCCCAAGGCGCTCCCAGGCCAGCGAAGAGATATAATCCCTCCACCTGGTCCTAGGTCTACCCCTTGGTCTCTTCCCAGCTGGACGTGCCTGGAACACCTCCCTAGGGAGGCGCCCAGGTGGCATCCTAACTAGGTGCCCGAACCACCTCAACTGGCTCCTTTCGACGCGAAGGAGGAGCGGCTCAACTCCGAGTCCCTCCCTGATGACCGAACTTCTCACCTTATCCCTAAGGGAGACACCAGCCACCCTGCGGAGAAAACCCATCTCGGCCGCTTGTATCCGCGATCTCGTTCTTTCGGTCATGACCCATCCTTCATGACCATAGGTGAGGGTAGGAACGAAAATGGCCCGGTAGACAGAGAGCTTTGCCTTCTGGCTCAGCTCCCTTTTCGTCACAACGGTGCGGTAAAGCGACTGCAGTACCGCTCCCGCTGCTCCGATTCTCCGGCCCATCTCACGCTCCATTGTTCCCTCACTCGAGAACAAGACCCCGAGATACTTGAACTCCTTCACTTGGGGTAAGGACTCATTCCCTACTTGAAGTGGACAGTCCATCGGTTTCCTGCTGAGAACCATGGCCTCAGATTTGGAGGTGCTGATCCTCATCCCAGCCGCTTCACACTCGGTTGCGAACCGATCCAGTGAGTGCTGAAGGTCGCAGACCGATGAAGCCATTAGAACCACATCATCTGCAAAAAGCAGTGGTGCAATCCTTAGTCCACCGAACTGCAGACCCCCTCCCCCATGACTACGCTTCGAAATCCGATCCATGTATATTACAAACAGGATTGGTGACAAAGCGCAGCCCTGGCGGAGGCCAACCCTCACCGGAAATGGGTCCGACTTACTGCCGAGGACCCGGACACAGCTCTCGCTTTGGGAGTACAGAGATTGGATGGCCCTGAGTAGAGACCCCCTCACCCCATACTCCCGCAGCACCTCCCACAGTAACTCCCTGGGAACTCGGTCATACGCCTTCTCCAAGTCTACAAAACACATGTAGACCGGATAAGCGTATTCCCAGGCCCCCTCCAGGATCCTTGCGAGAGTAAAAAGCTGATCCGTCGTTCCACGACCAGGACGGAATCCGCATTGTTCCTCCTCAATCTGAGGTTCGACAATCGGCCTGACCCTCCTTTCGAGTACCTTAGAGTAAACTTTCCCGGGGAGGCTGAGTAGTGTGATGCCTCTGTAATTGGCACACACCCTCTGATCCCCCTTTTTAAAAAGGGGGACCACCACCCCGGTCTGCCACTCCTTCGGCACTGTTTCCGACTTTGAATTTGTGAACATGAAATCAATAAATACCTTTGTGTGCACTTATTTCCTGGGTAAAAATAGGATGCAGCACCAACCCCATTCCAGGAAGAGGTCCAGTCTGCCCCGGGTCAGAACCACTTCTATAGGTAAACGATGTTGACAGTTGCATCGTGACACAGTTCTTTGGTGTGTATCTTTATTTGTACATGTGTTTGTTTGTATAGCCTCCAATCACAGTGGGTAACATTGCCAGGAAGCAGACAAATTATACTTTTATACATTTCCAAATGACACCCACAATATCTGACATCTTAGTGAAGACGATACAAAAAACACCCACAAATAGTTTTCAAAGATCAGATATTATTTGTTGCATCCATTTAAAATGTTTACAAGGATTGTGCAGGAGTATGACAAAAGTGCTGTTGTCAGTTTAGAACCCAATGTATTAAAAAAAAACAGGAAGAGGATTGACATCCTTTTGTAAATATGACTGTCATGCATATATTATGTATTTGAAAGTAATTATTCAACTGTCTTCTCACTGCAGCAACTACACAAATGTGAATGCACTTATCATTATTGATAGCCAGTCTGAGCCAGAAGACAAAATGGAGCAACGGTATTAATTGTTACTATTACCACTTAATTGTTCTATTCTATACTGTAAATCTTATTACTAGCTTCATCATTTAATATTACAATACATCACTTTGTCTTTTCCAGCACAGAATACCTGACTGCGGCACACATTGTTGCAGAACTCTCTGCAAAAATAACAAATACATCTTGCAGCAGGTTCAATATTAATAGAGCCAATGTATGGAATGGAGCAATCCGCGGCTTCAAAGGTGCCTCATTCGGCCCCTCTCATGAGATGTCAGTTAAGTTCACTGATGATGAGGGACAGACTGAGGATGGAGGGGACACTGGTGGTCCAAAGCATGAGTTCCTGACCCTCCTTATGGAATGCCTGAGAATGCGAAGAAAACATCACGTCAGCAAGCCCGCCTTAACCTGCCATCAGGCCCTGGGGCTGATAGTTTTTGTAGGCCCCCTATTTAAACAACAAATCAAAGTCATTTATAGCCTCGGCAGGCTCTGTGATCGCACTTCTCCACTCTGCTCTACGCGCGCCTGGTCCTCTCCTCCAGATGAGTGACGTATCGGGCCTCCCTCATGTATCTGTCCGGTTGCCGTTGGCTCCCCTCCATGTAGCAAGTCCTCATCGTCCTCCCATCTCCTCCAACGGACAATGTCCCTCCTGTCTGTTTTTCCTCTCCCGCTACTCCTCCATCGCTATCAGAACCAGACGGCCTACTTGGCTCCGAGGCCCTGCTGCCGCTCGGTACAGAACTCATCTGTCCTTCCTCCTCATCCTGGCCTACAGGTTTAAAATAACCTGTAAGCTTCGGCATGTTTTGTAATAGCTGCTTGTCTCGAAACTCCTTTTCCCTTGTTAGAAATTAAAATCAATGTTGATATGGCGTAATTTGAATTAAATACACTATTTAATTCAAATTAGTTTTATTCTGAAAAACCTGAAGTTCACTAACTATTAACTTAATACTTTTATTCACACTGGGTTTAGCACTAATTTATTGCCGCTGAATAACGTTTATTAGGGAATGTTTAAATAACCACAGACGTAATGATGTAATTTAACAACAGAAAAAGGCAGGAATTGCATTGGACCCGCCCCCCCCGACGACGCCGGCCAATAGGAGAAGACCTCAGATGACAACAGGAAGAGCAAGCCAATAATTGACCTCTTCTACGTGCTGACCTCAAGCCCACAGGAAGTGTGCCGGAGTCTGATGAGAATATTCGTGCTGGTCAAACGGCGGTACTACACTTCCTTTAGGTTGCTGGGCCCGGAAACACTTTTTCCCATTGACTTACATGGGGAAAGAGTGGTCTGTAACTCGTTGGATAATTTTTTTTAAACTAAATAAACTACCCAGTATGAACGTTTGTATAGCCCTTATTAAAAACATTCGTTCCTCAAGTTATACAAATGTGCTAATAACGTTATTCTGATTCTGAGAGTTATTTCTCTCGGCATTATGAACGCGCATCTAACCCATGGGACCGCGCCGCCCGGCACGTTCATGTTACATGTTCAGTACTACATGAGTTTCTCTTTACCCATGGATGCACAATAACAACGGACCATATCGCCTTACTGCCATCCCACGGAGCTGTAATAATGGATATATTGCACATGTTTGCTGTAATTCATCATTTGTAAAATATTATACTACATGGGCTGTATGATGTAAATCTTGTACCGTAAATGTTGTATTAAATAAAGTTAATATTACCGACGTAGATTAACATTCCTGTAGCTTCTTATTGCACTTGCAATTGTTTTAGTTACTTGTGGGCTACTTAACATGAATAATCACAGTTACTATCCTTTTACTCCATCACATTTCAAAAAGAAATAGGCTATTGTTATTTTAACTCCACCACAGTAATCCATCATCAGCTTGACTTTTTAGATAAAGTTTTAACTCATAACATGCTTCAACATATACATTTTTATATATTACCAAGTGGTTTCATGTACAACCCACACAAGTATCATGCTAAATGAAGCTCTGTTGCTTGGATATCACTAGATCCTGATGTCAGCGTAATATAAAAGTACATAACGATTGATGTGTAACTTAGCATAATTTACTAGCTAGCCGCTAGCTGCTAACTGCCGCCTCGTTAATATAAATCCAGTACCAAGCTGTCATGAACGCGCGGTGCTGTTACGTGTACGCAAATGCATGTGCTTAATGTGAACGAGCCTTTTGGGCGGCGTGGTTAAAGTTGCGCATGCTCTATGAGTACACATACGGGTACTTCTCAGACATGCCGGGTCATTTGTGACGTTTCGCTCTCTCAAAAGTTGGGCCATTTTGTCATCATGCGCTATTGAGCAACTCTCATAGGAATGAATGAGGCCCCGCCTCCCACGCTGTATCCAGTTCTTATTATACATCCATGGCTGACCTGGACTGACCGGTCGGATGAGGAGAGCGCCTCCACTCGCACATTTCATTTTTTACACCACCGCATCTTTTGTGTAATTAAATGCTGTTAACTTTTATAAGCTTCCCTTGACTCTTTTCAGTCTCTCCTGCCTTCAGGGTTCTAGAATATACTAACACCCTCAACAATTTCCTTTTCCGAGCGCCACTCTCAAACTTTTTCTTCTCCGACATTTTCTCCTAAACAACCTTCATCTGTCACTCAATCACTCGCAATTTGAATAAGTCACATGTGAAACATATTCTCATTGGCTGTGAAGTGGTGCCCACTGACTGTTTCGGAGTCATCATTTTTGAGAAAAATCTCTGGAATCCATCGATCTGATTGATTAGTGGAGCAAATGATCAAAATACTACGGAGGGAAGATATTTGCGTTTGGATTACTGGTCTGGGGGAAGCTCACGAGTGTGTGTGTGTATACGTGTGTGTGTTTGTGTAATTTTGCGTTTGTGTGTATTGTGTTTGTTTCCCGGGGAAAACACTCACGAGAAACACCGGCTGTTCTATTTCGTATATGGCTTCGTCCTCTAAGGCTATCGCTATTGGGTTATCCCTCTGCGCCCCCGCGCAGCACTGAAACACTTGTAGTCCACGCCCACCCGCCAGGTGGGCCCCACCCTCGGGCCTCCTTCCGGTATAAATAGGAAGGGTGCCCGGCAATCTGCTCCCTCTTTTCCTCAGCAACCAGCAGTACTGAAGCACAAGAAGATAGAATCATGAGCAGCAATGATTGTGTCCGCATGTGTCCTTCGTGCAATACGGGATACATCATGAGCTACGATTTGCACCCAATATGCGCATCCTGCCTGGGGCCAGAGCACGCTGACGCAGCTCTCAGCCAGCAGATCGCATGTTCACATTGTGTTCGTCTCCCATCATCCGACAGGAAGCGAAGGGTGGACGCTCTAGCTGCTGCGGGTGAGGAGGACGACTGGCCCATCCAGAACAGGGACAATAGCCTGTTTCTGGAGGCGAGTGGGGGGCAGGAGTCGGACGACTCCTACCCCGTCTCCCTCCATGGCTCGCCATGCGGCTCTCCCCTCCCCCCTCTTCCCCGGACGGGGGAGACGGGATCGGAGCGAGAGTCAGAGGAGGCGGCCGAGCACGTGGTCCCCTTCTCCGTGGCCACGGCGCTACCGGCGTTGGGTGGCATTATGCTGGAGCTGCCGGAAATAATCGGCAAAGCAGCAGCATGCAGAGGTCTCCCCGTTCCCCGAGGACGGGAGATGGTGGCTCTGGATGACATGGCCGGAGTGTTTTCCCGGGTTCAGACGGGCAGGAGTGACCCGATCTGGCCGCGCTTCCCCGCCATTAGGCGATACCAGGAAGGGGCAGCGGCGAACCCGAGGACCTTAAGGGCTCCGGTGGCCACCTTTGTCCCCTTCACTAAGGTGGAGGGGTTCACAGACGAGGTTTTTACAACCACCCCCGCTCTGGAACCGAGCTTAATGGCGTTCTTCGGGGTTAGGCAGGCCAACTTGGTCGCCGGACGGCGCCCTATGTTGGCCGCCCCCAAGGACCAGTATGTCGCCCGCCAGGCTGACCGGGCGCACCAGTGTGCGTTCCAGGCGTCTCCAGCAGCGAATAACATCGCGTTGCTGACCAACTCGGTGGTGACGTTGGTCGAACGGTCCACCACCATGGCTCCAGAGGAGGCGGAAGAGATCGCTAAGGCGGCCAGCACGGCACTCACGCTGTGCGCAGCCGTGGCGGTCTCCCAGGCAAGGATCACAGCCTGGATGACTCAGATCCAGCGCCACCTCTGGTTGCAACAAGCTGCGGTTACAGAGCCAGCCAGGAAGGTTTTGCTGGATGCTCCGATCAGCTCGGACGGGCTGTTCTGACCCCAGTTCCTGGCCATGGTTGAGTCCATGAAGGCGGCATCGGAGCAAGCGGCCTCACGGGCAGCGGCGGCGAGGGCTCTGGCGTGGCTCGTAGTCATGACGACCACAACACATCTCGAGCATGTGCGCCCGCTCTCGGAGTGGCAGCGCGTGTGTCTGATGGACAGATGGATGAGCAGGCTGATCAGCAGAGGGTACACCCTGCAGTTCGCCTCCCCCCCCCCACAGTTCAACGGGATACAGGTGACACGCTTGTCATCCCGAGAACAGTGTCTTGTGTTCCAAGCAGAGCTACGGGAACTCCTATTGAAAGAGGCTATTTCCAGGGTTCCCCAGGAGGAAGAAAATCAGGGGTATTACTCCTGCTATTTTCTTATCCCGAAAAAGACGGGGGGAATGAGACCCATCCTCGACCTGTCAGTTTTCAACAAGGCAATAATGAAAAGGGCTTTTCACATGCTGACGGTCAAAAGGGTGTTAGAGTGTGTTCACCAGGGAGACTGGTTCACCTCTATAGACCTAAAGGATGCATACTTCCATGTACCCATCATTCCGCGTGGTGACGTCACTCTCCGTGATGTGGCTGCTCGGCATGATGGCAGCAGATCACGGGGTGATTCCCCTGGGTCTCCTGCACATGAGGAGACTGCAGAGGTGGTTCATCCCTCTGTCCGTGGGTTCAGACTTAACTTACTGGAAAAGTCCCCACGTCCTGTCAGAGGGGGTAGCCCTGGGCAGAGTTACGTCACACATCTCGGTGTTCATAGACGCATCTCTCTCAGGGTGGGGAGGAACGTGCATGGCGCATGCAGTGGGAGGACAGTGGCCGGCTCACATGTCCTTCCACATAAATGTGCTGGAATTGATCTCCGTACGGAGAGTAATTCAGCATTTTGCCCCGTTGCTGCGGAATCAGCATTTGTTGATTCGCACAGACAACAGAGCCGCGGCAGCCTACATCAATCGCCAGGGCGGTGTATGCTCAGCGCAGCTCCTGAACACAGCCAGACGGCTGTTGATCTGGGCGCACGCACACGTGCTCTCCATCAGAGCACTGTATGTGCCCGGAGAGCTGAACAAAGGGGCAGACCTCATGTCCAGAGGAGGTCCTCGCCAGGGGGACTGGAGCCTCCATTCCGAGCTGATCGCCCAGGTTTGGAGCCGGTTCGGGAGGGCGGAGGTGGATCTGTTCGCCGCACGCGGGAACGCGCAATGCGCGCTCTGGTTCTCCCTGTCAGCACGGGACCACCCCCCTCTGGGGGTGGACGCGTTCGCACATCGGCCATGGCCCAGGGGACTGCTGTACGCCTTCCCACCAGTCCTGCTGATTCCTCGGTTCCTGGACCGAGTACAGGAGGAGCGGCTGTCAGTGATCCTAATTGCCCCGGAACGCACGGGAGCTTCCTGGTTTCCATGCCTACAGCGTACGCTGTCAGGCAGACCGTGGGAGATTCCGTGGCGGGGGGACGCTCTCTCACAGGTGGAGGGAGCGATCTACAGTCACCCAGTGATAGGCCAGCCCTTATGGGCATGGCCCCTGAGCGGGAACACTTAGAGAGGTGGGGTCTCTCTCAAGATGTTGTACGCACCATTCAGGGAGCTAGGGCCGCGTCTACTAGAGCGTCCTACACAGCCAAGTGGGCAGCGTTCCAGCGTTGGTGTGTAGAAAGAAGCCTGGACCCCATTACGTGCCCCCTGCCTCACGTGCTGTCATTCCTCCAGCTGTTGTTGGACAGGAATTTGGCGTTCAGCACAATCAAGGTATATGCGGCTGCCATATCATCTTGTCACGTGGGTTTCGGAGCAGGGACGTTGTTCAGTCACCCCCTGACGAAACGGTTTCTGCAAGGGGTACGAAGACTCAGACCGGTGTCACGCGCACTGGCGCCTCAGTGGGATTTGGCTTTGGTGTTACGAGCACTAAGCAAAGCCCCATTTGAACCTTTAGAGCAGGTTCCCCTCAACATGTTATCAGCCAAAGTAGTACTGCTTTTGGCTCTAACATCGGCGAAAAGGGTGAGTGATTTATCCGCTCTCTCTGTGGCCCCGTCATGCCTCCGGATCCAAGGGGATGGCAGTTCGGCTGTGTTACGTCCTAACCCAGCCTTTATGCCAAAGGTCATCACAAGCTCTTTTAGGTCAAGAGTGATCACCCTGGACGGGTTTTTTCCGCCTCCTCATAAATCGGAGGAAGAAGCCACATCTCATCTCCTCTGTCCGGTGCGCGCGCTGTCCTGCTATGTGGCGCGCACGGCGGCATGGCGCCGTTCTCAGTGCCTGTTTGTGCATTATAGAGAGCGCTCGATCGGGCAACCTCTGTCTGCACAACGGCTGTCACACTGGCTGTGTGAGGCTGTGTCACAGGCATATGTCTCCTCGGGGGTGGAGCCCCCGGAGAATATCAAAGCGCACTCCACCAGAGGAATTTCCTCCTCCACGGCGTTGCACGGATGAATGTCAGTGGAAGATATTTGCACGGCTGCATCTTGGTCTTCCCCCTGTTCATTTATTCAATTTTATTTGAGGGATGTCTCCCTTTCCTCTCTGACGCACCCTGTACTGGGTGTCCTGTCGGAGTGAGTGACGTCAGGGATCCAGCTGTGCGCCTCTCTCCTGCCTCTCGGCACACAGAGAGCGGCCCTTTTCCCCTCGTATGAGAGGGATGTTCCCTTTACTCTGACACACTTCGTACGGAGTGCCTGGTCAGAGTGAGTGACGTCAGGGATCCAGCTGAGCGCTCTCCTACCTGGCTGACACGGAGAGAGCGGCTGTTCCCCCTCTATGATCGCAGGACAAGGTGGGACCTTCGTCTCTACTTTCTCACAGCGGTCGGTATGTATTGTTCCCAGCCTTCACCCCGTCGGGAAGATAGGCATGTTTTGCTATGTTCCAGGGACGGTGATGCGCCATTACGCATGGCACAACAGGCAGGGGGGTATTATTGAGCAGGTATGTCTGTGCTTCTATTGCCGGACGGACCCAGTGGGGCGCAGACTACATCATGCTTCACCCTTAACCCAATAGCGATAGCCTTAGAGGGCGAAGCCATATACGAAATAGAACTGAGGTTACCTACTGTAACCCAGCTTCTATGAGTAAATGGCGCAGCCCTCTAAGCGCTGGGCCCCACTGGCTCTACAAATAGCTGAAGAAAAGTTATTTTGTATGGGAGCAGATTGCCGGGCACCCTTCCTATTTATACCGGAAGGAGGCCCGAGGGTGGGGCCCACCTGGCGGGTGGGCATGGACTACTACAAGTGTTTCAGTGCTGCGCGGGGGCGCAGAGGGATAACCCAATAGCGATAGCCTTAGAGGGCTGCGCCATTTACTCATAGAAGCTTGGTTACAGTAGGTAACCTCAGTTGTTGTGCCTGCTGTGACGTCAAGTTACTCCGTTCTCCGCTTGTAATTATGCCGTTACAAGATTCAAAGTTGTATTTATCATCTGAATTTGCAGAAACAAGTTTAATATTCTGAAAGCCAAGATGTTGTTTATTTAAAAATTTTAAAAAACACCCGAAAAAAAAAATATATATATTTGAATCTTTTTTTTTTAATTGGCTCATGATAGGCCCCCGATCTCCGTAGGCCCCTGGGCTTCAGCCCAGGTCAGCCCGTGGATTAAGGCGGCCCTGCACGTCAGCAACTGTTTGTGCCCCATGGCGGTGTGACTTTCCCAGCCGCTCACTGTCTCAAAATCTGATTCTAAATGTATAATTTTCCCTATAAAGATAGAACTAATACACAATTATGAATGTATAATATAAGCTGTTTTGTGTATTTAATCATGCATTGGTCTACAATGTAATGATGGCTTCTACATATTTCACATAAACAGACAATGAAAAAATGTGTCCTTCATGCTGATAACTAGTGTATGCATCTGCCAATTAGTATTCTAAACAGAGTAGTGTGTTGAATCCTTATTTCTTGCATTTGAAACAGATACAATAAAAAAAAGTGAACTTACTGTTGTGTTCAACTTCTGCCAAAAACTGTACATGTTTGCCACAGGAGCCACAGAACACTTGAACTGTCCCCAGATGATGGCCACAGAAAAGACAAAACATGGCAGCCTGAAAAGACATACATTGATGTAGTAAATCCATTTAATTAAGTCAATCAAAAACACATAGTCTAAATAGTGGTTAGCTAAATAAATAGAAAGATACATCATGTTTACCGTTGAATCTGTGTTTCCTCCCGATTTCCATCACTCTTGTTCGTTCTCTCTATGTCTGGTCATACCTCAATCTGTTCCACGTAGCGCGCCCCCTAGAGGCCTGGAGCACTTCCGGAATGTTTTAAAAAAAAAAGTGTTTTGGGATTTGTACGTGCTTTTGACTTTGGATATCGTTTTGGTATTTGCAGCGTTTTTCTGTTGTATTTGTTTTCAGGGTTTGTGTGTTTTTCATTTAATTATTTACAGGTGTTTCCTGCTTATGTATGCGTTTTGGGCCGTTGTTCCGCGTTTGCACCTCCCGGCCACCGTAGTAATTCGTGGCACAATTAAAACGGGATCGAAAGATAATCTTTCTCTCCCCATTGACTTCAATACATAATTTTTCAGAAATAAGGAAGTAGATGGGCGTGACTTTGCCACTCTATACCTTGTGGTGCCGCTGAATCTGACCGTTTTTCATGTTGTTAGCAGCTAAGCTAGGCACTGTTACATGCACATGTCCATACAGATGTTGTTTTACCACTGTTAAAGAGCTAAAGATAAAGGAGAATTTAGTCATAATTATTGGTCGTGAAATTAGTGTATTCATTGTAAATGTACAAGCTTCATTATAAAGAAGGCTCGATTCAGACGAGTGAAGGCGGGAGCTGCGTGATTGTATGTCTTCACTTCTCTCACTCACTATTTCCCTTTTTAAGGGTACAACACCATGTCTGAACAACTCACAAAGTCAGGCTTTCAAAAAGAAAACAAAGGAGAGAAAGAAAAGAGAGAGAGACTAAAGGGCGACAGTATGTCACCCAGTATTTCAAGAGAAAAGGTGAGTGTGGTCCATGAGTGGTGGAAATTAGTCTGTTAGCTAAGTGTAGTCCATTGTAAATAATAATTGTTATGTTTTTTTATTTACTAAGCTGACATTAAGTACTGTTAATATCTATATAGAAAATGCAGAGATTTTTAATTTCACTTTGAAGGAGGTGAGCTGCATTGTGTTGAATTACATGTCACTTAACATATCTGAAGGGATAATACAATATATATATATCAAAACAAAAAGCTAACATCTCATTTCAAACACAGTATTTCCCCACATATTTAAGTTGTATTCATTTTGATTGATGCATTCATGTTGAGAATGTTCCATTAAAAAATGTTATTATTAAAAAGGCATTTACACCATAAAAGATGACTATTGAGATATATTGTCAGGAATGTTAGTCTTATATGTATGGCCAGAGGGCAGGACCTATAAACACATTTACTACCCAAATAGCATTGTGAGGCTGAAGAAAAGGACCTTTTGACTATGTAAATGTGGTCTTTAAAAAAAAAAAAAACATTTACTGACTTTTTTGGATAGCTTAAAGTAATGTTGTAAAATTACAACCGGGGGCTTAAGGGCTATTGTTTATTGTTATTTACTTTAAGATGTTTATTCTTAACCAATAATTGAATTTCAAAACTCTTATTTAAATGATGTGTGTGTGTCTCTGTATTCCTGATGATACACTGAGAGAATGAGCTCATAGGGCTGCTGATCATCATAAGCTAAACATAATAACATCAACCCTTAATATATAAGGGGTTATATTAAATAACCCCTTATTTTATATTGCATTACATTTGTATAATGTAAGCTTTGTTGATACATTGCCTGTGGGAATAAGAACAAAATAGTTAGATATACTGAATATTATTTGATCTATTCCACCACTAGCTTAATCCCAAATAATGTAGAGGTGTGTTGTAGGTTCCTTAAATAACTCCTTATTTTATAGTGAGATGTATTTTTACGTTCATATAATAGTGATTTCAATGCCACCCCAACATGATCACTGGTTCCATCCTGGCCACCCCACTGAAAATGTCCTGGCTCCGCCACTGGTGTGTTGTGAGAGGACAGCGGTGACGTGAACAGTCTCATTAACCTGTTTCCTCTGCATGACTCATCACCTTGAGGTGTGTGTATCCCCTTTTAGTCTGAGGGGAAATGTGAGATGCAAGTGTGTGTGTGTGTGTGTGTGTGTGTGTGTGTGTGTGTGTGTGTGTGTGTGTGTGTGTGTGTGTGTGTGTGTGTGTGTGTGTGTGTGTGTGTGTGTGTGTGTGTGTGCACTGTCAGTCAGGACATTTGTGTCATTAAGTATGTCCTCAATCAGGGAGCAGACTTTTAGCTGTGAGTGTGTCACGACTCTGTGTGTGTATCTAGGGAGAATATCATAAAGTGTGTCCTTAGTAGTGTAGACTGTGTGTGTGAGCCATGCATTTTGCCAAATTAATGTTTTATGTGACTATTGGCATATGTGGCCATTATTTATACTTGTATGCACGTTTTGTATACATCTTCTATGTCTGTTTCCTTATGTGTGTATGTGTGGGTGTTAGTCTGAGTATGTTGACCGATAACTGTGACATCAGCCTCATTAAATCCAACACCTTTTAATTAAATCCTCCCCCCATGAGATAGCTCACAGTGTGTGCGTGTATGTGTATGTGTGTGTGTGTGTGTGTGTGTGTGTGTGTTTGTGTGTGTTTACAGCCGTGGGATTTAGTATATGTCTATGAGTGTATGTCTTCTATTTTCCTGCATATTAATGATGTTAATTTGTGAGTATGGGAATGTACATACGTTTTGGTGTGTTCTTTCATGCATGGATGAGTATGTCCGCTCACACACCTCATCTGCTTGTGTGTACATCCATGTGTGTGTGTGTGTGTCAGTGACGTGCGGTGAGGTTCATGGCTGGTGAGGCACTGACTCTTTCAGAGTCAGATTTACAAATATTATATTTTAACCTTAATCGAAATATTCGGTTATTTTCAAAAGCTTTTTTAGTCTGATGCTTCGATTCATTTTAAACAGACCGTTCAACAAAAGGATACCCACAATCTAAATATTGGATTGTTCTTTCTTAGTAAGATCCCATTTTCATTAAAATTGTGGTCTTACCTTGACTTGAAGATGAAGTCCATGCTATCCTTCTGGACAATAATCTCTATTATTTTTTTGTAAAAGTCCTCCTTATCTTCCTGTAGTTTCAAAAGTCTAGTTTGTTGTTTGCGTCTACCGTCTCTGCGTAGAATAACAGTAGCAACAAGAACCTGTGGGCTCACTTGCTCTTCAGTGCGGCAGAGGTTATGGCTGCCTCCCCTGGTGCTTTTTTCATTGCCGTTGTATGATGAGACCAGCGAGCCTAAATATCATAAATACGGGAAATAAGTTATTTAGAGACTATGGATGGCGAGGATAAATGTAATAAAGGGATCTACAAACATTACATTGGTGACATACAGTACAGTGAGATGGTGCAGGCATGCGCTTAGGGCCCGCTTTCCAGCCAGTTTCTGTGGGGTGACGCATTCTGAGGTGAGGCAGAGCTCATCTGTGCCTCACCTTACCACACAGTGGCCGTTTCTCAATCGCGAGGATGCTGGCTTGGTAGTCGCGTACTTCCAAGTCACTTCCTTCAGAAACGAAGCAAGTATACTTCCAAGCGACGGCTACGGAAAACGAAGAAGAATGGAACAGGCTAACAAGTGTGCCAATCTCTCTAACGGTTTCAACATAAACTGTACCAAAAATAAATACCTCACAATGTCTATCTAATTATGAACTTGCTTTACTTTCACAGAACACATTTTTGGTGATAACAAACAAATGTAACAAAGTAACATATTTACCAACACATGTTCTACGCCACTACATACTTACATTTAAATGTGTGCTGCGTCGGTTCAGCAATTCTCCGCAAGGGTTTTTGAAATTGGTCCGTGCGCAAAGCATTGTGGGGATTTTAAGGACGCAAAGTCTACCCATGTGCAGCCTCGAAATTTCCCCCAAACCAAGGACGCGGCCTCGGTGGAATTCCAAGTATGCTGGAGATTGGAACAGTCCTTCGGCGGCACTCGATGACGTAGCATCCTTGAAATATTGGCTTGGAAGCCAAAATCCTCGCGATTGAGAAACGGCCAGTAACTGGCTTGAGCGCGCTCACAAAATAAGTGCCCGCGTTAAATTAGTGCCCGCGCTCCAGCCAGTTACGGCCCCTACACATGGCGGCGTGCGTTGTCGCTTGCCGGTGTGTGTGTCTGAAACTCGACCAACAACCAATCACATGAATCTCCCGCCCCAGACACACAAGCACGCGGTTTGATTGGCTAGAGCTTGTACTGGCATATGATTCGATTGGCTGACGCCTCCGTCGAGGTGTCAAAAGTAGAACATTGCTCTACTTCTGCAGCGAGCACCGCGAGAGAAGCTACGCTTTGCTCCCACAATGCAGTTCGGCGAATCGTGACGTCACCCCATTCAAAGTGAATGGGCAGAAGCGTTGAAGCGGCAACGCACGCCGCCGTGTGTAGGGGCCGTTACTGTGGGCTTACGTGAGGCAGAACACGTCCCTGCCTCACTTCTCATCGCGCCCCGTAGTTGTAGTGGAGCTCGGCAAATTTGCTGATTTTGACTATAAAAAGCGATTGGAATCAAACAGAAATCACATTTACAACACAGATCAGTGGAGAGAGACATGTTATTATTATTACTATTTAGTTTTTCTTTAGTTTATTTTTCCGTTACATTGGAGTATGACAGGAGAGGCTCTGCCTCCCCTGACTGCACGTCGCTGGTGTGTGTGTGTGTGTGTGTGTGTGTGTGTGTGTGTGTGTGTGTGTGTGTGTGTGTGTGTGTGTGTGTGTGTGTGTGTGTGTGTGTGTGTGTGTGTGTGTGTGTGTGTGTGTGTGTGTGTGTGTGTGTGACGTTATGCTTAGAAAGCACAGCGCCGCAAGGTAAACGAAGGAAACAAAGTGATGGAGGAGAGAAGAAAATTGTTACTGCTCAAAACATTTTTATAATATGAACTTTTGTCCTCAAAGAACGTGACAGAAAGTATGAATCACAGCACATAGAGCACAACAGTTTTCAGGGTCTATTTCTTCCATGGAAGGTGGTCACTCAACAATATTTGGGAAAATGGTTGGTGATTGCTTTACTCTTTGAACCTTAAAGGTGGGGTAGGTAATTCACTTCAGAAACACTTTTTGTTATATTCCATGGAATGCTCTTAACATCCCGATAGCAATGAATACATTAAATGCTTTGACAATAATTACATAAAAAAATGTCATCTGTGGAAGCCGTGGCGCTGTAAAAAGCACGACCAAAATAACTGGATGGCCTACCTGCCTGTCAGCCTTCCATCTGTGCACAAACGTATCTCGTGCCCTCATTGGTCATGTGAGCGTTCATCTGTGTTGGAGGAGGGGCTCTGTAAGGAAGTCTGTCGGAAGGGGCAGATTTTTTTCGGCTGCGTACTTTCAAATTCTAGCGCACTCGAGCTGGTTTCTCCATTCTTACCTACACTACCTTTAAGTAAATGTGCTTTCTAAGTGGCCTTTTTTGATTGCAGGACTTCAATATTTAATGCTGGAAACAAAACTTGTTATTTCTCTACCAATGTCAGCAAACAATGAATAATTTAGGCATGCATTGTCTTGTGTTGTCTATGTTAGCATGATCATCACAGACAGTGCTTGAATTGGGCCGGTACTCACCGGTACTCACTTTTTACCCATGTGGTACCGGCACTTCTTACTGAGTACCGGCACCTTGCCGGTACTCTTTAAGTGCATTTAAGTACAACATTTAAGTACAACATTTAAGTATTTAAGTACATTTAAGTACAACATTTAAAAGTACAACATTTAAAAGAAAATCTTACCGGGGGAGCATGCCCCCGGACCCCCCTATAGGATTTGAGGTCCACCCCCACTTAAAATATGTTCACATGGATAGGTTCCTAAATAGATTTGCACATTTTTTAAAATAGTAACCCATCTCCATATGTTTATTTTTGGGTATATTTAAACTAGAGGGCTATCACTATGGGCAGCAACGCTGTAAATATTGACAAATAAATCCAGCAAAATTGCACAAAAAACTGGTAGTGGCCTGGCTGGGTGTAGAATTCCCGGCCTGACTTATTGTCCCAGTCCGGCCCTGATTGACGCATGACAACAAATGTGCCCAGCGTACCTATGACGCGCCGCAGCGATAGACTAGAGCAGAAAAGACATCACATAACGTTAGCATTTCGAAAATGTTAGCGTGGCTTAATAATAGTGCGAAAAGACAGCGGTTGTCGCCGGACAAGGATTCCCTGTCTCCTTTCCTGCTGAAAGATGGTGAGTGTACTCAGGGACGAGGAGTCATTTAACCAGCCGCCAGTAGGAGTCAGGCTTTACTTTCTTTTATATCCATAAAGAAAAAGTAAATCTGTTTACAGTTGTTTCATTATGGATGTTGAGAGGTATCCATATATCTCTTAATTTTGCTCTCAAAGTGCACCAGATTGATGCATTTAACTTCAATATGTAAACAAATATATTCCCGGGGGAGCATGCCCCCGGACCCCCCTAGGGTATCAGGTTCACTCCCCACTTATAAAAATAGCACTTTACCCCTGGCCCCCTCTAATCTCAGATGCACACTGAGTCATTTTGTTTAAGTACAGTGAGCCTTTCTAAAATATACAGTAAAGAGAAAAACCCACCAGCATTATAGGATATACTGTATATGACTTTGAGCCAAATACTTGTTTTTGGGTTGTATAAATAAATTGACTTGAAACAGTTGCTGATTTAGAGTACTGGCACCTTTTTTTATTCCAATTCAAGCACTGATCACAGACACACAGAAAGGTCAGAGAGCGAATGAAGAGAAAGTGAGAGCTGGAGATAGAGGAGATGTTGGAGAGCAGTGGGAGTAGAGCCTCTTAGCCATCAGCATGAAAGCAGCTTTTCCACTTATTTGGGAAGCCAAGCTCTGCTCTCTAAATAGCTAAACGTCATCTGTGACATCAAGATACCAAGGGCTAACATTGCACTTGAATATCTAAAATTAGGGAGCAGAAGGAGCGTTTGTGCTCTGCAGCCTACATATGCAGCCAAATAACCAGTTCTCATTATATTGATCCTGAACTCCTGCTAAACTATATTTATGTCTTCCATCAGGAACTCTCATTGAACAAAGTACCACCTGGTAATGGAGATACATGGTCTTCCAACCCAGTCTCACGGCATTTCGTGTTCACCAACACGATTTTTAATCTATTGATTCGTGTTCACCAACACGATTTGCCCCTTTTTTTCGTGTTGCACAGGACGATTTTAAAAGCAATGTATTTCTACTGCCTGCAGCACGTCTTTTTCTCCGGTCGGGTCGTGGGAGACCGGAAGCTGTGTGGTTCATAAAAACATGTTCTTACTCAATATTAAGCCACAATTATTGCTTTTATTTTCAATCGTATAATTTCGGACTTTTGTTGCCGTCTGTGAGGAAAATAAATGGGGCTCAGAGCCTCAGAATACGGAAATCTGTATTTTAAAATATTTTTTTCCTTCTAATTCGTTATTCTTTTCAACATAACACACAATTATCCTTGCTTTTATTTATTGGTTTAATTCCATAATCTCGGGCTTTTTTGGCGTCCGTCAGGAACTGAATTTCAAAATAAAAATAACCGGAAACAGACGTAGGCCTATAAGGGACATTTCGAGCATCATTGCGATTGTCAACATTTCTGAGTTTAGGATGGCCGAAGACACTACACTACCTATAATCCCCAGCTATCGTTTAGGACTACAGTCCCCGTAAGGTTACGCAGAGCGTCAAACAGCTGTATGAAATGGAACGAAACCACGCCAGACTATCCAAAACTGGAATTGAACGCCCCCCCAGAACTACACATGCTGGCTATTGTGTTTCGCAAAATGTTCTATGGGACGTCTCTACTGAACGTTTTCGTTTTTCCCACAATTAGAAGTTGCCAGTATTAAACACATTGGTGTTATCAAATGTAAAACATATAATTAATAAATGGGTGAAAATATTTTGTGTCCATAATGCGCAGCATTAATACCCACATGACAGCTCATTGTTACTTTGTAATTCTACTCCACTACAATTCAGAGGTTAACCTGGTATTTTTACTCCACTACACTTATTTGAGTTACTTTGCAGATTCTGATTAATTATGTGAAATATAAACAACCCTTAAATCAGACTTTAGTTACACCTGAGTAAAATTCAGGTAAGGTGATTGTCAAGTGCCAACAATCAGGAGAGATATTTGATAGTTGGTGCTTGAGAAGACTAAACATGTATCTGCAATTGACATGAATGGAAACGAGTAATAAAGTATATTCATTACTCGTTATTCTGTACTAATAGTTAATTAAAGACTGTATATTATGGCTATTTTGCACATCCCTTTCAAGATTTTCAAAGGTTTATTGACATCATCATATACACAACTATGGTGTAGTTATGCAATGAATGAAACACAGGTTCCTCAACAGTGCATTACAAGACATCTATCAATATGTGTGTACCTCCACCATTAAACTGTCATATTCTGCACATTTCTTATTCTATCTACATACATAAGAGTATAATTCATATGTATAATATCAGTTAAAATAAGTGCTTCAACATAGTTAACATTGCAGGAAAGCAATATATTAGACGTTAAGTACTTTGTCAGGCTTAATATGTATCTGTAGATAGATACCCCCAAAGTTTTTTTCTTATTTAAAGAAGACCTTAATCTGTTATTTAATGTTTAAATAAAGGTTAATTCGTTTTTCTGTTTTGCACCTCCTCCTATTAATATCTTTGTACATTATGCACTAAACTGTTTTATTGTAGAGATCACTTATAGCATCTTCTTGATTTTTTATATTCTATATTTATACTTTCCCCCTATGAAAGAATGTACTCTTAATATTTTTTTAATCAAATAAGACACAATAATTCAATAACGTGCTTTAACCACTAGGAGGTGCACACAAGGTACACACAGCCATAATAACTTTGTATTATTAGTGTAGGACACTTATGTTTTCGTACAACATCTGAAGATATGTAGTTTTATGCATGCTTTCACATAATTTTACAGCATATTGCTACACTATTTCAGACTCAGTATTTACATTCTTACATTCAAAGAAAATCAGTAATATCTTTAAAAACTACAGTCCTTTTATATCAGCTGTGCACCGTTATGGTGTAAATATAACCTTTCTGTGAATTAGATCAAATGTAAAAGTCAGCCGAATTAGTGTTGATACTGCAAGGAGACGTATTGTGTGAAGAGAAATTGAAGATGTTGTTTAATTGTTGAATATATTTATGATCCACGTCAAGTATTCAGTTTCGGCGGCATTTTCTCAGTTTTTCCAAAGGTCTTCTCATCAGGGCTCTATAAATAAAGAACTACGGCAGATCTGTAATATACAATGCAGCCGAACCGTGTATTACAATGCCGTTATGTGATGACTTTCAAAGAGAAAAGCAAGAGCGCTCGGAATTAAGTATTCTTTTATTCTTTTAAAATGTTTTCCGGATTTCATATCATATAAACACCAAATCCCAGCATGAATTGCGGCTAAAACATCCAATAAACTAGCTTAAAACCATAGCAGAGGATCTTGGGTAATCGCTTGAAATGCCTACGTCTGGTTCCGGTTATTTTTATTTTGAAATTCAGTTCCTGACGGACGCCAAAAAAGCCTGAGATTATGGAATTAAACCAATAAATAAAAGCAAGGATAATTGTGTGTTATTGGTGAGTAAATAACAGTGTGTTATGTTGAAAAGAATAACGAATTAGAAGGAAAAAAATATTTAAAAATACAGATTTCCGTATTCTGAGGCTCTGAGCCCCATTTATTTTCCTCACAGACGGCAACAAAAGTCCGAAATTATACGATTTAAAATAAAAGCAATAACTGTGGCTTGATATTGAGTAAGAACATGTTTTTATGAACCACACAGCTTCCGGTCTCCCTCGACCCGACCGGAGAAAAAGACGTGCCGCAGGCAGTAGAAATACATTGCTTTTAAAATCGTGCTGTGCAACACGAAAAAAAGGGGCAAATCGTGTTGGTGAACACGAATCAATATATTAAAAATCGTGTTGGTGAACACGAAATGCCGTGAGACTGGGTTGGGTCTTCACAGTATACCAGTCTATTTGATTGCGTTTTTTAGGAAATGCAGTAGTGTCATCTGTTTCTGTAATAGATATGACAAGTCATGGTTGATGACCTTCCGGGTCTGTCCAGCAGATGGCGCTTATAGCTTGCCACGGGTGCATAATACATTGGACCTTGAAGCAAGCTAAAAACGTCTCTGTTTCCTTGTCTAATATTTCCCCCAAATTAGGTGAGTTCATCCGTGATACATGTTATATATGTAGACTGTCTGTGTGTAATATTAATGTGAAAAGCACACTGTTGGCGTGATAGTTGTTAGAGGGTATTTTTGGAGGGTTTTTCTGGGTTCTGTAATTGTTGTAGCTGTGTATGCTAGCTTTGCTAGCGCCGTTAGCTATTCTAGCGCCGCTAGCTATGATGGTGCAGTTTAGCTCCAAGAAGGACATTTTGTGTGTTAAATTGGATATATGTTTGCAGTATGTGCATTGTTAGTAGTTGTTTTATGTCAATAATCGATGTTTTGTATTATACAGAGTGCTATGTGTACCATGTTGTTGGTTGGCATGATACATTGGACCTTGAAGCAAGCTAAAAACGTCTGTTTCCTTGTCTAATATTTCCCCCAAATTAGGGGTTCAACATTACCCCCATCCAAATCAAATACACTATCCATAGTATCTGCCAATAAATCCATCTATCTATCCATCAAGGCCAGATAAGATATATAATAACTAGGGCTGTCAGTCGATTAAAATATTTAATCACGATTAATCGCATGATTGTCCATAGTTAATCGCGATTAATCGCAAATTAATCGCACATTTTTTATCTGTTCTAAATGTACCTTAGAGGGATATTTTTCAAGTTTGTAATACTCTTATCAACATATGAGTGGACAAATATGCTTTATATGTGTGTTTATTATCATTTGAACAATGACAAATATTCTCATGAATATTAAACACAACAACCTCTGAACATTACAAATATTCGCCTCAATTCAACCTGGAACCTCTCATACAATAGTGTGTGTGTGTGTGTGTGTGTGTGTGTGTGTGTGTGTGTGTGTGTGTGTGTGTGTGTGTGTGTGTGTGTGTGTGTGTGTGTGTGTGTGTGTGTGTGTGTGTGTGTGTGCAACTCAAGGCATATGCTCGAACGGGAGCACTATCCGTGCTTAGTGTGCTGACTTTTCGCACAATGTCCCACTGTCTGGCTTCCTGCATAAAGTCAAGTGCTCGGCGAAATGTCGCTCCTCTGTTTTCATTGAAACAGCTCCTTATATCCGTTAGCGCAGCTAGCTAGCACCAGATGCTAACAACAGCAATACATGTAAGGTATGCCTCGCTCGCTCGTGCCACACATACACACACCCTCCCGGTCCTCCCGATGGCCAGTCGGTGCCTGCCGGTGAGCGTGGAAGTGTGGTCTGCCGGGTCTGCCACAAGCGGGCGGCAGGAGCGGGGCTGTCAGCATCAGCTTGTAGAATGTATTTTAAACTTGATGCTCTCTGAAACTACTTGACAGCCCTAATAATAACATCTGCCTATCAATTCTTCCATGAAAAACTCACAAACCCAACAAAGATCCTGATCAGATTCCAGAACCACCTCTTTTGGATCCTGCCAAATACAGTGGTGCAGGAAAGAGGAGCGTTATCATTTTAACGCTTCTGGGTTCCCTCGTCTCAAATACAGTCTTTTTTAATTTAGATTTTTGGTTGGACGCCTGAAATGAGGTCTGTATTTAAATGTTTTTTCGTTCAACAACATAACAAATGTCAGTAAATACCCCATTGGTAAATGTCTGAAGCTTTTATGTGTCATCAAATCGGCAGTATGCTAACAAGTGTCTAAATTAGACTAACTTCCTCATGCTTCAGCATTAGCTGCTTTTAGCTTAGCGGTGGTGATGTGAAGTCATGTGACCGTGATCTAGTTTGATTAAAGCCGAATGTTATCTTTCTACTTCTAGCGATGATTTACATTTCAACTATTATAAAAGTGGTGTTCATATTGGGAGTTTATCCTGCTGAATAATAAGGGGAACGTCTTATATATATCTTATTTCTGCAATAATACAAAAAACTGTTAAAACCCCATTGTTTTTTTCTTGTGAGAGCCCTACCAACATAAGCCGTTCTTCTACTTTGAGCTTCTGTCAGATATTTTACTCCCTTACCCTATCTCTTAGGTTGTGCCAAGCTGTAAGTACCCACTGTAAAGGAAACTGATTTTGAACACTTTGTATCTGCAATATCATTCTTCAAGTTTATGACCATAAATGTTATTTGGAATGAAGCTCAAAATGTAAACTGAGAGCTTTGTTTGGAATTTAATCTTCAACAATCCAGTACATAGCTGTTAGCCCAATGATGTCGATGTTGTGTTCCTTCCTACCCTCTGTAGTTAACAACAAGTTAAGTTGTTAAGACAATTCCTTGACTTATGAAAGATAATTTCACGAACCCGAAGGTTCTTTGTTCTGGTAGTTGGCACATAGTAGTACACTTTTGCATCGTGGCATGAGGAAATTGATTGATTTCCTTGATTTACTGAAACTTCTTTCATGCCTTTTATGTGTTTTTATTCTTTACCATCTGATTCACAAGAAGATATCACATTGGTGTAATTTCACAAAATGATCTTGTCTGATGCAGCTGTAAAGCCCCAGTGTATAGGACTATTTTCTTCCACCAGCAAAAACGTTATGCCATCACAACAGTTTAAAAGTTATAGGTTCTTTCTAAAACATTATTTGTGTACGACCAAATCTTGACATACCCTCTATCGTGTACATCATTTAAAGTTGCCACTCTGCGCTAAAAACTATGAAGTTGTGCGTTCAACACATCCTGCTTTATACAATACATTCTTAACCTGTTAAGCCCCAAGCCTGTTTTTTAGGTCTCACGGCCCGTCTACACTACAGGCGTCAAAAAATGCTTTCAACGCTTCGCCCATTCATTTGAATGGGGTGACGTAGGATATTTTCAAACTTCGCCGAACTGCATTGTAGGTAGCATGGCAAGGCGTTGCAAGCATCGCGAGCGTCTATCGGCGTCAAAAGTTGAACAATGTTCAACTTTTGAGGCTCGATGCTTGCTCGAAGCTGGCGTCAGCCAATCAAATCCCGTTTTTGCAATTCCCGCCAGTACAAGCGCTAGCCAATCAAACCGCGTGCAAGCTGGGAGAGCCAGACCGCAGTTCATTTCCTCATATTCCAAACGAGAAATTACGGTAGCAAATCACCCGGTTCTTTCCGACCAGAACTATTTACCGGGATACAAACCGGAGGAAACCAGGCATAGAGGGAGGTGGCAGAGACAGTGGGTGAAACTGGTAGGTTTTCGCCTGTTTGGGGATTTTATATCCAGTTTACTTCGTTTTAACATTGCTATTGCTTTGTATGTCGGGGGCGGGAGATTCATGTGATTGGTTGTTGGTCGCGTTGCTCGCAAAAAAACGCTAAGCTTCAGACACGCCCAGCTTCAAGCTTTTTCGATGCCTGTAGTGTAGACGGGCCGTCAGGCTCGAAAATGACATTCCCAGAACAAATTACTTCTAAACGGGGGTAAATTAATAATCTTTTTTCTCAAAGCAATGATAAACCTGTGAGTTGAATATAGAGAAGTCAGAATTGATATAGAATTTTTTTATTTTAAAGTAAATTCAGATTGAAGACAGTAAAAAAATTTAAATTATAGTGTCCTTCCTAAGAAAAAAACATTACTTCTAGTGAAAACAACCCTTGAATGATGGGATAGTAGACTAAAAGCTTTAGGAATCCAAACTATAACATAAAAGTACCCTGTATCAAGATTGATGCAAAACAAGTGACATTTGACCTTTTTAGAGGGGTTTAGCAACAAAAAACCCACTTCTGGGGTAATTTGGGTGGATTTTCCATATCTCTGGCCCCCCTCGGTCAATTTTGATGATTGACACCTCTTTTAAACCGTTAGAGCCAATAGAATCGAGGGGAAGTTCCTAAAAGCCATCTAAATATTACCATTGGTGAATGAGTGATGTATGCCCAAGACCGGAAGCTGGGTTGTAGCTCTCACACACTCTATATGAAATCTCAGTTTTTTAGGGTTTTTGACAAAAATGTAATGATGGATTATCAGTAATAATTTAAAAGTGACACAGAACGCAACATCTTGCAAGAAACAGCATCTGAGGGCTTCTTAACATTTAATAAACTGAATTTGTCATACTCACTTAACGGGAAAAAACTCAGTTGTCAGACAATATTAACCATCTGTAGCTAAACGAAACAAAAGGGTAATAACAAAGGCTCTGAATTAGCCCTGAGAGAAAAAATGCTAACGCAATTAGCACAAAACTAAAGGTAAAATACCCTTATTACTTATCAGATCTGCACAAACAAGATATCGATTAGCAAGCTGAGATTCCACAGATTCAGACATATAAGTATCATCACTGAGCGACCAGAACTCGCGACATGGGAAGCAAAACCAGACATCACACCACGTAGCATTACGGAGCAAACACGGGAGAAATTCTTACCTATGCTGTTGTTCTGATCAAAAGTTATGTTCAATGGCATTACAACGATAAAAACGCTGCTGAAGGTTAATCCGATGTGTCTGTGTCACTTTGAAATGATTCCTGATAATCCATCTTCATATTTATATCAATAACGGAGATTTCATATTAGCTGCTACGAGAGTGTATGACAGCTTCCGGTTTTGGGCATTCTGGCTACGCATCACTCATTCACCAATGGGTAATGTTTAGATGGATTTTAGGAACTTCCCCTCAATTCTATTGGCTCTAACGGTTAAAAATAGATGTCAATCATCAAAATCGACCGAGGGGTGCCCGACATATGGAAAATCCACCCAAATGACCCCAGAAGTTTTTTTTTCTTGCTAAATCTCTCTAAAAAGGTCAAATGTCACTTGTTTTGCATCAATCTTGATACAGGGTACTTATTATATGTTATAGTTTGGATTCCTAAAGCTTTTAGTCTACTTTCCCATCATTCAAGGCTGGTTTTCACTATAAGTAATGTTTTTTTTTGGACGGACACTATCATTTACATTTTTTTACTGTGTTCAATCTGAATTTACATTAAAATAAAAACAATTCTATATTGATTCTGACTTTTCTACATCCAACTCACAGGTTTATCATTGCTTTGAGAAAAAAGATTATTAATGTACCCCTTTTAGAAGTGAAGATATAGTCAATTGTTCTGGGAATGTCATTTTCGAGCCTGAGGCCTGAAAAACAGGCTTGGGGCTCAACTGGTTAACAGGTTAAGCAGTTGCATGATGTAAATGCACTGTTGAGGCCGGCAGTCCTTTTAAGTCACATTTGTTTATGACAATCAGCCTAATGTCTCTACATGAATGTACTGTTGTATTGTAATGATCCATCAACACACGAAGGGGGATTTCTCTTATGGCTGCCGTCCTACATTATGTTTACTTGATCCCATCCAATATCCGACTACATGTGGAGAGGACGTTTCTTCTCTCTTTCATACTTTTTAAGAAAAGAGATGACTATGTTTGGTTGTTTGAACAACTCCGTGAGGCCATGTATTCATACTGTACAGGCTTTAAGGAACATTTATTATTAAAGCTAAATGCAAAGGTCAGGAAAAATACATAATGATAGTTTTATTAAGTCTAGAAGTGTTTGATGGAAATGTTGTCATCAGATATATCCTGGTGTTTCCGTAAAGTACATTAAACTACACTCTGAATCCTAGCTAACAACATTAGCTTGTCCATTATTAGCAAGTGAGCTTTTGTTGCCCATAATGAGAGGGGGGAGACACATAAGTCTAATTTTCTCTATACATCTGGACACAACTCCTCCTACTCGCTCTTCGGTATACCCCCCAGCATCCTCTGTGTCCTCCTGATTGAAGTGGGGATAGCCGTTGTTCTGATCACCATGCTAGCCCGTAGTTTGTCATTTAGCTTGATGCGTGGCTTTCATGATTCTTTGTCTCATCCAAAGTTTCAGTCACTGAATTCTAACATATAAAACAGACTTGTTCATTAATTAATTATTTTGTGTTTTACTGTTTGATTTAGGGCGGCTCTGGCTCAGTGGGTAGTGTGCTGGACTTCATATAAGGGAAGAGCAAGTTTGAGTCCCACTGCAGTCAGCATGTCGTTGTGTCCCTGGGCAAGACACTTCACCCCAAATTGCTCCTGTGGGGATTGCCCACAGTACTGAATTCTAACAAGTGACATGTAATGTAATGTGATTTATTGATAAACAATAATTATCTGCTGTTTATTGCTGGCTTTTTCATTGCAGTGACTAATTAGTAAGTAAGTAAAGGAGAAGTAAATGGTTTGACCATTCTTGTTTATGTGTGTAAGTCTCTCAAAGTGATGTAAACATTGCATGTGACATTTTTCTGTAGTTTTAAATGTCAAAAATCCAGATCAAGCAGACCCATGTTTGTGAATATTTGTGTGTATTTTGGGCTTTTTGTGGTGTTTGATTGATAGTGTGTGTCTGTGTGTTTAAATGTACACGCAACTGAGTATCATACATCAGACACTGTGGTTGAGATTGTGTGTGTATGTGTCTAAATGACTAAATCCAACATGCAACTATTTCAGATCACACACACACACACAGAGACATATGCTTGCAGTGTGAACTTTCTCATATCTCATGTTAATGTATTTTTACTTGTATCTCCCGAGACATCAGATGTAAGAGACAACTTCTAAGTGATGATGAGTATCACTTAAACACACACATCGCTCAGAAAAACATTCTGCAGTGTGCTGCCTGGACCCATTAAGTGTGTGTGTACATTTTTTGTGTGTGTACCTCTGCATTGTGTGTTAAGATCTGAGCTTGTGTGTTACAGATGTCACCGGGTAGATTTCCTTAATGCATGTTTCTGTTTGTGCGAGCATACATCCTAGAGTGCCTTTTTGTTTGCGGTTGAATGTGTGTGTCCGTGTGTGTGCGTGTTCTTTAACGTTGCACTGGCCCACATGAGCGATGCAGGCGGTGCGGCCACAGTCGGTTCACTATAAATCACAGCGACAAACGCTGAATTTGTGTGTTAGGAAAACTGCTTGTTCCCTCTGAAATGTCGGGGCGCTCACCTCCAACTAAATATCTCTGTCTGCGGCACAACCTCCCAACGTCCTTGGAGGAAGGCGCACTCAGACACAAAGGCACAGACCTCCAGGAACACTCTGCGAGAGAAAAAATGCTTCCTTTTACACAGCACACCCTTACTCTAAAGCAGGCACTCTCCTAGGCAGTATAGACATTGAAAACATGGTTTGGTTTTTGTTATACATGCTTTCAGGGTTTAACTAAGGTCCTTATAACTCTGCTGTTATCTTTCTAAAAAAGGATGAATCTGAGTGTTTTCTCATCTGGTGATTCAATCATCAGGGACGCAACATATTAACCTCACATAAAAGGGTTACTTTAGTTCTATGCTACCTATGGCTCTGCAACCTTCATGGTTAATTGTTTTTGTTTTGTTTAGCTATGAAACTGATTGGTGGAAGATAGGGAAATATTTTGCTCATGATTAAAAGAAGGCAACGTTGCAAAAATACAGGGTTCAACTCTGATCTCTATTCAAATTCAGATCCTTTGTAAAGCTTATTGGCAATAAAACATTGCTCAACTTCTGCTTTTGAGAGAGTCAATTCTAAAGCTTAGAATAGGGCCAAGTCACTAAACATAAAGTATTCGCAATACATATTACCATCACATCTAGAATTGAAGAGAGTTCAGGTATAACAGAACCATTTCAAGCTAAGAAACACTAACAAATACCCTAAAACCTAAACTAATATAACCTTAAATGGTAATATACAGTATAATAGATATAAAACACACACATTACAAGGAGAACATTATATAAATGAATGCATTATGGAGTTAAGTAAACTAGTGACAAAGTTCCAGTCTGTTCCAGCTGGGCATGGTTTCCACACAATATCCAATTGGAACACCTAGCTCATTCCAAGCTCAATTGACAATTTGAGGGAAGTAAACAAAATTACCCACAGCATCGTAAACTTTAAAGCATAAAATGAATGACACTTTACCGATTCACATATTCACTAATATTTGACTAATTTTGGAATCCGCATGATCGCTTGTCATTTCACTGTTTGTCAGGGGCACGAGGCGAGATGAATGTGGTCTTTGGATGATCGGATGGATTTCTTGCATTTTTGGTCAGCTGTCTTGTAGTATGAGCAGTTCCACAACATGATTTATCTCAAATGCTGTCTTACGATCTGCTCTCAACTGTAGTGAGCCTTTTTAAATACTGTTGGCAGGCTGTTATGTGTACAAGGTCACACATGCACAGATGCACAGGCTTCTTCTGAAGTAGACAAACTCAACATGAAACATACACATCATCACATGAATAAACATATGCACAGCAATTACATCACATCTCTGACACAGACACAAACCAGCCTTCGCCTCATATGAGAAGTTTAACCTTGTTGAGGCTAGATTTGTGTCCCAAGATGACAGGTGAGGCTCCACAAAGTCACACACACACACACACACACACACACAGGACATAACAAAGTCAGCTGCAGACAGAGTACTGATGTAGACCTTTATGCTGTGTACAGCATACTGAATGGGCGTCTGGTGTTATCAGTACACTATTGTGTTGAGAGAGCATGTGTGTGTGTGTGCGGATGTGTGTGTGTGTGAATTTCTTTCTTACTCTAGCCTCCCTAAAATGTTATATACTGGAAAGGCATATTAAAAGTCTTCAATGTTTTTGAACCCCTGCCTTATTGTTGTGATTCAGAGTTACTATTCAGGTGGCTGTGGTAGTTGTCTTGTGGTGATGGTTGCATTTTGAAAGTAAAAAGTGAATGCTTCTCAAATCCCATGAATTCTGTGTATATTGATGGTGTTTTGTGTTCCAATGGGAGCCAACTGGAGGTCATACAGACTTCTGATTTAGCTCTGCGTCACTGATAATAACCTGCTGCTGCTGTGATAATGTCCTTTCCACATCCTGCTCCCACATTACCAGTTTTGCTGCTGCATTCATTTAATACTACACAGGTGGTTTCACAGTCTCCCTCGTTCAACAGATCCCATTGCGTCTGTCAAGCTTCAGCTTATAAAATCTAATTCTCTCTCCATCACACTACTCTGCTGCTACACCGTCTGCCTGTCGCTGCTTCCTTCCTTTTCACTCGTATATATTATTGTTTTGATTTAAATGTCTCCCTTCTATTTCTTATTTTCCTACTTTCTGTCCATTACCTCTTCTTTCCTTTTCTTCCCATATGTATTTCCTCTGTCTGCCTTCTCATCTCGTTTGACGTTATCACTTTTATTTTCCACCTATTTCTGTCTTTACTTTCTACTTTTCTTTTTTTTCCTACTCTTTGACCTAGCTTTGTGACTCGTATCTATATTCTCTTTTTTTCTTCTTGTTATTGACTTCTTTGCCTTTTGCTTTTCTCAAAGTGTCTTTATCTCTTTTTACTTTCTTTTGTAGATAATTCCATAAGCACCTTCCTTCTTCTTTATAAGCTTTTTTTATTTCCTTTCATGCCTTTTCAACGTCCCTTTATTCAAACCTTTCTCTCTTTTCCGCCTTTCTTTTCACTTGTCTTCTCTTCACTTTATTTCCTTTTAAAAGGCCTACGGTGGCCGATAGATGCAAACGCTCTACAACATCCCAAAACACTTCTACTAGGAGAAACACGCGTCACTTTCAAAAACAATGCAAATAAAAAAACACAAATGTGCCAAAACGCATACAAATGAAGAAACATTTTCACCACCTGGAGAACACATACGCAGCATTTTGAAAACATTTACCAACCTTACCAAACATGGGCAGCATTTACTAAACATACTGCATAAACGAAACGCTGCAAGAAGTTCAAAACACAACTGAAACACTAAAAAGTGACTCTGGTACCGACCCGCATGTTGACGTATCTATGTGTATGTTCATAATTGTTTGGTCGGTTTGTTGAAGTAACTATTAGTTAGCTAGCTTTACAGCAGATCTGCAAACATAACGGACGGAATCATGCGATCACATTGTTCAAATAAAACCAATACAACTTTAGGTTATTTTCCAGTGACAGTTGACCAATCTTAAAATCCCCGAATGTCAACAAGCTCGAGCACGGTCAAGTTGGTGAATGTTTTCTAAATGCTGCGCATTTGTTGTCAAGTCGGTGAGGACGTTTCTAAATGTACATGCATATTGGCTCAGTTGTGTTGTATTTGCATTGTTTTTGAAAGTGCAGTGTGTCTGTCCTAACGTTTAACGTGTCCTAATGTTTTGGGCCGTTGTAGTCCCTGTCAGCCACCGCCATTTCCTCATTTTTTCTCCCTTTTATGACTTTTCTGCGCTCCTTTCTCCCAACCTTTCCCTGCTGCCTGCCTCTCTTCTCACCTTTCCTTATTCCTGTCAGCCACTCTACCCACGAGTCTACCTATCTGTCGTTCTTCCCGTCTCCCTGCCTTGCCTCCTGCTCAGGCGGCGCTGGTTCATTACTCTGCATGCTGCCATGATGTGATTTCAATGCAAATAGCGGGCAAAACACAAATGGATCAGGTTCTCGGCGCAGAGAGAGAGGGGAAAGAGAGAGATCAGAAGACTGAGTGGGTGCGAGGCAGCGTGTGACTTCTATTCTTCTGATTTCTCAAATGGAGAAGCATACGATCAAGCTCAGATCTTCACACACTATCACTCCTGCAGAGAGAGGCTGTGTGTGGATGGAAGTCATCTCTCCTGTAGCGAGCACAGCTGCAAATCACTGTCAATCACATCAAATCCTGTCTACACATCTGAGAAACACACTGATACATATGCAAGTATATTTCAAATATTCACACACACACACACACACACACACACACACACACACACACACACACACACACACACACACACACACACACACACACACACACACACACACACACACACACACACACACAGAGAGAGAGAGAGACCACCTGCGAGGAACTTAAGAAGATCTTCTTTGATAGTGGAAGTGATATCTGACTGGTAAATGGAAATTCTCCGTGTCCGTGGTTGAAAGCGGGACTCCCTGTTATGATTTCACGCTAGCAGACGTCACTAAATTCTCTTTTCATCTTCGGGTTCTTTTTTTTTTTCTCATTTCTTCTCGTGCCTTGCAGGAATTTGAAATGGATATGTTTCTCTGTCCAATTTAAACCCACTTTATTAACTATGACTCTCAGAAAATAAAATGTATTCATGAGCAAAAGTCCTTTAAAGTGCTAATCATAGTAAAAACCGTTTGAATGCCATATTTATAACCAAGTCGATTTTTGAAGTGCTCTGAAGCACTAATCATTTTATGAATCCATCGTTTGCAGACGTTTTGATTAATTTCTCAATTTATGCGAAACTCTGGCTTTAAAAAAAGAATACAGTTTACAGGGGCCTTTTTATGCTTTTTGGGGTTTTCAATTTGATGTAGTGTGTTAAATGGGTTTGTGTGCATGTAAATGTCTGCTAAGGCAAATATCACTGTGTTCCCTCCAGAGGGAGTTTCTCTCCCACACACTTCCCCCCACTCCTTTGGACTCCTTAGTTTACTTCCGTAAGATAGTGACATCACAATGTTAAACTCGCCCTTCTATTGGTTATTGCTCCAATACATTGTATGTGCGGGACATCTCTAAGCAGTTAACCAATCAGAGCAGACTGTGGTTTCAGACAGAGGGTGAAAATAGGTGCTGCAGCACAGGCAGTATGAGAAAAATAAAGAGCTTTTTGAACATTAAAGCATGTAAGGATGTCAGAGTAGAGGCACAACATGCTAAGAAAGCTGTGAAAAGTGATCAGTTCTGCAATAGTATACAAAACAGTACACAAAAACATTATTATTAAAAATTATTATTAATAATAATAATAATACTAATTAATTATATAAATTGTCAATATTTGTTTGTTTAAAATATGGAATGCACCCAGAAATATGTGTAAAATATGATTTAAAAATAATTTGCACAATATATATGCATTTCCTACACAGTGTATGACTGTAGTTCAGTTCTGGGGCAATGGAGAAATCGCCCCCACGGAGGCGGGTCTCTGTAGCAGGTTAGTCAATTGCTGATTCAAGATATGAACGTGTGTCATAAACTGTAGCCAATCAGCGTCCTCAAAACTAATACCGGAGGGGCGATTATTTTATCGCCCCAAGTAAGCAACTGCTACGCAGCTGGGCGACGGCCACAGGATTGCAGTGAAGAAACACAATGAGAAGGTGGATAAAAACAGGCATATTTTGTCCAAAATAATGAAGTTTTGTGGGGCTTTTGAGTTGGCTTTGCGTGGGCATGACGAGACGGACTCTTCAGTCAACCATGGCATTTTCAGGGGATTGGTGGATTTTGTTTCCTCCTTGCACACCGTGCTGGAGGAGCACCTTAAGACCGCCACCGTTTTTAAAGGCACCTCAAAGACGTACACCACATTGATTTTAAGAATAAGAATAATTATTATTAGTTTGTTACATCTTCAGCTTTTTGTATTACTGTTGATTATACCGTTGTTCTGTATGATATATATATTATCATATATATATATATATTTCCATACATATATATATATAGTATATACATCATAAATATATATATATATTAGGGCTGTCAGTCGATTAAAATATTAATCGCATTATTGTCCATAGTTAATCGCGATTAATCGCAAATTAATCGCACATTTTTTATCTGTTCTAAATGTACCTTAGAGGAATATTTTTCAAGTTTTTAATACTGTTATCAACATATGAGTGGACAAATATGCTTTATGCAAATGTTTATTATCATTTGAACAATGACAAATATTCTCATGAATATTAAACACAACAACCTCTGAACATTACAAATATTTGCCTCAATTCAACCTGAAACCTCTCTCATACAATACAAATGGTGTGTGTGTGTGTGTGTGTGTGTGTGTGTGTGTGTGTGTGTGTGTGTGTGTGTGTGTGTGTGTGTGTGTGTGTGTGTGTGTGTGTGTGTGTGTGTGTGTGTGTGAGATGGATCGTTGGAGCTATGTGCAACTCAAGGCATATGCTCGAACGGGAGCTGCCTGGACGCTGCAATCATGTTGCGCACTATCCGTGCTGAGTGTGCTGACTTTTCGTACAATGTCCCACTGTCTGGCTTCCTGCATAAAGTCAAGTGCTCGGCGCAGTTGTGGCGAAATGTCGCTCCTCTGTTTTCATTTAAACGGCTCCATATCCGTTAGCGCAGCTAGCTAGCACCAGATGCTAACAACAACAATGCACGTAAGGTCTCTCTCTCGCTCGCTCGGGCCACACATACACACACCCTCCCGGTCCTCCCAACAGCCAGTCGGTGCCTGCCGGTGAGCGTGGAAGTGTGGTCTGCCACAAGCGGGCGGCAGGAGCGGGGCTGTCAGCATCAGCTTGTAGATGGTATTTTAAACTCGATGCGCTCTGAAACTACGGGGCGGCCGAGGAAAAAAAATACACATGCGTTAATCGCGTTAAAATAATTAGTGGCGTTAATTTTTTTTTGCGTTATTAACGCGTTAACTTGACAGCGCTAATATATATATATACATATATACGTATGCAAGTATTGCTAATGCCATTGTTTTAAGTTTTTGTACATAGTCCTCAGTCTCAAATGCTTAAATTGTTTATGGAGGCATTACAATTTAAGACTCGTAAATGATCAGTGAAAACTCCTGTTTTTTTGCATTAAGTCATACTGGGATGTTTGCTGAAATTGATTGCATGTGGCACAGCCCTACCTAGAAAAAATTCCACCAGCCGCCACTGATACAAAAGAATGCCCATGGGATCATAAACATATGAAACATAATCTTTTCTGTGCTTTTTTAAATTTTTATTAAGTTATTCTTATAAAAGAGAAAAAACAATACTCAGTCGTTTTAGAACACCTGATTAGAGTTATCAAGAGAAAATAGAATTACAATGATTTCTAATTGGAACAAATTAGAACATAAAATTCCATGTGAAACATCAACTCTGTAATGTGGGGGAAGCAGGAAGGCTGACTTTACAGCTTTTACTTTGCTACACTAAAAACTTGGCAATCACTTGTTGCAGCCACTAGCTGTCTTACCTGAAAAAACAAACGTGGAAAATTAGATTTTTCAAGCAATTTACCAAGTAGGCCTATTATACTAGAATGCCATCCGGGCCTCCGGGGAGAACGGGTGTTTTCAAGTGCAGGTGAAGTGCTGGCTTTGATTATGATTATTTCCCAACTCCTCGGGCTCCGACTCACAAAAAGAGAACTAGATGTTAGATTTCCTCAATTAGAAGTCTATCTGCTGTTAATCTTTTTTCTCTGATTGTTTTTTTTGCATTCTTTTGTAGAATGTCATTTTCAGAATGAATGAGGTTAGTTTAATTGGGGAAAGAGTGTGGACATCAGTGGAAGGTCGGTGGAACCCAAGGGAAAATTATAAATCACTTCTCTTTTCACACTAACGTTTGGTGAAGACTACCATAATATTGTGGATTACTAGCAGAATTACAATGTTAAAACTAAAAGAGCATGTAGTGTTTGTTGTAAAAGGATCAGATGTTATCTCTTCTCTGTTAGCTGTACTGTTCTGTAGGCTAATACTCTAAGTGTGAATCAATACGCCGTCGCCTACTGTCTGAATCTGCTTTATGATTTTCACTTTCTTTGGTTCATTTGTTCTTTTTTTTATTCATTAGCTGAACCTATATGTTCATGTGTTCATTGTTGATAGGCATGAATATACTCAATGAAAGGCAGGTTTTCCTATCAATAAAATAATTTTTGATTTCGCCATAGGATTTTGGAAAATAGCTGGAAATAAGGTCTGTGGTGTACACATTTAAGAGACGGATCACGTTTTGTTCAGCCGGATAATATCCACATGTCTATCCTACTTTTATAATTTTCGAATCATAAATCTATTCGCCAGAAGCAAAATGCTAACGTTATGCTATAAACGAACTACAGCAGGGTCGCTGCTTCAACGTCACGCCAACTTAAGATCCATATTCAAACATACAGATTGTAAATGGTACAAGTTGAAGTGTTTGTTTGAACAGTTTGCAAGAGCGCAGGTACTTGCTTTCAAGCAGAACAGGGCAAACAAACTTAGCGGGAGTGTTTGGTGTAATGACGTAAAACGGCCTGGACAACTTCTGTAGTCCTATTCAGCCACTTGTTAACAACCATCGTTTTTCAGACACGTAAACTCTTCAAAAATCACCAGCGGGGTCACTGCTGATGTATTTAATGTCGTAGAACAAAACGTGATCTGTCTCTTCAATTTGTGTCAAACACAGACCTTATTTGGAGCTATTTTCCAAAATCCTATGGAGAAATTGCATTGCTTTTTATCGAAGGAACCGGACGTGGTAAAAATGCTAACTTACTTCCGGGTTTTAGGACGCGTCACTGCGGTTCTCTATTGGTCGTGCTTTTTACAGCGCCACGGCTTCCACAGATGAAATATTTGTATATATTTATTGTCAAAGCATTTAATGTATTCATTGCTATCGGGATGTTAAGAGCATTCCATGGAATATAACAAAAAGTGTTTCTGAAGTGAATTACATACCCCACCTTTAAGTTAAAAACATCTTATTGATATTTATTTTCTCTCTTATCTAAAAGTAAGCAAAGCAATCAGGTTACATTCATTTTGATGCTCAGATAAAGTTACTGATTATATTTTTTACAGACTCGTAGTAATTGTAATGGATTTAAATGTTTATGTAACCCTCCCAACCCTGTTTGTATCAAAGGGATTCACCTCCAGGAATGATCTGCCTGATGGAGAGGCTTTTGTCCAAAATGTCTCCTAATTCTGGCTTTTTATGTCACAAAATGTGAGAAATGCATAGCAAAATTGTAATGGAATACATTTTATAGTAACCCGTTCAACCCTGGTTACAAATCACATGTCTTTTACCTCAGCTTCAGTAGCTGATCGTATTGCCTTCCTCTTAGCCTCTCCGTGTCCCGGGGTAAGAAAATCAGGACGCAAATGCTCTTCAAGAGGAGTGTAAAGTATAAACAAAAAGCGAGCTTAAAATAAAGCTGATACCAAAACAGGGACCAGACAAAGTAAAGCAAAACCAATCAACACAAATAAAGAAAAACTGAACGAGTACAAACCGGAGGGCATGAGGAACAGGAACATAGACGAAGAACCCAAAAGAACACGAGGGGAGAAAGGCCTATACACTATAGGACTAATCACAAAGACAAGACACATCTGGATAGGGCAGGCAGAAGGCGGGAAAACACAGGAAGTCCAACCAGACAAGACACAAATAGAATATACATTCCAAAAGAAAACAGGACACATTAAACACAAAAACGAACATGCTTTGCAAAGTGAGCACCTTGTGAATCCTCTGCAGCCCACCTCCACTGCTCAGAGTGAGTCCGCCACCCCCCCTTCTGCACTCACTCACAAGCTCCTGGAACTTGGTGCTTTGTGCTTGCTCTTGTTGGCTTCCCCAGTGCGCTCTCCCATATGGTTTATTAAGAGGAAAAAGTTAACTTTAGTTCAGTTTCCTCTTGCATTGGTATATGGTGGTTATGGACATTGGTACATGAAGCTCATACTTGCACAACATACAGTAATTCCCACAAACTTGGCTGGGTCTTAGGGATTGTTATAACATTGGAGAGGAAATGGTTTGAAATATAAACTATTTCTGTTTTTGGTCTTGAATTGACCATGCGCCAACAAGAACATTCATTTAGTTACTTTAACCATTATATCGTTAAACTATTTCATCTGCTTTTCGCACAAACAACATGTGTTCATGCATTTCGTAGACCTGGTGTTTGTCAGATTGTTATCAGGCTTCTGTGTTTGTGTGTGTGAGCCCCTTACTGTTTTTGTTGCTTATATCCAATTCACCATTCTCTCTAAAAATGTAATGTATGGTTTGGACAGCTTGATTTATGCCATCCCTTACTGGGGTGTTGTAGGTCCTCAATAAAAAAAACAACACTATTAATAATTTAATCTCCCTAGTATTGCTTGCTGCCTGCTGCCTCGACCTAGGCTTCACCAAGAGAATCACAGAGCCATGCATTTTAGAGCCAAACCTATGTTTCTTCTACATTTTGGTCTACTCATTGATCTTAAAGTGGCCCTAATCAGTATTTTTACATTAACAATACATTAGGTGACAAAGAGATCTCTTGTGTGTTGAACCCGCACCCAACTCTTCAGCTTCTTTCCCTCTTTAGTGTCTTTAAGCTATAGAGTTCTGGCCAAAAACCAAAACAACAACAGTTACTGTAAGTGACCTTATTGTTGTACTCTCTCTACTGACAGCAAAGGATATAGACAGTTTGAAGACTAGCCAGAGGAAACATTTAGCAACTGGTAGGCTACTGTAGGTAGCTTTCGAAGTAGTTGGCGGAGAAGAAAAAAGGAGCTAAATTGTGAGATAGTATTGATTTTAAATTTGTCAAGGGTCCAGAAACATGACTTGAGATTAATGCTAATGTTTTCAAAGTTGTGTTTAAAGGTTTTTTGGTTGTGCAGTTCGTCAGGGTATCCTATTGTATTATTATAGTAAACAATGGCCCGATGTATTCTCCTCTGTCTGTCACTGATTCTTTTGAACAACCATTTGCCAAGTCAAACACTTAGAATCATAAAACGGCAGCAGGTTTAGTTTTATTTGATTTATTATTATCTATAACTAGTGAATTTCAGGAATTCCAAAATACTAAATAAGGCAGATAACATCTTGACTCTCCTTGGTGTTTTTCATCATGTGATCAGTGTCCTGGGAACACGGCAGGTGTTTATGTCTGTGGACATATTTGGTCCCCAAAATAGCATCACAACCACTCAAGATTCTTTCAATGTTAAGATGAGTTTAATGTTGTCACATTTAAATATATATTAATGCTAAAAAAGCTTGAGCAGAATCTAAGAAGCAAAAAACTCAACTATATTTGGCAATCCTCCCTTACATAATTTGTTCTGGTTTTGCCTTAGGCTAGATGGCACACACTGTAAACTACTTGCCATGTGGGGTTTGTTAGAGATTTAAAGGGATATCTGGTCCGCTTTTCAAATCTCCGCGCGTCCCTATCAAGCTGGTTAATACAGGAAGGAATCCAGAGCTACCAAATAACCGTTAAACAATAATCTACTTTAATGATAATATGACAATGCAATACAATCAATACAGTACAAATTTAATACAAATTACCCTTGGGATCCCGAATGTACCTGCACGTGTGCCAGCCAGAGGAAAGAGGCTGAACACCGCGTGTGTGTCTGTTTATACTCTTTGACAATGGGAGGAGTTATCAGATCCTCCCATTTAGAGCTCATTGATTGGCAGCCCAAATATCACAGACACCTCCGACCTTAGGTTTCCCCAACCACTGTAGCTAGATAAGTTGAATGCAAATCAAGACATGCTCTCACCTTCCCCCATCTTCCTTTGTCCTCAAAAACACATGTCAAAAGGCCCCAAATCCAGCTCACAGTTTTACCCAAATTATTCTCATTTTAAGCTTATCCATAGTTTGCTAACATGAATAAATACAAATATAACTCTACAAATCCCCCTTTTTATCTCCTTCTCCAGAGATAAACTTAGACAAGGCGTTTTGAAATATACCCACTGTCATTCTTTTCTACTGTGTCCGTCCCCCAAACATTGTATAAATCCATCCGAAGCTGGTATTTAGAGTACTTGAAACCTTCATGGAGACAGAACACCACTTTCCATGGCAGTGAAGGAACCATGAGGGGGTAGCTGAGTGCTAGAATCACCAGCCCCCCGCCCCCCTCAGAGGAATAGCCCACAAGGACAGCTAATAGGGAGGGGGAGATGCGGCTTTCCCTTCACGGGTAGAACTGATCAGAGAGAAGTAGACTCCTCTGCTGCCTCGACAAGTCCCCTGTGCCGTCCTGGCTTGCCGTGTCTTTGTCCCCCCGATCCGCTGACAGCAGCTTCTGGGCTGCCTGCTAGAGAGATGTCTTCCTCCTCCGCCTCCTCCGGCCCGCTGATGGCGGCTTCCGGGTCGATGCTGTAGAGATGTCTCCAGGGTCCTGCTCCTCCAGTCCGCTGCTTCCGAGTAGTCCACGTCTGCCAGGGCCACGTCCGTCCTGATGTCGTCCCCTGGTCCTAGCAGGTGGTTTCCCCGCCGCACACTGGCTCCCGTGGTACGAGCTGTCCCCCTTTTCTCCCAGGCAGACGGCATAAGAGGTCCGCTGGGTTACTCGGTCGGGCCGGAGAGCCTGGGGTTGAGCCACTTTGTCCTGATGACCTTCAGCCAGACGAACTCTGCTGTGTCGGCCTTGTGCTTCTCGGGTCCCCCTTTTGGCGCCAGCAACCTGTGTGGAGAAATCTGATACAACTCCCTCAAGCCTACGCTCAGCTGTTTTGACCCACTTGGAGCCTGTTGGTGGGGTGTCTTGAAACAACAGCCGTCTGTGAACAGGTTTTCTAAATTAATTGTAGACCTCCTATCTGCCAGTGCAGCCTCAGAATCTTAATACTTGGACTGTGCCAACTAAATAAGAACCCCAACATCTTTAGGTAAACTAAATAACATATTTCAATAGCTCTGAATTTCTGACAAGCATCCGTGTTTATTTTTAAATGAAATCCTATTTAAAATCCAAATATAATATGAACTGCTAATGTTTCTGGTAAAGAAACACACTAATGTTATGGATTCAAAAACAACCAAAATCACGATACTAACAAAGTGAATGATTTCCTGGTGATACTGCTTCTACCTGTCAGTGCTTAGATATTATCACGCTGAAAAAATGAATACAGAATTCCAACAAACTGTCATCAAATGTCTTTCTATTATAAATTTAGATGAAAGGTATATCCCCATAATGACCTAAACAATAAAGTCTATGGCTTTTACTTCTTTACCAGGCTAGTTACATGATGTTGTCTAAATTAAATTCTGTCTCAATACACTACTATGTTTTAGCTTTAACTGTAATATGTTCTTTCTACATTTCAAACCTCAGTTACTTGGTGTCTGTTAAAATATTACAAAATGGTTTCATTATCACAGGTCAACTTCTTCGGTTTCACAGTAGCCCCTTGGCCACTACTTCTTTGTTACCTGCTGTAATTCAAATCAATATTTAGAAACATCTCAACATTCATCAAACAGTATCTTATCCCCAGATATGGAGCAGGTTAATTACATTCAATGCTCAGTTTGAACATCTGGGTTGGGGCGGAAGGTTTCTGTCAATCCTTAAAAGAAAAATTTAAATTGTGAATTTTACAGCCATGTTGAGATTTATACATTATACTCACTTCCCCTTTTTACACATGAAATCATGTGTAACAAAACCCTGTAATGGGAGGGGAACAAAAACTGTCAGGTAATTGGTTAGGGACATAACAAACATTATTTACAATTTGACATCCATTATCATTATTTCCACAGTAAACACTTCAGTGAAAATAAGTGTTCCTCTCCATCCTTCAGGCCTAAAAGAAACAGAATCTTCAGATTTTAGTTTTACATTTGCAAACCGCCAGCTCATGTGAGAAGAAAATATCACATGTGCGGTTTCCCCTTTTTGTGGAATTTTTAGGAAACCTCTCGTTTCCCTTGGCGCTCCAAAATAATATGTTAGTCCAAAAACATGCTTGGTTGGTTATTGTTTTAGAATCATGCAGTTACACTGATCACATGCCGGCATTCATTCACACTCACACTGTCTGGTTGTCATGTCAAGTTTGGTCAGCTTCACCCCAGAGTCAGTCATCCACAGTGCCTTGTCAAGTTACACTGTCGGTCAGGGTCAAAGGTCAGTTGGTCTCCGTCTTTTTTGGCCATGTGTCGTGCTCTGCAGAGACTTTGACATTTCAGCATAGGCCAGTATCCTTTGTCTACAAAAATATGTATATATGGACTAATTCACGATTTCTAACTTTTCATTGGGACTTCTGCCTCCCACCTTTCCTGAAACTTGGTACAAAACTCACTTCCTTCGAATACTACTACTACTGCAATCCATTTACACCTAATTAGTATTAAAATGTCTAATGATCTATTTCAGAAACTTGTGTACAATAACTATTATCTTGAGTCAAAACATTACTAGGATCTGTGTCGCTCTGCATTTCATAGCTCATTATACTCATTTATCTTTAATTCTGGTCTACATAAAAAACAATGTTAAACTCTTTAGCAGTGTGTGGAACCTTGGGTGTCCGAACATGCAACAATTACTCCCTCCTTTATCAAGGATTTAAACCTATGGTAATAACTATGCCACAAAGGTGAAATCAACACTTTAGATTGGAATTTTATATGTGGCTTGGCACCAGCTCTCTCTTTAACATTATTAATACAAATAAAGACTTGTCTTATAGAGTGGTTCCTAAAACTATCCTTTTAATGGTGATCAATATTGTAACCAATGAGATCACTACTTTATTCACACGTGAATAAAAACGTCTTAAAGAATGATTTGTTAAAAGATTGAAAATATTGAAGAATATGGTTCTACTCTGTCAGCGTGTTTTAGGATGATTCTCATTTTACTTTAATAGTTTCCTCTTACTGCTATTTTGAATTTACCAATTGATTAATAAATCTTTCTGTCTTTACGTATTTATGAAGTTAATTCAAGTTATTTAAATGTGCGTTTTGTGAATAAGTGTGTTTATGTGTAAACTCACTCATTCCCGTTCTCCTTTTCTCCTCCCCTGGTTTTCTCAAACCGTGACCCCGGCCTCCTCACTTCTAATCGACCATGCCAACTCCTCGATTCTGTCTTCTCTTCAGTCCATCAGCTGTTGAATCCATCCGCTGTAACTTTTCTAGGCAGCCATTGGCCCAGTCACATCTGCAGCCCCATCATGCCACTGTTGTTGCACTCCTCCTTCACAGTCTCTCTGCTGTTTTTATGGAGGGCGGATTCTGCTCTCATGTCCTGTCTGAGGGGCTGATGAGAGTATCTCTCTGTATGTCAGCATGCTGTTTGGTTCTGGATGCCACAGGTGGAGATAGTTCTGGCTGCAGTCTTGATGTAGTCTTGTTGTTGTTGTTGGTTCAGCTCTGGTTCTCTGTCTGTACGATGGAGAAGGAGGAGTCTCCTGTTGGGTTAGGTCTTTTGTCTGCTTGGAGGGTCGGGATCAAAGCCTTTCTAACTCAGAGGGGGAGTCCAGTACATTACCTATAAGAAGTCTAGCCCACTGATGTTAAATAAATCCAACCCTTTCCACTCTGTCTCTTTCTAATCATACTATCTGTCTTAGTTGTTAAATGCCATCTAAACAACATAATTAATGTCTACTAATGATATTACAAAAACTCACTCCAAAAATTGTTTCATCCATTGTTACATATTTACCCAACACAACTCTGAAATACTTACATGTTTCCAGCATCACATATTCCACACACTACGAAAAAAAAAACATCCCCATATTTTCTCTCATTTTAAATCCCACTGTTACTTCGAACAATAGTAAACCTGCAGAGCACACCAATCGGATCACAGTAATGCAATTTGAATCAAGTGTAGGCCTATGTCTACTTTCTGAACATTTATTTATATTGTCTAAATTCCTTGTCTATGATGTGCAAACAGTTCGAGTGTAAAATGTGTTTTTCACAATGTATTTACACTCTACAGATTCTTGAGTTTACTCATCTCCTAGTGCTGTCGTTGTAAAAAATGTTCAATTCCTTATTGTTTTGTACCAGTTTTCCAAAATCAGTTCTAATTAATATACTGGGCTATTGTCGTTGTTACTATTAACGTGCTTCCCGTCTTCAATACCGGCCAGCAATGTAATGAAAAATGTCAAGGGTGTGCTACCCCCTTTCAGCCACTAGATGGCAGCAGAAAAATGTCAAGGGTGTGATACCCCCTTTCAGCCGGCAGCAGCAGAGGTCCGCAGACAATTGCTCACACAGGTATTTTAGGTATAAATCACACCGATTTATTCCCCGTACAGTTTGTCCAGCTTTTATAATGTGATGTTTATTTCAACAGGCTAGTGTACCTCGAATGATGAAACACAGATCGTGAAGAGCCCTTTATCCCACGTTAGCTTTTCAAATTAAGTTTACAGACAAAGGGAAACGCTCTCCCTCGATTTAACATATAACTGACCTCTGGCTTTTAGCTTTCAGCCTTGGTCTGTTATTTAACCCCAGTTATAAACGGCGACCCGATCTAAAATATCGTGTTTCCAGGTTTTGTCGTGCAGGAATCAAACCTCGCAACCAAACAAACTGCACCGTCTCCACGCCACTCAGGAATAAACTACCTGCAGATCCGCGCCAAACTGCTCTATTTACGTTACGCAGGACTTTCCGTCTACCTGGCGATCAACGTTCACGTTTTGTATATAACTTTCCTAACATAGTAAAATATGCATTGTATATTCCATTTAAACTTTCTGGTCGTCTGGATTCTTCCTCAGCTTCGTTATATCTGGCACGTCGAGATCACCACTTGTTAGAGATTTAAAGGGATATCTGGTCCGCTTTTCAAATCTCCGCGCGTCCCTATCAAGCAGGTTAATACAGGAAGGAATCCAGAGCTACCAAATAACCGTTAAACAATAATCTACTTTAATGATAATATGACAATGCAATACAATCAATACAGTACAAATTTAATACAAATTACCCTTGGGATCCCGAATTTACCTGCACGTGTGCCAGCCAGAGGAAAGAGGCTGAACACCGCGTGTGTGTCTGTTTATACTCTTTGACAATGGGAGGAGTTATCAGATCCTCCCATTTAGAGCTCATTGATTGGCAGCCCAAATATCACAGACACCTCCGACCTTAGGTTTCCCCAACCACTGTAGCTAGATAAGTTGAATGCAAATCAAGACATGCTCTCACCTTCCCCCATCTTCCTTTGTCCTCAAAAACACATGTCAAAAGGCCCCAAATCCAGCTCACAGTTTTACCCAAATTATTCTCATTTTAAGCTTATCCATAGTTTGCTAACATGAATAAATACAAATATAACTCTAAAGGTTCTCTTTGGGTTCCGTAACAAAGTGGATCCTGGCACACCAGGAGACATATATAAATATTCTTCAATGCTTCATGTTTATTGTATAAGAAGGAATGCAGGGCAAACCTGATGGAGCCAGCGGCAAAACACGATGGTTGCACAGTTGATCTTGTTATTTATGACATGATAAACAATTGGAGACACTTGTAGAACCAACTTTGTTGTAATACTTTATATTGCCAATGGTTTCATTAAAATACATGTCATTATTGACAGTCCTTTGTGTTGACCAGAGGTATTGGATTTTGTTAGTGTGAAAATCCAGAAAGCAGAATCACTTACCATCCAGGTTCTAGAGAGTGGTGCAGGTATGACTTTCTGCAGGCCAAACCAGGAAGTAAGCATCGCAATGGCTCCCTCGACCAGTCAATGGGATTTCTCCATAGGATCAGTAAATAAGCTCTGTGGCAAACAAACGTTTATGATACCTACACGTTTTGTTCAGCAGGATAATCTCAACATTTAAGACCACTTTTATGATTTTTGAAGAGTAAATTAAATCTCCAGAAGTAAATAATAAGCTATAAAGGATCTACATCACAATCAAATTGCTAAAGGCGGCTAATGTTCAGCATGATGATGTACTGTATAGCATTCTAATTTAGCCACTAGGTAGCAACCACTTTTCTGACACATATGGCGCATTTCCACTGCAGTGCGTAGCACGGTTTAAGCCAAAACCGGCCCTTTTTTTTTTGCGTTTCCACCAGGGGTAGTTCCGGCTAACGGATAACTTTTCAAAGTTTTTCTGGCCCTCCAAAATCGTGGTTCTTTCCGGGCCAACAACCTGGCTGAATATGCTAAACTAGTGTCGTGAGTGGCTTCAACTACAACACATGAACATATTTTACCGTGGTTTACATTTTAAAATGATGCCGAAGTAACATCATACTGATACCGAATAGTAAAAAACATGAATTAATGCTTTGAAAAGTCTCTGAATGGAAATCGGCTAAGCTGACGTTGTATATGCTCCGACCGTCCACACTCACAACAACGGCCTGCAGAAATAAATAAACCAGCGACTGTATTCACCATGACACAGACAGTCTGTGGTTTGTACTTGTTTAACTTTTGTCTAGTTTCTGAACAGATATGAGGAGCTGTGAGCTCTGAGTGCTAACAGCTAACGGCTGATGTTGGTTTTGTGGTTCGCATTGAAGATGACATCACGGCTCCGCCTACAATGCGTTACTATAGTTACTGCCCCAGCTTCTAAACTGTAATGGAAACGCAGCATAAAGTGAGCCTGGCCTAACAAGGCCTAACTATACCGTACTAAGCCATGCGAGGCCCTGCAGTGGAAATGCGTCTATATAGAAACCTCAGATATTCATCAGTGGGGAACTTACCGAGATATTTTATGCACTGAAAGATTGTTGAAGGTTGACTTTAAAATTGCCCAAAAAGATTCAATTTATACCCATCAGCGGGTAATATTTACCTTATGGAAAATGCAGAGATTTTCGCGTTATTGATCTCGCGCGAAAACATAAACATGACGTGTTGCTATAGCAACACCTGTTGTTTACTGCGGTTCCTTATAGATAGATAATAATAATAATAATAATAATAAATGGAATTTATAAAGCGCCTTTCACGGGACCCAAGGTCGCTGTGCATGGTGGACAGACAAATCAAAACAGACAATGAGGAGCAAACAAAACAAAAAAATAAATAAAGGAAGCCGGGGGACCAGGAAAGGACTAGGGTCCGAAGGCCATGGTGAACAGGTGTGTTTTCAGTGAGGATTTGAAGATGTCCAGTGAGGCAGCGTTCTGGATCTCGGCAGGAAGTGCATTCCAGAGGGTGGGGACCGCAACACTGAACGCCCTGTCACCAACAGTACGAAGGCGAGAGCGGGGGATGGAGAGCAGGCCCGTGTCTGAGGACCGCAGACTCCGAGAGGGGGTGTAGGGATGTAGAAGGTCTGTTCTCTCTTGAGAGAGAGAGAGAGAGAGAGAGAGAGAGAGAGAGAGAGAGAGAGAGAGAGAGAGAGAGAGAGAGAGAGAGAGAGAGAGAGAGAGATCTTTTATACTTCATTCAATCTGCATAAACTAGATATCATATGAAAGCTGAGTCCACAGATTCTATTGGTATAAGTTTCATCACTGTGCGATCAAAACTCACTCTTAACCCTGTGTTCTAGTATGATTGTTTGTTTGTAGCCTTTATTTAACCAGGTGAAAGCCCCTTGAGATCAAAAGATCTCTTTTTCAAGGGTGACCTGCAGCACATAGGTTACACATATAACATAAAAACAACAGAACAACAATAAGGACAACATAAATTACAGGGTACAGTTTACAAAACTCTATTTACAGTGACAGGTACCATGAGTATCAAACAGCATGTCACCCAGCCGAGTTTTAAAATGATGCAGGGGAACCAAAGTGCTCAGTTTAAAAAAAAATGCAGGCTGTTCCAAGTTAGTGGAGCTGCACAACTAAAAGCTTTCTTCCCTAAGACAGTCCTAGCACTTGGCACATTTAATAAAACAACATCATGAGATCTCAGGCAATAAGTACTTTCAATTCGTAGAGAGATCAGAGAGCAGATATAAAAAGGTAGTTTACCCAACATGGCTTTGTAAATGAACATGTACCAATGACTGAGCCTCCGTACAGTTAGTGAAGGCAGACCTGCCTTGGCATACAGGGTACAGTGATGAGTAAGTGCTTTACAGTTAGTAACAAATCTCAGAGCACTGTGATAGGCGGCATCTAACTTTTCCAGGCAATGGGCAGGTGCATTCATATAGATCAAATCACCATAGTCCAGCACAGGTAAAAAGGTCACAGTGACTAACATTTTCCTGGCTTCAAAAGAGAAACAGGACTTGTTTCTGAAAAAGAAACCTAGTCTAACCCTCAGCTTTTTAAGCAGATTAATGACCTGAAGTTTAAAAGTAAGACAATCATCAAGCCAGATACCTAGGTATTTATAACAGGTAACTACTTTGAGTACTTGTCCTTGCATAGTAACAATATCCAAAGCAGTGTCTGTAGTCTTTTTAGCTTTAGAAAAGAGCATTACCTTGGTTTTATCAACATTTAAAAGAAGCTTAAGCTCAGCTAGCTGAGTCTGAATAATGTTAAAAACAGCCTGTAATTTAACACCAGCCTCCTTAAAGGCCCTGTCACACTGTCCCGAAATTGACACCTGATGGACACATGATAAAGGAAATGTTCAAATTCGGCTGTGATCGTAGCAACATCGGGCCATTCGTGAGGGCATCTTAAGCCATCGTATGACCGCCGGTGGAGTTTCTCAGGCTCCGGCAGCAACTTTGTGAGCGGCAACTTCGTAAGCACTCGTGAGGACATCTTGTCAAATCGTGTCATCTTCGTGTTATCATTGGTGCCATCGGGCATTCGCCCTCACTCTGATCGTGGCGAATGCCCGATGGCACCGATGATAACACGATGCCCTCACGATGGCCTTACGAAGGGCACAATTGACACACGAATTCAACACGAAAATGAACCTTCGCAAGGTCCTTCGGCAATTTTTTGGCATGCCAAAGATTTTGCCACCGCTCACGAAGTTGCTGCCGGAGCCTGAGAAACTCCACCGGCGGTCATACGATGGCTTAAGATGCCCTCACGAATGGCCCGATGTTGCTACGATCACAGCCGAATTTGAACATTTCCTTTATCGTGTGTCCATCGGGTTGTTTTATTGCACAACAAAATCATGTAAATATATTATGTAAATAACCCAATTTGTGTTCTGTGAAACTAAAAAGGATATAATATATTATTTTGAAGGACAGTTGACAGGAAGTTGTTGTTGTTATGGAAACAACATTACGGAGAAAACGTAATATTTTCTACATATAACGACGGATAAAGTAAAGAACAAAGTCTGAAGATATCAGTACAGTATCATAGTACTGTAACACAATTGTTCTTGGTACTTTCATTGCAGTTGTATGTCTTAAATGTAATGTAAATGTTGCCTTCGTGTGTGGTTCGGGGCCATCTTCGTGCGAAATTCACAATTCCATATTCGTGTGTCCATCGGGTGTCAATTTCGGGACAGTGTGACAGGGCCTTAATGGAGGGACCTGCACAGTACATCACGGTATCATCCGCATAAAAATGTAAAGTAGCTTCATCCACATTTTCACCTAAACTGTTGATATATATGGAGAATAAAAGTAGACCTAAAACAGAACCCTGGGGAACACCATTAGCAATGTTTAACCACTCAGAAGACAGCCCATCAAAGTGAACACATTGGGACCTTTCAGAGAGGTAGTTCACAAACCACCCCACTGCATGGCTGGATATGCCAATACTGAGTAGCCTCTGCTTTAAGATGCGATGATCGACGGTATCGAACGCTTTGGAAAGGTCAATAAACAGAGCTGCACAACTCTGCTTATTATCTCAAATACTCGCCACATCATTCACCACTTTCATTGTCGCAGTGATGGTGCTATGTTTCTTTCTGAAACCTGACTGATGTTTAAACAGGATATCATTATTACATAAAAACTCCTTTACTTGTTCACTCACTAGGCGTTCGAGCACCTTCGCCAGAGCTGACAATTTAGAGATTGGCCTATAGTTATTTAAAATAGTTGCCTCCCCTCCTTTTATTAAAGGCAAGACATACGCTGACTTCCATACTTTTGGAATTGCATTTGTGCTGAGGGAGAGGTTAAAAAGAGAAGTAAGAGGAAGAGCAATAACATCTGCAGCTATCTTTAAAAAGAAAGGTTCTACGTTGTCCGGGCCGGCCGGTTTCTTAGGATTTAACTTAGATAAGGCTTCATGAACAACATTAACAGTAAAAGGAGTAAAACTGAAAGGGTTTTCCAAACCACATTGTTCAGAGTCACATACTGTAGTGTTCACAGAAGCAGAGTTAGTCACAGAATCAAACAGAGAGCCACAGGACACAAAATGCTCATTAAAGCAATTTAACATAGTAGCCCTGTCCGATATAGAGCCAGATGCTGTGGTAATGCACGGAGGTAGCTCATTACGGATTTCACCGGTGGATATCGATTTTATGGCTTTCCAAAATTTCCTAGGATTATTTAGGTTTTCTGTGGTAACTGACAAATATTACTTCGACTTAGCACTTTTGATATGTCAAGTGAAGCTATTCCTTAGCTGCCTAAAATGCAGCCATTCTACCTCTGAGCCTGATTGCCTAGCCTTTACCCAGGCCTTGTTTCTCTCATGAAGGAGACTGGACAGTTCAGCAGAAAACCAAGGATTGTCTCGTCCCTTTACTCTAAATGTACGCAGGGGTGCATGTCTATCAATGATCTCCATAAAACCAAGATAAAAATAAGACCATGCGGTTTCTACATCAGCACACAGATCGATTTTACCCCAATCAAACCCAAACAGATCATGTACAAAACCTTTTATGTCTCTCTTAATGATAATGCGAGGTTTACCCTTTTGGACCTTTGTGTCCCTGATTATGGCTACAGCACAGTGGTCACTCACATCATTCGCAAATACTCCCACAGATAAGTATTTATAGTGAGCATTAGTTAAAATGAGATCAATAAGGGAGGATTTATTAGGGGACTTAATGTTAGGGCGAGTAGGACTGTCAACAATCTGAGTAACATTTAAAGAGATACAAAGGTTTTTAAAATCCTCTGATACTGCAATTAACCAGTCCCAGTTAAAATCTCCAAGTAGCACTATTTCCTTGTAGTCTAGTTGCGATAAAATATTTGCTAGCGAAGACAAGGAGTCCTTGACAGCTGTGGGGGGTATGTAACAGCCCACCACCATGACCTGTTGACCCTTTGCCACTTCTATATTTAAGGCTAAAAATTTGAATTGCTTACTGATAGATTTGGAAACTAATGTGGTTACACTGAACTTATTAACATAAATGGCAACGCCACCAACTTTATTAGCAGGGGTGCACACATGCCCGGCGCCCATTTGACATTCTTGCCCTCCCCCAATAAACACGATTTTTATTATATATAAAAATTAATTTAATTAATTAATTTTTTTTTGTATTTTTTTTTTTTTTTGTTGTTATAAATAAACTGAACTTTTATGCTACGATGTATGTGATGTCAGATAGTAACTAAAACAAAAAAAATCGCAGGCTACGTCAAATAAATTCATGTGTCTGTTGTGATTTGTGATTCGTCCACATTTAGACCAATCACAGTGTCACACTCTGCTGCCTATTCTGGATTTGTTTATTGTGCATTCTGTAGACTCCCATTTATGTTTGAATTACACAATGGACATCAGAAATTGTCTCAAAAGGTCTAAGGATTTATTAAAATGAAATAGCGATGAAAGAACTGCAGCCGATGGTGATGCTGGCGACCCTGCACCTGCCGTTGCAGCAGCACGCCTTAATGTCACAAGCTTGACCTCGGCCAACCCCGGGGCTGAGTTAGCGAGCCCAAGCCTTGACTCATCAAGGCGGCCGCCACCAACGCTGTCCACCGAGGCACAGCTCCTTGTGAACCTACCATCACCACCTGCGTTGCCACACCCTGTACCACACCCGCCATGCATCCTCCTCCTCCTCCTCCTCCTCCTGCTCCGTGCCGGTGCCTCCACTACAGACGCTACCTCGCAGCACATCAACAGGTACTATTGGGCCAGCAACCGCTCAAAGACCAACAGCCCCAGATGATCTTGGGGTTAATAAACCCAACCAGGTGAAACTGGATCGTTATCCAGGGAGATTGTTTTCAGGAAAGAAGCGCACTTTTGCCGCTGCATGGCACAACAACAGACCGGCTTGAATATTCGTTAAAAGCAGACGCAGCCTTTTATTTCCCCTGTAGACAGTTTAAAGTAAATACGTCTTCATCTGATGCGGCTTTTACTGTCAAAGGTTTTTGCGACTGGAAACACGCATTAGACTGATACAGGACTGCTAAGGCATGCTGCATCAAAAGAACACATTTCATGTGAGCGTTTGTGGAGAGAGAGACAGATACGCGAGGAAACAAATACGGAAATTAGTACTTTGGTGCAGATCAGCTGGCACAGAACCTTTATTACGAGTCAGCTGTCGTTGATATTGTAGCTTTTTTAGCTGTCAACCAACTCCCTCTCAGAGGTGACCACAATTCACTCCACAGCATGTCCGACTCAGGCAGTGGGCTCTTCCTGTCGCTGTTTGAGTATACGCTGCAGTACAAAGATGCAGAGTTGGCCTAAATAATGTACAGCATTCCCCACACAGCAACATACAGCTCTCACGACATGCACAATGCCATAATAGAGCTAACAGCAGCTCATCGTCTCCGTCTCTACTATTTCTCTCCGAGTGCAGCGATGAGGAAGCTGCCATCCATAACCAGTGTGCCTTGCTCGTGATTTACCAGTGTTTGTGCTGCCACGCACACAATGTTTCAAAGTGGTTGCTATGTTGCCCTTTATTTGTGTATTTGCGATAAGTGTGCGTCTTTGCGCAATGCTGTTGGCCTCGCTGTTTGATATATATATATATATTGTGCCGCAGGCCCGCAGCACGTGACAGGGTTGTGTGCCCTCCCATGAAAATCATATGCCCTCCCTTTAGATTTGTTCTGGCGCCGGGTCTGGGTGCACATCACGTTTTTGCCCTGGTTCTCAAAGGAGCACCTGGAGATGTTGCTTGGTGCTCATCCTTAAAATGAAATAAACCGTAACTTTTGAGGGGGTCTTGACTTTATTTGCCAGACACACGGCACTGAACACACGTGCAGAGGTGAACACAGAACACACATGCAGAGGTGAACACAAGACAACATTAGCACGACCAGTAATCCTACAAGCTGTCATCACTACCCTCCTGACTGTTCTCCTCACTGGTCTTCCTCTCTGTCAGACATGGTAGCTGATGATGTAGGCCTACTACTTTCTCTCTGGTTGAGTGAGTCTGCGATTAGCTGCTTGCATCCTCAAGTCAACAGCTGGTTTTGGGTCGAAAGTCTCTGTTGTCATCTTAGAAAAGTGGATGTAATCAAATAAGTATGTGAACATAACCAATAACAAATTAATGTAACTTATTTCATTTATGTTGTTCATTCATATCTTATTTTACCGTAACATTTATTTATGCATTTTTTTTTATCTCTCCAGTTTTAAAGGATATTTTTGGTTACCGTCCTATAGTATACATTGGAATGATTTCAAACCTGTGTATCCCAATAATTATAAAGGAGTGCCTTGGAAATATGTGTTTACATAAATTGTGACCATACCGTTTGAACTTAGACTAAAGTGAACTATCTAAACACTCAGTCCTTACCTCACTGAGCTGTAGTTATCAGCCTCTCAGTCTGACTGGAGAGGACTCTCCCTCCACATTATTGTAGAAACAACTTCTTCTTATATCCGTTAAAGCAGCTAGCACCAGATTCTAATAACAACAGCGCCGGTACCGGGCGGTGCGCCCTTCTCTCTCCCTCGCTCACTCGCATTTTGGCTGTGAGCTGCGGGCGCCAGATAAGCCAACATCCCCCATTTTCATCACTTACAGCGCCCATCGTACAGGGCTAAATGAAACGTGTAACCGGGGTGAAAAGGGTGTTACATTGACTTAATTATGAATATTGTTACATCAAGGCCGAAAATTAGGATGAGCACCAACGGTCAAAAATGTTTTTTTCCCTCCCAGAGCTGCCAGCGCAGAGCCTCCACAGATCTGGCGCCCTAGGCGAACATCTATAACGCCAGTGCTACGGGCCGGCCCTGAGTTCATATGCAACTCGCAAATATATTTATCTCTCTCTCTCTTCTCTCTTCTCTCTTTTCTCTTTTCTATTCTCCCTTCTCTCTGTTCTCTCTCTCCCTCTCTCTCTCAATGTTGGTACGCAAATGCGCCTTTTTTCAAATGACACGGTGCTCTTTTTTTGGCGGAGGTGCGCATGCGCACCTGCGCACCAGTTATGTGCAGCCCTGTTTAGGCCGGTCGGTACGATACACATTAAAACTATTTAAGGCAATGTCAGAGGCCAAAATAGATTTGTTTAGCCATGTTTCTGATAAAACAATGACGTCAGCGTCAGTCGAGCTCGCCCAGATACGGACAAAATCTAGTTTACCTAACAGACTGCGCACATTCAAGTGGATGAAACCCAACCCGGACCTAGCTTTAAAATCAGCAGGAGTAGCGATCTGACTACTACTACTGGGCGGACCAGGGTTAGGTTGTACATTTCCTGACAGTAATAACAACAACAAAAACAGGCATCTTTTCCTCTTAAACGACACACATACATTGTCATCTAATTTACCGGAAAAGTCTGCGAGAGTGTGATTAGAGTTTAAGAAGCAGTCCTGAAGAACCATCATCGCGGGCAAACAAAAAAGACAAACATATTTTGTATATTTTGTATTTTGTACCGGTAATTGTTTGTGTAACACATCCGAACCTTTGCAGGGGGTGCCCACTGTAGGTGGCAGAACAGACCTGAATCCAGTAGACTTCTCAGAATGACTAGAGATCTTCTCATAGTCCAAAACAGTTAACAGGCACAGCAGAATCCCGATATGGGCCATTTTCCCTGACCAGCACACAGTATCCTGCGATGTTCCTGGAGCAAATCAACACAGCAGCAAAGGACAGGCGAAAGCAGCAGCGTGGAAGCGTTCCGGTCTCTCCGTGGTATCCCCGGGGTAAAAGGTCTCCTCCGCACAGCAGCACACGCCCGGTGGAAGCAGGCCCCAGCCCGAAGCATGGAGCCACTCCGTCTCTCCGCGACGTCTCCGGGGTAAAAACCTCCTCAGCACAGCCGTACTCTACAGGTGGGAGCAGGCCTCCGCAGATCGCAGACACCAGACAGGTGGAATTTCAGGCAGCAGCAGATGGATTTTATGATAAATAAAAGAACATTGTACCTTGAAAATCAATGCATTCTAATAGCGGGTACATTTTACCCGTTTTAGGTATACAGCGACCACTGGCGGTTCTAGTGTTAATTAAATGTATTATGTCAACAAATTTCACATAACAGTAACAGGTTAGCTGAAAGCAATGATATTAAGTTGAACCGAATATGTTTATTTAAACGTAATATTATTGCTTTAAACTAACCTGTTACTGTTATGTGAAATCATAATCATAATTAAAGTCAACATTTTTTTCAATGTGTTGTAGAACAAAATGCAAACATCTCTTTAACTTGTGACTTTATTTCAGGCATCTAATTTAAAAGGCATTCAAACAACTATTGACTTTGAGATGAATGAACTGAAATGCTAACTATGTAACTAAACAGGCCGTAATCCTCCTCTTAACATTGTGCATTTCCCATAAGTCTATATTCAGACTTACAGCATCATTACATGTGTCATGCTGGGGTTGACGTACGTCGGCCTTCTCTGATTTACATCTGTCTGAATTCTAATTAGGGCTGAACGATTAATCGATTTTAAATCGCAATTTGAAATGATACGATTATGAAATGCTTACGCAGGTTAGTAATGCTCCATCACATGTTTTATATCTCTTACAGGGTGAATCTTAAACTGAAGCTTGACTTTAAAGCAACCCAACGGAAGTTTCTAGTAAGTTTAGTTCTTTCACTCGTAGCTCGGGCTGCGGGGGTGCTAGAGACGGGAGCATGTTGATGAAACCTTCCTAGCCGGAGATATGGCCGCTTTTACAAGTTTTACAATAAACTTCCGTTGGGTCGCTTAAAAACAAATATCGCAAATCGAATCGCAATCGCAATATCTGTCAGAAAAATCGCAATTAGATTATTTTTCCAAATCGTGCAGTCCTAATTCTAATAGAGCATTGCACCTTCTTACACACACACACACCAGAGTCCTGCACGGGTCTGATTTTCAAGACCCGCTCCCGCCCTGCACCCGCGATGTGCAATACCGAACCCGCCCCGCTAACCGCACATATTGCCAATTAGTTCCGCAACCCGACCCGACCCGTCGGCACAAGATCCGCAACCCGACCCGAACCCGCATAGCCTATATATGAGCAGTGAAAACGTGCAATTATTAACACACGCAGTTGCATATTTGTCTCAAAAAGCGTGGGATGTTGGTTATTTCCTCCATCTAGGAACCAAAAGCCTCCCAGACGTTGGATTTCGCTCTTGAGGAAGTGTTATTGAAAATGCTGTAGTCTCCGCTAGAGAGCTTCACCTCAGCCATTTCAAATGTGGTGCGCACAGCAGCAGATTGATGCGCTGCAGAGGTTATGATTATTATGCAACACCCGCGACCCGACCCGCATCATCTTTGTTTTACCCAGAACCGAAGCATGAAAAAACACACACACACACACACACACACACACACACACACACACACACACACACACTATATATAACCAAACATACACTTATCAATGCACACCTCAGGTGGCCCGACTTGCAAACTTGATGTTACAGTAGTCCTGATTGGTAGCAACCCCTGATGTGACTCTGATATAGGGTGTGTGTGTGTGTGCGCATGTGTGTGTGAGGAGCTGCTTTAATGTTTGCCTGTATATAGAGTTTATCTCAGCAGTGTTTTTGACCTTTTAACTCTAAAACAAATCCTTTGCTGCTCGTGTCTCTCTGGTGTGTCAGTGCATACCCAGCTGGCTAATGAAATTGATTTGCTAAAGTAGAGGCAGAGATATAAACAGTAGGTTGCTTCACAAGAAGAGAGCATTTACCATTACGACCGGTACCAAGATACATTGTAAAAAATCCAATTCAAATCACAACCAGGTCACCTCTTTGGGGCGTTCAAAGCCTGAAACCAACAACTTCATTTCATTAAGATGTGAAGACATAACTGTAATGTATTTCAATTAAACACAATGAAATATGATTTGACAGTGGTAGAAAGGACTAGTGCACACTAGAGGAATAAGCTTCATCTTTGCAGAATTGATTTGTAATAAATAAGTGATGATGTAGAGGTGAGGAGGATACGGCTGATCCTGATATTGGCTCGGACAAACACACCTCCATGTTAATGAGAAATTGATTTCTACATCACTAAATAATGTAAATATTCATTAGCTGTCAGCATAAAAATACATAATGGAGGGTAGAGAGCGAAAGTGAGCTGGAGAAAGAGTTTAGGAAGTAAAACAGACGCTGAAGCTCACCCTGCGGTTTCAGTTACACCTCCAGATAACAAAATGCACACGCATGAAATACCAAATAAATATGAGTACTTCAGAAAATTCAGAATAGTAACCAATGCAGTTTTAACAGCATCGTGACAGGTGTTCAGAATACAGCTGATGCATTTTGATTTGTGATGCAGTTAAAAAATCTGATCCAAATATGCTATTCAGGGTTTAACTTAACTACTGTAAGTAGTAATGTGTTTAGTGTCAAATAGGTTTGACAATGACATCATTGGGATCTTTATGTTGTTAATAACTATTTGATGACTCTTAATGTTCAAGCAGCTTTTGTAAATGTAGATGTGTATGCTCATAGCAGCATGTATATATTTGAATATGCTTCTAATTTGCCACATCAGATATGTTTTGGCGCTAACAATGCTTCATTGCATTTCTGTATTCAATCCAGCATGTAACTTTTCAACATCACCAAAAACGATATCCTCCATTTCTGAATCAACATTGATTTGAAACAGTCCTGACGAAATTGACTTTTTCCAGAACAGGTTCCAGGTTTTATTTATTGCTGAATGCAAACGTTACAGATGGTCGTTTATTCACAAATAACCCTCTCTGTAAAATCCTAAATTGTAGGATAGTTTGGCCATTAAAACGCTTTTTGATTAGATTTCTAGCGAGAAGTGTATATTGTACTTTTAGAATCCACGTCCAGTCGATATATAGGATCTATAGTTTGATAGATATTACGAAGATGATTTGAGGTATGCGGCAGCCTCCATGTAAAGTTACGGGTTGAAAACAGTATTTCCGGTCTCAAAGTTTTCATAATAAAACCAATGATCAAATGATTTAACAGTGATATCTGCAGTACTCATCAACTAAAAAACATCAGTTTATCCTTGTTAATTATACAACATTTAGTGGTTTAAATTGTGTACAATGCTTTTGTGTTATTCCCATAGGTTTTTCTCTTTCGATTCTGAGAGACACCTTTCTTTTTTCAGAGGTTTTGATAGGCTAAAACATCGCCGCAATGCATGTCGGGATATGGTGTTCATATGATATGAAATCGGAAATTTTTTTTTTTTAAAATAAAATGATACTTTATTCCGAGTGTTCTTGCTTTTCTCTTTGGAAGTCATCACATAACGGCATTGTAATACACGGTTCGGCTGCATTAAATATTACATATCTGCCGTAGATATTTATTTATAGAGCCCTGATCAGAAGACCTTTTGACAAACTGGGAGAAATGCCGCCAAAACTGAATACGTGACGTGGATCATAAATATATTAGCAATTAAACAACATCTTCCATTTATTTTCACAGAATACGTCTCCTTGCAGTATCAACACTAATTCGGCTGATTTTTATATTTGATCCAATTGGTAGATAGGCTATATTTACACCATAACGGTGCACAGCTGATAGAAAGGGATTTTTTTGTAGTTTTTAAAGATATTATTTACTACCTTTCCAACTCGTCATGCAGTTGACTGTTACAGGTCTCTACAGGTTCATGGTACAATGCATAAGCTTCACATCGAGAGACTGAAACTGTATTTTCCTTTACCGTTCTGTTTTAATTTCACAATAAAGTTAATAGTCATATTATGTTTGATATTATTATGTTTTATTAACTAGACCACTGTTTTTTTAAACCCGCACTTCCTAGTGGTTAAAGCACGTTATTGAATGTAGTTGTTGAATAAGTTTTATTTGATGAACACATTTAAATATTAAGAGTAGCAAACATACAAAATTGGGGGAAAGTATAAGGCATGATAGAAATATAGAATAGAAAATATCAAGAAGATACTGTAGTGATCTCTACAATAAAACAGTTTAGTGCAGGACGTCCAAAGATATTAACAGGAGGATGAGCAAAACAGACAAACTAATAAGGCTTTATTTAAACATTAAAGAATACTTTAAGTTAAGGTCTTCTTTTGAATAAGAAAAAAACGTTGGGGTTATCCACAGATAAATATGAAGTCTGACAAAGTACTTAACGTCCAATATATTGCATAGTTTATTTTGACGCTTGACAATCACCTTCCCTGAATTTTACTCAGGTGTAACAATGAACAACAGGAGGGGTCACAGACATAAGACCAGCTGTTAAATAAAGCTCTTCTGACCTTAGGTGTCATGTGGGTGTATTAATTCACCCATTTATTAATTATATGTTTTAAATTTGATAACACCACTGTGTTTCGTATCCCCTAAACCTCCAGGGTGTACACAGTTTAATACTGACAACTTCTATGTGGGATATACGAAAACGTCTTATAAAGAGACGTGCCATAGAACATTTTGCGAAACACACAATAGCCAGCATGTGTAGATCTGGAGCCGGGGGCTGGAGCCGGGGGCTGGAGCCGTCCAATTCCAGTTTTGGAAAGTCTGCCGTGGTCCCATTCCATTTCATACAGCTGTGACGCTCAGCGTAACCTTGTCGCACTGCCACTCCAACATCCAATCACAGGGCTTGATGACTAATCACGGGGTTTGTAAAGCAAGGCGGATGTTGTAGTCCCAAACGATAGCTGGGGATTCTGGGTAGTGTAGTGTCTTCGGAAACTGTAGTGTCTTAACTCCGAAAAAACTATTTGTTTCTCTGAATCGAAGGTTAAAAACACAAAAGCATAGTACACAATTTAAACCAATCAATATTGTGTAATTAACAAGGATAAACTGATGTTTATCAGTTGTTTTTTAGTGGATGAGTAATGCAGATATCACTGTGTAATCATTTGACAGTGTGGGGAATACATCCGGTTTTATTATGAAAACTTCGAGACCGGAAAAATTGTTTTCACCCACGCTAACTTTTCATGGAAGCTGCATACACGTTATCCTGGCGAGACCTCAAATCATCTTCGTAGGCTAATATCTATCAAACTATAGATCCTACACATCGACTGGACGTGGATTCTAAGAGTACAATATACACTTCTCGCCAGAAATCGAATCAAAAAGCATTTTAATGGCCAAACTATTCCACAATTTAGGATTTTCCAGAGAGGGTTATTTGTGAATAAACGTCCCTCCGGAGCGTTTGCAATGAACGGGAGCATGTTGTTTCTTACACGACCACTAGAGCACCTCTAGTGGTCGTGTAAGAAACAACATACACTTTAAAACGTGTCTCTGGGTCGTAATAAGGGCATTAACAATCGGCCTATATGGTCGTTTTGTGTAGGAGGACAGGCTGTTACTCACCCATACAGAGGCCAAAGCTGATTTGAATTCTGAAAAAAGTTTCAAAATGATGTTCGGATATTAGTTTTGCATAGACTGATGCAAAATATCTGTGCAAGAATGAGAAGACCTGAAACTGTCATTTACAACCCCTGAAATGTACCTCTTGTCAGTATTGATGAACACACACAGCAGAGCAACAGGCTGGTCTTTAATCCTGCCTGAACATCTCGGGATAAAAAATGCCAAGAGCCTCCCAAATGGCTGGTTGGAATTTACCAGATTTAACATAGCAGGTCACAGTCACCTGCATGGAGAGGATGGGAACAAATAGCAGAGAGACAGCAGGGACATGTGAAGGGCAGATCTCACATCCCACATAAGGTTTACAACGTTTTAAAGACCCTTTGAATGTGCAGTTTGGTTTAATAAATCAAAAAGAAACAACAGGTTGATAAAGGCAAAATGCTGTCAGGAACACAACCATTTTGTTTTTGATGAATACAAAATATTATATTGCTAATTGCTATTTAATTGGAGTGACAATAGCTCAGTCTGTAGGGACTTGGCTTTTGATTGTCTTTTTGGAAATGTGTGTCTGTTTTCTGTCTTTTTATCAACGTTTAATTGTGTGTGTAACTGAGGCACACAGCAGGTGTCAGACTTGGCGGTGACATCAGCGATCACGTCGAGGCGCACACATTTTGACAGGTTGGTGTTTGAATGTTACTATTTTTTTCATATTGGTTCACTGTCCTCTGTAAATAACTTTTTTTTTGGAGGGTTACTTAACAAATGTAATCCATTACAGTGACTTGTTACCCGTTATAAAATGTAATCAGTGACCTAATCTGACTATCACAAAATTACATAATGTAACATGATTACTATCCATTACTTTTGGAAGACCTCAATATCCAATGCAATGCAAGTTAAATACATATCAATAAGATGTGCTTTACTGAAGTGTATTATGTAAGACAACAGAAACATGTGACCTTAGAAAATATGAAACCAAGATATTGAAGATCAAAAATGTGTCCTCTGCTCAGAGATGTTATTGATAGAAAGGAAAACCTGCTTTTCATTCAGCATATTCAGGCAGTAGCCTATACACCAACAATGAAACACATACTACTATTAAATACTACAGTTTAAAAAAGCAGGAGATAACAGTTTTAGTTTTATGAATACAGTTAAACTCAACCACTATTTTATAACGTTTTTTAAAACGTATTTACACCCTGAAATAAAAAAAAGAACAAATTAACCAAAGAAGCAGATTCAGGCAGTAGGCGTACAGATTCACACTTAAAGTATTAGCCTATACAGCTAACAGAGAAGAGATAACATCTGATCGTTTTACAACAAAAACTATGCTCTTATTATTGTATATGGATATTGATCTTTATTTTAAAATGCATTGAAACATTGTAATCCTGATATGTTCCCTATTTCTTTAGAAATGTAACAGTAATCTGATTACATATTTTCTATGCAACTGTAAGGGATTACAGTTACCTTTTTTGTGTCAGGATTACGTAATCCCGTTACATGTGATCCGTTACTCCCCAAACCTGAACACAAATGCTTGTGTTGGCAAAGTGTGTCTCTGTCTGCACTGCAGTTTAAGTTATCACCTGCATTTTCAGAATTTTTCCAAATAATAAACAGTGCAAGCAGTCACTAAAACAGACCTCTGAGCAGGCCCGGCTCCAGGCTGAAATGACCGAGGGGGCTGTTAAAAAATCAGAGGGGGCGATTTTCTTTTCACAACAACGAAATATACTGGCAATGTAATTAATTGACACCACCAAGCTTTTTTCCTTCTCACTGCTCAACAATCTCTTTGCTTCTTTATTTTTATTCCGGATTGACCCCTCTCATTCTGATCTTTAATAACAGATAGTACATTATTAGATGGCTGCACTTTGGTTAACAGACTGACATTGATTTCCTCAATTTATAAATTGACAGGCTCTGTAATTATACCATAACCTTTTCTCCTCTATCCATTAACTCATCTTCCTATACAGATTTACTTACTTACTTACTATACTCTAGTCATGTCAGGATTAAAGAACAAAATAATCTGGTAGATTTTTTATTTTCAGGATTGAATGTTCAAACCAAGGCCTAAAACCTGGCATTTCATAAGAAAGTGACTAATATATCAACCAAATAATAATATTGTATAATATATCAAACAAGTAATATTGGATAACATACTACACCAAATGGACAGACACAGATTAAAAATATAGTCCCCTGGTTTGTCTCTAGATTCTAACTGCCATGAGAAAAACCAAATCAATGTTCCAAAATCCGTCAATAGATGTCGCTCATTGTACCAATACGGTTGATATAATACATCACATATTATTATTAGGCTACAGTAAAAGGGGTCGCTTTGGCAAAAAAACAATCTGGTGCTATCTGTAGTGGTCTGTCTTATTTTTTGTTGATTTCATATCGTTTTCACAGTGCTGTGAAAATGAATTTCCCCCTGGGGACAATACATCTAAACTAATTTAATATTCAATCCCACACTTGGCCATTGAGAACATAAATTCGTAATTTACAGTACCTCGTTTAAGGCACTTTTGTTGCAATACTATGGATTTAGTTGACACTACTAGCCGAGTTTCTTTTGTCCAATATCCCACGGGCAGGTACATTGAATTAGAAGAAGAAGAAGAAGAAGAAGAAGAAGAAGAAGAAGAAGAAGAAGAAGAAGAAGAAGAAAAAGAGAAGAAGAAGAAGAAGAAGGACAGAAGAAGAAGAAAGAAGAGAAAGAAGAAGAAGAAGAAGAAAGAGAAGAAGAAGAAGAGAAGAAGAAAGAAGAAGAAGAAGAGAAATACGCTAACGCTACAAACAGGCACAACACTGTTAATCTGTTTTTACTGACATGTAACATTTTATTTCGCCTTGCTCTATGTTTTTTTAACGCACATTCAAAAACGGGAGTATTTTCGGGAATTTCAACCGGGTACCGGCCACCAAAAATTGAGACTTTGCCCGGAAAACCGGGACGTTTTGGTCACCCATCCGACTGTGTTTACATCCAAGCACACGCTAACATGAATTAAGACAAGCTCACTTTGGGTTGAGGCTTTTTTACACGTTGCTTGACTGCCTGCCCACATATCTGATCTAAACATAGTAAAGTGTATTGGGGAAAATAATTATTTAAATGTATTTAATAATTGTGACATTTATTGTACTTGTTGATGGATGAATGATGCTCAAAGTGAGGGGGCAAAGAATACAACTGACCCGCCTCTGAGTCAGTGTGTGTGTGTGTGTGTGTGTGTGTGTGTGTGTGTGTGTGTGTGTGTGTGTGTGTGTGTGTGTGTGTGTGTGTGTGTGTGTGTGTCAGTCAGTGGCGTAAGTATCGACGGTGAAGCCGTGGCCCAGAGCCGGCCAGGGGCCCATACAAAAAAATAGATAGATATAATATATATTTTGTTTTAGTTTTTTGGGGGCCCCAATGTCATTGACCGGTTCACGCAGTCTTCAAAGTAACCAAGCAACCTTAATTAATTTGTAATTTGTCTGTCCAATGACCTTGCTCCCTTTCATGTCATGTGATACCTTGCGTGACGAGCGAACCATTGTATCAACCTCAAAAGTTATAGGTACTGTGGATAGAAGCAGCAATTTCGGCAGCATTATAAAATGGAATAGTTTGCATTTATAATGTACAGCAAAACCAAAGCACAAGAGTGGCGCTCAAAAGAGTAAGGACAAGAGAGAACAAGGAAATGTAACGCCTAAACTGACGAAATTAGACATCGTCCTCAAAATCTTGATTAATTCTGTAAAGTGATTGGGTGATTAGTTTGCTGCGCCATTGTCAGGCTGTGGTGGTCTGAGGCCAGGGCAGGCTGTTGTTGATAGCCTACATGTGGAGCTTATGAGTGGTTGTGTGTGTCCGTGCGTGTGAGCGCATCAGCGGGCGCTTATGTTTGGGGCGATGGGGGGGGCCCAAAACAATATTTGCACTGGGGCCAATCACAACCTTGTTACGCTACTGGTGTGTGTCGTGTGTGTTGGAGAGAATAATCTTATTAGAGACATAGACCTTGAAATATAAATCGTATGACAGTAAAATCAGTGGACTGAGAGGGATCTCATGACAACAGAGAGGAAAGACACACGCAGAGAGAGGGAGGCTGTGTGGGAATCCTATCCTTGCGGAGGAGGCCGGCGTTAGGACCCGGGGGATAGCAGACAACTTAAAAAGGCCTTCAGCCTGTCAAGCTCCCGGAAGTCCGGAAAGGCTATACAGGAAATTTGGTGCCTGGACCTTTAAATAAGATTACTACAATTTGTGATTAAGAAAGAGCAGCAAACTGTATGCATGAACATGTGTGGAATTTGCTAAATAAATAATGTAACAATATAATAGGTAATGCTCTGTCCAACAATGCTGCAAATACCGATTACCTCAATAGTTTAGATTTTGGTCTTTTCAAAATGTACTTCTATGGAAAACTCCTATATTGTGAAGCTTTTTTGTAGGCACTTTGTTTTCTGTTAAACATACAAATACAAGAACATGTTTTATTTGTATTTAATACATTCTCTAATTATGAGTTATTTTTTAGTTTTAGTTATTAAGTTGATTTAATTTGGATATTGAATAATCATGTGTCACATTTTAAAACCACGAAACTGTTGATTTTGAGTGCAATAAATACCCTTCAGTTGTCCAGTTTTAGAAGCAGTACATATTTTCCCTGACCATATTCATTCGCGAAATTCATCACACTTTCTGCTGTTATTTCATATTATTCTGAAACTCAAAAGCGGAAGCTCTACTCGTGGTAGCGCACCAGTCTTTACGCGGGTGTCTGGCACCCGGCGTGGTGCGCACTGCATTCCTCTCCAACTCAACGTCAGTCTGTCAGAGACCGTCTGAGCGCGCACACACACACCGTACCCCTGTCACACACTCTCTGGTACACACGCGCGCACTGACGCACACACAGACTCGCTGTCGGACCCGGGAGGAGAGGAGAGGAAAGGAGAGCTCCAACTTCCCTCTTTGCTTCTACTTGTGTCTTTCTGTCTCTTCTGATCCACCAATGCAAGGATTTTATTTCTGTTCTCACTCTTATTCTCCCAGCCGTCCCGAACTAAGGAAACCCGGTTTAAGGACCAGACGGGAGTATGTAAAATAACCTGCACGACTGAGCCAAACAAGAAAAAGAAGAAGAAGAAAAAGAAGAAGAAGAAGAAATGAATAAACGGAGTTATTCTCTCGTTTTGCCTGCAGCTTTCCTCTACTTTGGACTTTTGGGATTTACTGCTGGACAATTCTTTCCAGGTAAATACATTTGTTTGTTTCATTTGTGGATATTTAAATCATATCTTCCAGTTTTGGTGCGCTTGTATGATTTATTTTCGAGTCTGAATCGGTGCATGAATGCCACGGTGTCGCATGTGGGAATGTAAAGTTGGCATGCAAGTTTATTTTGTGCGTTTCTGCTTGAGCCTCATGCAGCTGCGTATTGTTTGTTATTGTGATGGTAAAACATGTCCGTTTTTAGAACCTTTTCTGTCACGGAGGATCTATATCTGTTTGTGCGCGCATACAATGCCATCAATCAGTTGTTTGTGGAAACAAAAATTATTTATGGCGGGTGTCTGATAATAGTGACTGTTTGACTTATGGTGACAGTTTACACCATTATAGGTCAGTCTGGCTCAGAGCTGATGTTTGCGCAGGGGTGACGTTTTGGCACTTCACGAGGTTTTTGCTCCATGAAGCGTCCGGTGCGCGTGGACTGTTTGCTGTTGAGGGTTAATTCGTAACTTGGGTGGTTTTTATGTAGGTTACATTTCGCTGTGAACTTGCTGTGTTTAGAAGCGGTTCGGTGCGTTTTGGCTCCGTGAGCTCAACGCTGCAAACAGTCTGAACAGTCCCTCTTTTTTCTTTTTCCTTGTTCCGATCAAAGTATTATTTTGTCGCGTGCTACAGTGCACATGCACAAGGATCATTGTACCGTACAACTCCTAGAAGTAAGTTCCCCCCTGAATCTATTGGTTTTTAATCCAATTTCTACAACTGATCTGAGATATAATTCACACTCCGCATTTCAAAAAAGCAATTACGCACAATGCTGAATGATATATCCGAGCCGCTCAGTGTTATTTCCCGGAGTTGAAGCTTCACACAGTCCGCAGAAACATCGCTGCTCGGCAGTCAGGAGCCGGCTCTCCTCTGGCACTTGTTACGCGCCGGAGATGTTTGGAGAGTTCGCGGGTTTGGCAGAGTTCTCCCAGGCTTGGATCAAATCAGTGGTTGATATGATTGTGCAGCTGCTCTCATTTCAAGTTTTCTCCAACACATCAATCCCTTAACAAAAACACATTGAGGCGATGATGAAATCGCTTATTTATAAGTTGGAACATATAATGACTGCCACACAAATAGTGTAAAACCTGAATAAAGGCACTTTGTGTGTATTGTAACTTGACGTTTGCATGATCCGATAATTAAAACAGTATGTCGGTGTGTCCTGTGCTATAACTCCGTAAAGCACCAGATCTCCCTCAGTTAAATCAGAGATGTTCCCACTTGCAGCAGTAGGCTGTGTCTGCGCGCTCTCGGCACCTTCTGCTTGGTATTCATGACTTGTAAGGCTGCAAAAAGAGGCTACTTTGAAGGGAAGACTGGCTCCAAACACTGAGTCCTGCCTCTCTGTCTCTCTCTCTGTCTCTCTCCGGCTCCCGGCTGCAGCGCGGCGGAGCAGCCGTCCTTCTATCCGTGCGTAATGGTTCAGCGGAGGAATCCGCTATGCAAAGCGCTTAATTCTGAAATAGCAAGTGTTCATTTTTGCCAAATATGTGCGAGTGGAGATCGAAATCAAGCCTTACAACACATTATTTGTCTGTTTAACAATGCATATTCATTCATATAAACAGAAGTGCAGGAGAGAAAACTCTTTAACTCTTTAAAACCATCATGAATTGAAATAGAGGCAATCTTCTCTGCAGTTTAATACTACATATTACATTGCGTCCTCATTTGTTGAGGATACAATTCATGAGGTTATTGTCAGTTTAAGTAGAAATAACAATTATTGCCACTTTAGAGTGGTATATAAGTCAGTCTTGGAGTTGTGTTGTCATGTGTGCAGCGATGTTTAGACAATCACAGTGTCAATATTTGCACGTTTATTAAATTGGGAATGTTTTCCTGTGTCTGTTTGAGAGAAACCGAGAAAAGATCAGAGGGATGATTCCTTGCTCGCTCCTGCGCCGTTAGGGGGCGATATTGTCCCACCAGATGTGTCCACACACAGACATAGCGGACGGAGTGATTTTTTTTAAATAGTCTTTCTTCTTATTCCAATTCCAGCTGCTCGGTTTTGTTTTTAGAAAATGTATGTGAAGCAGTTAAATGATAATAGAGTGAAAGCCCGTCATGAAGAAGATCCTCTCCCCCTGCCTGTCTGTCAGCCTGACGGACATAGAAGTTGTAATCTCCCTCTCAAACACCCTCTCTGTGTGCTTTACTGCCAAACAGCTCAATTATCAGAGCACGATGTAAAGCTGCATCTGTGTGGCCAGATACCAGCAGAGGCGGATAGTTTCATTACTTTTATAATTAATGTATGTCCCATCTTCCACCAACATGTGTATTTTATTTAACCGTGAAATTGAGTTGGATGAGAATATGACTTGTGTACAGTCATTGGTGTCGTTTACGCTGAACGCTGCAGACATGTCCCCATCACTTCTTGAAATGCCTGATTTGGGCCCTATTACCTTTTTAAAACATATATATTTGTAAGAACATTTCTAAAACATCCTTACACAAAGAAAGTTTACCTTACTAAGCTAACAAAAAGCACCAATATCTTTCATTATACAATGATAACAAATCATGCATGCAATGATCAGTAACTTTATTTATTATTTCTTGACACAGTTTATTTTATGTTTTATAGGAAAACCTGCCTTTTATTCAGCATATTCAGGCAGTAGCCGACCCACAATGAAACACATGAGGCCACACTGCAGTTTAAAAAAGCAGAAATGAAATCTCTAAGCTGACAGAAAAAAGACTTTAGGTTAATACACACAGTTAAACTCACACACACTATTTTATGAACATATTGGTTTAAAAAAAGATCAAATGAAGCAAAGAAAGTGAAAAGCAGATTCAGGCAGTATGCGTCAAGATTCACACTTAAAGCAGAACAGCTTACAGAAAAGAGACAACATCTGATCCCGCTAATAATCCCCAATGTTATGAACTATAACAGCAATCTGATTTTAGGACTGTTTGATGGAAATACGGTTACCTTTTCTTTGTTTTCTGATTCCATTATGTCATCTGTTACTCCCCAAGCCTCACATGAAGAACAGCCTGCCATGCTCTTTGCAATAACAATAAAGGTGTCAATCAAACAAGTGATTGCTTTAACCATAGAAGTGATTATTGTACAAATTATAATTTGGGTCCTTAAGGAAAAGCGTTGACAAAGTATTTGAATTTCCTTGTTGGTTGGGGGACTTGTTTTTTTATTTGAGTGAACATTCCCTTTAAAAAAAGCTCCATTCTTTATATTCAGAAAAGCAAAGGCATGTGTTACCCAAGGCTGTCTTTTTCATCCTGAGAGTGAGTGTGTGTGTGTGTGTGTGTGTGTGTGTGTGTGTGTGTGTGTGTGTGTGTGTGTGTGTGTGTGTGTGTGTGTGTGTGTGTGTGTGTGTGTGTGTGTGTGTTGGGTGCAGCTGTGCTACTGATCGCCTTCGAGCTTCAGCGACCGCTAATTGTTGAACATCCGGTCGCATCTGGAGGTGACGACTAGGGCACTGAGGTGTGTGCTTTCAGGGAAACCAATTTACAATTTATATTCCACTTAATCAGATTTATTTGGCTGTGAGGACAGATGGGAGAAAGAGTACAAAAAGGAAGATAGTGACCATGTTTGACTTTCTCTCCGTCTCTCCTTGACACGTTTGCCCAGTGCGATGACATGTTGGAGAGACAAGGAGGAGTCTTTGGCTTTGATCGAATCAACAGCCTTCAATTCCCCATTATGGAGCCCTTTATGTGATTATGTGGGGTGTGTGTGTGCTTCATATGACACAGAGGGAGAGGGTATATCATACCAGCAGAGGAGAGTGGAAGGTTGGGGAAGTAACGTTGAAGTGAGGAATACACTATTCTTTGCAGAGAAAAGAGGAAAACAGCCAATGAGGAAGGAAAGGAAAACGGGAGTCTGATGTGAGAGAGGAAACACACGGAGGAAAAGTGAGAGGAAACCAGAGTCAGGTGACACAAAAAGGACTTGAGAGCAGAAAAAAGAGGAGAACAGAGGATATGTGCAGGGAGCTGGAAGGGGATAGGGAGAGATCGAGCAAAGGAGATGAGGACAGAATGGAAAGAGCATATGTAAAGCAAAAGTAGCATGAGTAAAGAAAAGAGAAATTGATTTCAGAGAACAGGCAAATAAATGGTCCCATAAGCAAGAAGAAAGGACATAGGAAGAGAGCCAGGAATGGAGGGAATAAGTGCCCAAAAGAAAGGCCTTGAGAAGAAAGAGATGGGACACAAGGATAAAGGAAAGCCTAAAACAAGAAGGAGAAACGCTGAGAGGAGAAAAGATTAAGGAGAAGGAAGGAGTGAAGGCTTGAAGGCGAGAGGAGGTGAAAGGACGAGACTGTGGTAAAGGACAGAGTCCCGTAGCTGTTGCCTCGTTCATCACTCCTGCCAGCCGAGGAGGGAGGAGGAGGAAGTCAGAAAAGCGAAAGGGAGAGCAAAGGACGAGATGTTGGAGGAAATGACAAAGACGACGGATGACGGGAGGTCATGAGGAGAAAAAAATGGACACTAAGTTGATTATGTCTCGCTGTTATCGACTGTCTGAGTGGCTATAATTATTTCCTCTACTCTGTGTGGGTGTGTGTGTGTGTGTGTGTGTGTGTGTGTGTTTGTGTGTGTGTGTGTGTGTGTGTGTGTGTGTGTGTGTGTGTGTGTGTGTGTGTGTGTGTGTGTGTGTGTGTGTGTGTGTGTGTGTGTGTGTGTGTGTGTGTGCGTTCGAGTGAGGGAGAGCTTTATGACAGGATGTCTGTCACCTCATGCCCCGCTCTGTTTAGTATGCTGTCCATCGTCCCTCCCTGTGTGTGTGTCGGCCTAATCCAGGGCACTTATTCTATTGGCCTGACTAACTGACAGCCTAATAGCAGGGCATGCTGAGTGCCGGGGCGTCCTGTGTGTGTGTGTGTGTGTGTGTGTGTGTGTGTGTGTGTGTGTGTGTGTGTGGTGTGTGTGTGTGTGTGTGTGTGTGTGTGTGTGTGTGTGTGTGTGTGTGTGTGTGTGTGTGTGTGTGTGTGTGTGTGTGTGTGTGTGTGTGTGTGTGTGTGTGTGTGTGTGTGTGTGTGTGTGTGTGTGTGTGTGTGTGTGTGTGTGTGTGTGTGTGTGTGTTTGTGTGTGTGTGTCCTGCATTGAATGAATGCTAAAGTGCGTACCAGCGCTGGAAAAAAGAGAGCGGCAACTTTCCGCAGTCAATGATATGCAGTGGCGTTTTTATATGTACAAAAGTGGTGGGGCACAAAAAACTTAGATGTCTATAAGCTTCTGCAGTGAGGTTCATGGCTGGTGAGGCACTGGCACTGACTCTTCAGGTTTACAAATATTATATTTAACCTAAATCAAAATATAATATTATTTTCAAAAGCTTTTTTTGTCTGATGCTTCAATTAATTTTAAACAGACAGTTCAACAAAAGGATACCCAAAAAATGTAATTTTATCATTTAAATATTGAATTGTTCTCTCTTAGTAAGATCCCATTTTCAATAAAATTGCAGTCTTACCTTGACTTGAAGATTAAGTCCATTTGCCTATCCTTCTGGACAAAAATCTCTATTACTTTTTTGTAAAAGTCCTCCTTATGTTCTTGTAATTTTCAAATCATAAATCTAATTGATAGATTTATGATTCGAAAATTATAAAAGTAGGTAGACATGTGGATATTATCCGGCTGAACAAAACGTGCATTTATCTAACAGGTTTGTTTCCCACAGATCTTATTTTGAGCTATTTTCTAAAATCCTATGGAGAAATCTGATTGCTTTTTTGTCGAGGGAAGCCATGCGCAGCTTACTTCCGTGTTTTAGGATGTGTCACTGCAGCTCTCTCGTCTCCTCTTCACACACCACACTTTTCGCGGCACACGTACTTACAGCCAATCAGCTCTGAATTATGTGAGATAACGTATGGTGGGGATGGCAGCTCTATGCCCCTATGGTCATTATTTTTTTGCCACACACATTAAATAGGAAAATATTCTGAGTATGCGCAGTGTAGTTTTTACAGTCACCGTTCACTTAGACAGTGAGAGGGAGGGGCATGATCGGGTTTTGTCCCACATGGCTCTAAACAGCTCAATAGGCACACACTGTAGACACTAATTAGAAGAACACAGACTAAAACAGCAATGTACTGACGAATCCGATGATTAAACATGATCTTAAAATATATTTTATAATTTATTTTTAGCATTTTTTTGTAATCATTATTTGTAATACTTTCTGCTGACAACAAGTAGTTGGCAAGCCACCTTTTTGCGAGCTAGCCAGGATCAAATTAACGGTCTGAACATGCTAGCACCATCTAGCCAAATTGGCCCTCCAAGTTAATTTTGTTGTCTCTTAGCGGGCAAGTTGTCAAAAGGCCCCACCGACCAGAAGTGCTAATCATGTGGTCAAACAGCTTGGAGTTGTTGCGTCTAAATGGTAAGCTTCGATTTGCAAAACCAAGATGGTTTTGGAAACCTGGAATAGATAAGATAGGAAGTGGTGTTAACTAAGTACATGTATTCAAGTACTGTACTTAAGTACACTTTTGAGTTACATTAATATTTCTATGGTATGCTACTTTGTATTTCTGCTCCACTACATGTCAGAGGTAAATATCTTACTTTTACTCAACTACATTCGTAGTTACTTTGCAGATATATGTTAATGATAAACATGATCAAAACTAAAATGCAAGCGTTTCGGCAAAGTTGATGTGGTTCCCCTCTATCGCCTCACGTATCCTGACACCCACATTTGCTTTGCAAGTTGAATGAATTAAACTTGTTTTGGTCAGAGATGTTGTTTTAAATGATGATATGACAGTTCTCTAATTGAAAAGAGTATAATGTGAATGGCCTCTCAACCCAGATAAGTTAATTTAAAATAGATTTCAAAATAATTGCTTGATAAGTTCAGAAGACAAATGGCGTTTGCTTGCCAAAGAGAAAGAAAAAAAACATTACAAAGTTTACAGTTCTAACTCAAACACAACAAACTATATTTATCCCTTTGTACTTTGGACCGATTGGAAGTCTATTTATCTAAAAGCTATGGGTCAGTTATTTCAGTTATTGCCTGAAAGCAACACAGTTATTTCCCTACAGGAGGCAAACAACACACAGTTCTCCAGTGATGGAGTATAATGTCAGAGTAACAATATCTGCTGCGGGAATATGTGACAGTTAAACACAGAATGAGCGACGTTGGGCAGCAGACAGTAACACAGCTTTGAAACGCTAATCAAAAGGCAAGACAAAATGATGTTTAGTGGCCCTGAGGGCAAATCATCTTGGTGCATTAGAGCCACAGCTTACACACAACCCAGTGCAAACACATGTACATCTGTTGGCATTAAAGAAGCATAAGCGTTAATCCATTACAGATCATTTCTCGTTAAATACTCTAAGGATATTTGGTGACGACTTGTGCTATTTATCAAAAAAACAAACCCAGAATACAGACGATAAACTCTAATCAAATAAAAAATACGGCTTTCACTTTTTTAATTAAAGTGTTGGTTCAGATTTCCTTTTTTCAGCAGAGACCAACAAAACAGCAGACTTTGATCCTCTCTATTAAAGACACGTGTTTCCAGCTTTAATGAACAGTACATATCAGCAGCAGAAACTTGACTATCTGCTTGGCACAGCCTTAATAATAAATATGCCTGGTGGACACAGTCTGATGCCTTCATTATAACAGGTTAAACCATTCATTACAGTTCATTTGTTCATTACATAAATGAGACAGGGAGAATGTTAAAGCAGCCCATACATTATACAGCAGTCACACTGCATCAGGCACAATGGCATCCCAGAAAGACTTCAGCAGTGGAATGCTAGCAGGCATACATGAAGTGGAAAATGTTTCTGTTTTTATCCTGTGCTAACTTCAGCCTCGAGGCGGGAGGGTGCAGATGTTCATCTCACATGTTTTAATGCACTAACATCATATGGAATAAACATGAACACATTTGGATCACTTTCTCTCAGAAGTTGCACGAGAGGGGTTTTGATGGTTGAAAAGGGCTAGATATGTTCTATCAAAAAGGTTGAATTGAAATGTTGGTAATTGTAATATAATTTAATCAGGAGGTTTGAGTATTTGAGGTCTGTCTTAAAATCTGTCAAAATGTAGTTGTCACAGAAGAACTGCTTGTAAGTTATTTTCCAAAAACCCTAGAGGTTCTTCCTCGAATCTTCCTTTTTCAACATAAAAGCATGTATACATGCACAGAGGAAGCACAACATCACAAATATGAACCTGAGCATTTGCATGAAGGGACCCTTTAACAAATATCCGTGTTGAACCATGCCTTCCAAGACCACACTTTTCTGATCCGACACTTTAGTATTGAAAACTATTTTTTTTCTCATTGCTGCTTATTTCTCTATGGTTGAAGTTTAATTTGGGGACCAAAACAACTTGGTTAGGGTTAATGATCTTGCATTGTGCTCAATACTGCTTTACGAGAGTAACCACACCTTCATTTCCATGGTTATAATAATGTTTGTTGACCCATTCATTGCCCCTGTCCTCCTATCTTTGTTGATTTTGGCCCTATAACAAAATCAAACTACTTCTTCAGGAACTATTCATATGTATAGAACTGCTGAAGGGCTCTTTCAATTATAGAGCTAAAACTTGTGTCCTTTTTGGTCATTTGTTAAACGAATAAAGCACTTATCTTCTTGGTAGGACTTTTTCTCACTGCCCCCTGAGAATGGAGAGGACGGGTCATATTTTAAGAACTTAGACACAATTGTGGGGAAAAAGTTAGCTTTAAATTAGACGAATGCATGTGAATAGAAGCTTGAAGGTTCAGAGTCGGAGCCAATAGGGAGTTTTAAGGTGGGCTGCTGATGTGGAGTCAATAATCCTTCCCGGAGTCCTTTTTAAGAACTCCAATTTGAGTAATTTGGCAAGGTGCTGAATAAGAGGGCACATGCTCAGTCAACCTTCTCTGGTTGGATAAAGGTTAAATAACATTCTCAAATTGCAATGCAAACTCTGAGACCAATCTAGTGGTGATTGAGCTGATTAGCATGTCGGAGGTGTAAAACATACACGGCATGGCACATCAAAAACTTCCCTTCCTCTAATTAAAATAACTGCTGATTAATGCAAGAGGTCTTAACGAAGCTTTACAAGGTTTGGAAGTAATTAATCCATATTTAATAGAAGATGTTAGGCGAGTGAGACTGAGAGGCTGCTTAGTCGGCTGAATCAACAAGCTTGGGAGGAGAGAAAGGGGGAGGAAGATGAGAGGTTGGGGTGGGGGTGATTGAGAGGATGGATGGATGGTAGATGGAGAAATACAGAAGGAAATGAGACAAATACGTGTGGGTAGATAGAGGAAGGCAATACACAGATTTATGGAGTTAAGCTGAAAGAGAAGGGAATGAGAAGATATTAGATGATATCTGAGCATCATTCACTTTATTCTCACTGTGGCTACATTTGATTTATGTAAGACTGTGTGGGAAGTCTTACCCAGGAGAATCACAGATGTAGGCACTCTCGACTAGTCTAAAGCTCAACCATTTCAAATGAATCTCTAACAGAATAGATGGGCCATTGTAATCCATTTAAGGGTAATTGGAGTTTATTACAATTCAGATCTTTGTCTATTTCAGTATTCTTAACTGCACAGTGGAAATGAAAGGACATTAACATTAAAAGTCCTATAGAGCAATAAAGACAATAAGTTAGATTAGAAAACGTAGTGCATTGAGTGAGCCCCCGGCTTTCCTTCAAGCCTCTATAGAGTGGCAGAGAAATTAGTCCTACAACCAGGAAATGAGTTAGCATTTGACCACTTCCAGTTCCCTCGGTTTGAAGCCAATGGTTTTTTGAATGTGTTTTTGGTAAGATGCCTGAAAAGAGGTCTGTGGGCCAGAGAAACTGAAGAGATTTTTAAGTTTTGTTTCACCACATACAATACGCCAGTAAATGCCCCACTTGTGAATATCCAAAGCTTCTATGTGTCATAAGAACTGCAGTTGCTTACGAGTGACTAAATGAACTCCAGAATGTCATCACGCCGGACATTAGCGCAGCTTTAGCTTAGCGGTGGTGACATGCTAGTTTTAGCTTTTTATCAAATCAAATCAAATCAAGTTTTATTTGTATAGCACATTTATAAACGATTTTTGGTCGAGCCAAAGTGCTGTACATAAAATAAAAATAGCCTACAGTAGAGACACTTTACAGCAAATACAACAGCACAGATTGTTCAGAATATCAGTATGAGAAAAACGACATGTGTGTAAATCAAAGAGATAATACATTTTACAGCATATAGACCGAATGTTAGGAAATGCATGTGTCTGTAATAAGAAGATGAATCCACGAGGATGTCAGCTACAATCCTGTGGAAGCCATCAGGGAAGCAGCATGACGAGACCCAGGCAGGACCGCAGAGACAGGTTCAGCCACGACCCGAAGTCCACGACTTAATCCAGAACTCAGGATAGAGGATCCAAGACACAGGACTACAGCAAGAGGATCAGCCTCGACTCTGGTTCCCGGCGTAGATATAGATACAAAACAAGAAAACAGATTTGGCTGGGTTAATCGGAACAAGAGAATACACAGACACAGACAGAGAGGGAAAAGGTCATTGGATAAAAGTTATTCTTGATAACCCTCGAGAAAGATCTCATGAACTTCCCCACTCAATCTATCAAGACCCGAGCAGTTCTATTAAATATAGGATAAGAAACAGAGATAGATTTTTACTTCTGGTGTCATCAATCATAAAAGTGGTGTTGCCATGAGTTGACAATTGCAGAGCACTACAGAAAGAGAGACAGAAGAAAAGCAATTAAAAGGGAATATAAAGTTGGGAGGGAAGGAATTAATTATGAAAGTAAGGTTTGGAGGGAACCAAGATGAAGACATAGAAGACGAAGAGCAAACATCATAATATTTGCCTGGCAGTAGAATCTCGCCTCTCAGTTTTTTTACTCTCATACACACAGAGAGAAAAATATATGTGGAAGCCTACACACACACACACACACACACACACACACACACACACACACACACACACACACACACACACACACACACACACACACACACACACACACACACACACACACACACACACGAGGAAAACACGCGAGGAAAACACGCGAGGAAAACACGCGAGGAAACCCACATCTTCCCTTGATGGAGTCAAATCTCCTTCTAGTTGCTTATTGACTTGACTCTCATCTGTATACACACACACGCACACACACACACACACACACACACACACACACACACACACACACACACACACACACACACACACACAGAAATGCACTCACTTGACAAAAACACTGCCAAGTGTACACAACGTAATCTCGCTTCTGATTGCCTTTTCTTTAAAGTTCGCTCTTTTTAAAATCTCTCTTTATCCCTTGTTGACGTGTGTGATTTTTTAAAACACTTTATCCATCAGGCGGCCTTCTGATCGCTAATTCTGATTATTCTCTCTTAACATCCACCCACCTATTCATGCCACCATTTCACTCTCTTCAACAAGTTCCCCTCTCCATCTGCCCGTCAATCCAAACACATGTAATTTCATTATTTCATCAATCTGTCAGTCACTCAAAATGACTGTTTAGCAGTGCATGAACTGGACAACACTTATTGTGTATGTGCTCATGTGCCTTTAGTGTGAGTGTACAGTATGTGTGAAAGCGGTGATTGAATACTGATTAACAGATAATTGCCAGCAACAGGAAACGCTTCCTGCTAAGTGTCAGCAGTGGTAGAAAAATGATTCAGATCCTTTACTTTAGTAAAGGTATTATTACCACACTGTAACGATACTGTACTGCCTTGAGAATGTTACTTAAGTGTAAGTATTTAAGTACAATTAGGAATTTATAAAGTATTCGGAGTAAAACAATTTGAGAAAAAAGGAAAGAAATATTTCAATATTTTGAATATTTTAAAGTAAAGAAGAAGCGGCACATTTGAAATATTTTTCAACACATTAATTGAAGCCAAATAATGTTCTGTAAACTCACAATTTTTTTAAATACTTAAATGTAATATTGAATGATTTAATCTATACACAATAACCATATTTTAAAAGTGTTTCCAAGTATTGTGTGTCCATATCTGAATAAAGTAACTGGTAAATACATCTGCAAACTAAATATACTGGAGAGAAAAGGACAGAATTTTCTTTCAAAATGTAGTAGAGTAGAAGTATAAAGTAGTATAAAATGAAAATACTAAGTACAAGTACGTGAAATGTGTTCTTAAGTACAGTACTTGAGTGAATGCAGGGGCGGATCTATGGGGCGGCAAGGGGGGGTAGCTGCCCCCCCACTGTAGAGCCTTGCCCCCCCAGCTGCCCCCTAATTTTTGTTTCCCTAAAACTGTACTAAAACAAACCTGCACTATTTCCACAAGCTTCTCAAGCAACGAAACAAGCATTACATTAGTTAAAAGTGAATCATTTTAAATATCATTTTAGGCCCGTTAAAAACGCAGCTACGGCCCTACATTAAACTGCGGAGCGGCGTTCACACAGACCGCGGCTCACAGAGCTGCAGAGAGGGAGCGAGGGCGCTGGGACAGCTTCCCCTGGGAGCATTTCCCTTTCCACTAGTTTTGTTTTTACTAAGGACGAGAGCTTGAAACTAAATATTAATAAAACGCTGCCGTTTGAATCGATAGCGTTTAACAGATGGGTGCTGTTTGGGGCGTTACGTTACAAAATACTACGCAGACAGCGTTAGCTGGGAGATCGATCACTTTGCTAAACTATGCGGTAGCCTACTATTAAATCCACGTAAACTACACATCACAGCAATGAGGCCAGATCAATGAAACCAGGATACATCCTTTACCGTAAAAACTGGATCCAAACACAGCTGCCTGTGTGCATTTGATAAATACTTTCTGATGAGATGCTACTTATTAGCTACATGGCCCTAACGTGTAAAGTTATACAAGCATTTGTACCCGTGCTTTTCACAAGTAGACTCTTGCAGGCCAGATTATAGGAGTGATTCAACAACAACAAAAATACATATCTGAGAAGAGATCAGGACGAACAGAAAGAGGAAAAGGAAAAGAGAGTTCACTGAAGAGACCAGGAGGGTCAGAGCAGGAGGAAGAGGAGGAGATGAAGACATTAGTGAAGAAGAAGAAATATATGTGAGGAATAAAGATGAAGTATCAGAAAGAGGGCCAGAGGCAGGGATCAGGAGGCAGATGAAACTCCAGCTGGACCACATGGTATGTTCTTATTCTCCTTACATATTCCATTACAGCAGCACAATCTAGCAGCTCTTAGTATTGACAATTATTGATTGAAATGTGTTGCTGCACAGGTCACCTTTAGCTCTCTGAAGAGATGGGTCATGTCATTTGTGTACTTAATTATAACTAAATACTTACAGTATGCAGAATTAGAGTATTCTCTGAATCGGGTGCCTTTTGGATCTTTATATCTTTGAAAAATGAAACCAATATGTTTGGTCATAACATCTGGTAGTGGACTACTTACATTTTCCCACCTCAGGCACAACATATAAATAATTAGTAGGAATTTACTTGAAAAAATTTAACAGGGTAGAAGTTTTTGACAAAAAGTAGCCATGATACCTTGTTTAGCTAAAATATGGCACCACATGGAAATCATTATTTTGTAATAAACAATTATTTACTATTATTAATTCATACAACATAGTTGAAATGTTGAGCATGTCAATCTTAATCTGAAAATACAAAAACTGAAATATAGGTAAGAGAAGAAACTGACATTTTTGTGATGTAATTCCCTCAATGCAGATCACACATGGACTGATCCATTATTTTAATAGGAGGGTAAATGGTATGGCGTGACGGGGTTGAAACAAACTGAGGGACAATATTGCAATTTCATAGATAATTCAAGTCTTTTTTCAGAATTGATTTTTGATCAGTTAAAGTTGACAAGCATATGATTATATTAGCAGCAACATTTTGGAATAATTGGCCATTTTGATTTGTTTAATATTAAATTAATATGTAATAATGCTTAGTGAGCACATGCAAATATGTCTGTCTAATACCAAGACAACACATTTTTTGTAATGCAAAACAACCTGTTCCATTAATTAATTGCTTTAAAATACATTTTGTAGTTTCCTTTCATTTAAAATGGTTGAGGTAAGCTTGGGGGACTCAAAGGGCACCCGATTGTTTGTCTGAACACCTTGTTTCTCTTGTGCATTAAGAACACTTGTGTTAGGGCATGAATTAACAATAAATAGGTTATATACAGTGTAAAATACCACGTACTGTCCGCCCTCCCATGCCACCCTGGCATGACCTCTTCCCCCCTTTGCCACCCCATGTAAAATGTTCTAGAACCGCCACTGAGTGAATGTACTTACTGTAGTTACTTTCCACCACTGAGTGACAGACAGGCGGACGGACAGATAGACAGAAAACATTTCCAGGCTGGGGAGCATGGCAGCGGCTGCTTCAACTGTCACTCACAGGAAGAGGAGAGATAGGAGGGGTGATGGAAGGAGATAAATAAGTGGGGGAGATTGAGAGGAAAAGAGGGAGGGAGTGGTGAAGCAGGATGAGGTGTTTGGGGGGGGGGGGGGGAGAGCAAGGGAGTGAGAGGGATTGGCCGTAGAGAATAAAGGTCAGATATGACAAATGATGGGAGAATGAGTGGGTGAAGGTGAGGAGGAGGAATAAAGATTGTTGATTGTTGAGGAGGAGAAGTTTAAGAGGGGGGGGGGGGGGGGGGCGCTGGGGGCTGGAGACAGAGAGAGAACAAGCCTTTTTCATTTCAGCCCTTGCGATTTTACATGTCATCCTCATGTTGAATAAGTGCCTGAGTGACCTTTTCTATTAGAATACCGATTTGGGTTTCTGTAACATCGCAGCATTTCTGTCACATGACCTCAAGAATAGAAAGAGATTGACTGCAAGTCTTCCTCTGTTGTAAATGTGTAATCAGCAGTAATTGTGTTAACTTATCAGCCTGTCCTCCTACAAAAAACTACCACATAGGTCGATCGTTCAGCAGCTTATTACGACTCATAGTCACGTTCTAAAGTGTAGCCCCTCTAGTGGTTGTGTAAGAAACAATATGCTCCCGTTCATTGCAAACGCTCCGGAGGGTCGTTTATTCACAAATAACCCTCTCTGGAAAATCCTAAATTGTGGAATAGTTTGGCCATTAAAATGCTTTTTGATTAGATTTCTAGCGAGAAGTGTATATTGTACTTTTAGAATCCAGGTCCAGTGGATGTGTAGGATCTACAGTTTGATAGATATTACGAAGATGATTTGAGGTCTCGCGAGGAGAACGTGTTTATACTACGTCTTTCCGTAGCGTCCATGTAAAGTTGGCGTCAACCCTCACGGGGTGAAAACAGTATTTCCGGTCTCGAAGTTTTCATAATAAAACCGGAAGTATTCCCCTCACTGTCAAATGATTACACACATAATATCAAACATAATATTACTATTAACTTTATTGTGAAATTAAAACAGAACGGTAAAGAAAAATACGGTTTCAGTCTCTCGATTTGAAGCTTATGCATTGTACCATGAACCTGTATAGACCTGTAACAGTCAACTGCATGAGGAGTTGGAAAGGTAGTTTCTGAAGATGTTACAAATACACAGCATACAATGCCATAATAACTATTATTAGTGTAAGACACTTATGTGTATAACATCTGAAAATGTGTAGTTGTATTCATGTTTTCACATAATTGTACAGGATATTGCTATATTATTTCACATATTGTAGTTCTACACATTAATATCTGATTTGTAAAACATCACAGACAGAAAGGTATATCCGTCATTTAATGGCAAGCTATTGAAATTCTGATTCCATAGATGTGTCTGCCATCACCCAAAACCCCTGACTATTCTCTCAACTCAGTATTTACATTCTTTAATTCAAAGAAAATCAGTAATATCTTTCAAAACTACAAGTCCTTTTCTATCAGCTGTGCACCGTTATGGTGTAAATATAGCCTAATTGGATCAAATATAAAAGTCAGCCGAAATAGTATTGATGCTGCAAGGAGACGTATTGTGTGAAGAGAAATTGAAAAGATGTTGTTTAATTGCTGATATATTTATGATCCACGTCAAGTATTCAGTTTCGGTGGCAGTTCTTCCAGTTTGTCAAAAGGTCTTCTTATCAGGGCTCTATAAATAGAGAACTACGGCAGATGTGTAATATTTAATGCAGCCGAACCGTGTATTACAATGCTGTTATGTGATGACTTCCAAAGAGAAAAGCAAGAACACTCGGAATAAAGTATTATTTTATTTATTTTAAATGTTTTTGGATTTCACATCGCATAAACACTATATCCCAACGTGCATTGCGGCTAAAACATCCAATCACCGAGCTTCAACCACAGCTGAGGATTATGGGTAGTTCGATGTTTTAGCCTATTAAAACCTCTGAAAAAATAAATGTGTCTCTCAGAATGGAAAGAGAAAAACCTATGGGAAAAACACAAAAGCAGTGTACACAATTCAAAACAATTAATGTTGTGTAATTAACAAGGATAAACTGATGTGTTTTAGTGGATGAATACTGCAGATATAGCTGGATATAAACTGGACGTGGATTCTAAAAGTACAATATACACTTCTAGCTAGAAATCTAATCAAAAAGCATTTTAATGGCCAAACTATTCTACAATTTAGGATTTTCCAGAGAGGGTTATTTGTGAATATACGACCCTCCGTAGCGTTGGCAATCAACGGGAGCTCGAGAGGTCTAAAACTTTAAAACGTGATTATAGGACGTAATAATCGCTTGAACAATCGACCTATTTGGTCGTATGAGTTGGAGGACTTGTTGTAACTTATGCAAATAAAAAGGAAAAACAGACACATACACAAAACAAAAACAAGTAAAGAAAGAGAAAGAGACATTTCTAACTTTTTTATTCACATGCAGCATTTCAAAAAATACAACAATATATGATTCTGTTGTGTTACACTTAATATATCACATATATCTAAGAAGTGAGCAAATTGATGGGAATTTGTTTTTATGGGATCCATAGATGTTCCTTAATTATGGCCTAGGCTTTCTTTTTATTATAGATGTTATGGTCCATCATCTATGCAGGGAATTCTTCCTCGATGTTTTTTTTTTCATTCCCTTCTGCTATCTGACACCTCTCCCAATCAAAGTCTTGTTTGAACAGAGCCAGTATATTAAGTTGAATAGAGCTTTGTGTTAGAATGCCTGAAAGCCATTACTTTTGCAGCTATATTAACCAGCAATGCATGTCTGAATAAAGGCATGGAAAGCAGCTGAGAGATCCGCAGACAGAGCGATGAACTATATTCAATCTGTGTCTCTGTCCTTTGTTCTCTGTAAAGCATTTCACGAGGAGCCTGTTTGCTGCTAAACACGCTATAAATAATAATATCAACTTTGACAAAACGGAACGCTAAAGAGCAAAAGGCCTTTTTGTGTAAATAACACCAAGCCTGTCAGGCATATTTTTAGATGAAAGCTGTGCAGCAGTGAAGTCTTTCCACCGGAAGGGAGCACAGACATAGGTACTATACATTCACAGTGGGACTACTTTCTGCTCAAATACAGTTTAATGTATTACTGAAAAATCTGATGTTGTTCCTGCACATTCAATAGGAAAAAGGGACACAAAGGACAGTTGTATACGTTCTGCAAGCTGTGTCTTTTAATGTAGGCAATAGAGATGGTTGTAAAGGATCTTTGCACAAAAACAGTAATTATTTCATTGACATTACATTTGAGGGAGGGTGGGGAATGAATAGGAAATAGTCAGCCTCTGTGTTTCTTATAGCTCACTGAAGTAGTTGGAATATACATTTTTTTAGGGAAATCCCTTAATGCAATTCAGAAATAGTTATATTAACACAAAAACCAATGTGTATTCATACCCTTTACAGCTTAAAAAGGACTTACCATGTGTAGAATAGAAGCACAAGTGTTACATAGTGATGTCACTATGTTACAGAAGTAAACAAAGAAGTCCAATGGATTGTAGTCTTTAACCATTTACATGCACAAAAACCTACAAACAGTAACACACTACAGGAAATGAAAAAGCCCAAAAAGCAGAATAGGGCCCCTTTTAGAATCAATTGTCAAGCCGGTGACAAAAGTGTCAATTTGCTATACAAAATCCTTTTTTCACCCCTCTCGACACCTTTGAGAGAGAATTGGCTGCAGTGTCGCAGAGAACTGCAGAACAGATGCTGGATGAGACTTTGTTGATGGCTCCCCCTGAGTTTCTGAATCATGTCTTTTTATGAACATACTTTAAGTCCTCCACTGTTGTATCCGGTGGGATAATGGTCCATTAAAACACTCTAAACATGCAAGGACCCACATGAAACAGCTGCACCAACAATTTCAGCTGCATAAGTGCAGTTTGAAATGGTCTTATCACTATGAAGACCAGATTCGGGTCCCAATTAACTGCAGTCAGCCGTCAACAGATTGGTGCTTGGGATTGTAAATGTACACCCTCACCTTCCACTAACTGTACACTGTAATCCTGGCCTATTTCACTCAGATCAGGTATTACATCTGGCACAAGAAGGGAGGAGTTTAGGTTAGGTCAGCAAAGTTTCGAAACACATTGTACATTATTTGATAAGGGGCAGTTGACCAATCACAACAGAGCCGGCCAGCTAACCAATCAGAGCAGACTGGGCTCAGACACAGGGGCCGTATCTCAATGTCGAGTAAACCTGCTGCAGAGCCACTATTTCAAGTATATACGTTATCGAGTGGCACTGAATGCTGGGCATTTAACATGCATTCAAACAGTCCTTCGGCGCCACTCGATGACGTAGTATACTTGAAATAGTGGCTCTGCAGCAGGTTTACTCGACATTGAGAAACGGCCAGGGACTCATACGGAGGCAGTATGAAAAAAGGCACTTTTTTAACATTAAATCATATACACAGCTATCATACCCTCTTCTCTCTGTTGATAGACCAGCCTTCCACTTCAGCCATGCTTTTTCACCAGATTTACCCTTACTTTTTTTTACATTTGTATGCACATAGTAATTGGACTTAAAAAGCAGGAGGATGGAAACACTGCTGAGTTAATCCGCTCTCCACTCTTGTCCACTTTTGATAAGCACTCGTGTGTAACTCTCAACAATTATATAAAGTCTGTGAAGAAAGTTGTGAGAGACTTCCATAACGTGCTGTTTCACTTCTGCAGAGCAACAGAGGCTACATCAGTCTGAGAGCCATAGTCTTATTCTGTCAGCCTGTCAGTCTGCAGCCCAGAATAGCATGACTGACAAAAGAGCAACAAAACCTAAAGAATCACAACACCAGCAGCAGCAGCAGCCAAGTGTGTCGGCTGAGTCTGTATTTCACCTCACATATTAACCACGCCATTCTAAATGTCCTCTGCCATTCTAAAGATTAAACAGGAAGGAGATAACAAGAGAAAGACGACAGGAGGCTGATTAGACAGACAGCTTTATGGATATATGGAGAGGGATGAGCAATGAAAGAGGGGGTGACACCCCAAGATGTAAAATGAGAAAGATTAAAGGAGAGAATGAGAAAAAGTGACTGGGAGGAAGAAAAGACGAAATAAGTAAACGGAGCAGGAGATGAAGGATATTCCCAGGGAAATAGAGGGAGAGAATTATGAATACTTTATTTATCCTGGGGGAAACTGTGTGTTTAGTGACAGTTGCTCCATCTAAGAATTAAAAAAAGATTTACAAGAATTAATTTATAAAAACATCAGTAGTTCAAGTAAAATGTCAAATTACACAGATATAAAAATTGAATGAAAAAATTAGTATCCATATTTTTAGGGGGCGACCAAAATACTTGGATGTCGGGATGTATGACTGCAGGACTAGGTACTGGATGTGTGTGTCCTTTGTGAAATTAGAAGCCAAGTCTAAAAACAAATATCCTCCCTAACGTAAAAGTTGAGGGAAATTAACATATTCTTAAGAGGCCCTATTCTGCTTTTTGGGGATTTTCCCTTTCCTGTAGTGTTCTATAGGTTTGTGTGCATGTAAATGGTCTGCAAAGGCTAAAATCCCTGTGTTCCCTCCAGAGGGAGTTTCTCTCCCACACACTCCCCCCCCCCCTGCCTGAAACGTCTCCATTGGACTCCTTTGTTTACTTCCAGAACATGGTGACATCACTACGTAACACTTGTGCTTCTATTGGCTAACTCTCCAACACATTGTACGTGATAGGCTAAGGGGCAGGACATCTTAAAGCAGTTGACCAATCACAACAGAGCCGGCCAGCTAACCAATCAGAGCAGAATGGTTTCATATGCCAAACCATGATCTTTTAATAAACCTATCCAAATGGTTTTGTGTCTTCAAAAAGTGTCTTTCATCACAGGTTTACACTGTGATGATTATCTGGTAGAAATACCTCAACATGCAATTATATGACAGGGGCTCAGTAGTGTGCAGTAAGTGCTCTGTCATGTTTTGTGTTACTCTAATGAAGGAGAGTGAGCAACTGTATGGAAAACTGCAGAAGTAGATAACTGAAAAAAAGAACAAAAGGGAGAGCAGTAAATATAAGATGGAGATAGAGAGGAAGTGTGCTCAGAGGTGAATGTTAGGTATTACAGAGTATTAGTGAAATTGTAAGCCTCGACAGTAATGAACTACACGCTTACAATAGACCACCGGCTTTGGCACTGAGCCTCTGGGTGTGTGTGTGTGTGTTTGTGTGTGTGTGTGTGTGTGACAAGAGGAGGAGACAGCTCTGAGAAGGTAACAAGGCCCTTGTCTTATCCCTCTTGAGGTCCTATTAACCTTTGCTCAACACTAACACACACTCTTTTTTGACTGTCGCACACAGACACACACCCTCGTGTTCTCTCTCCGTCTCACACACACACACACACACACACACACACACACACACACACACACACACACACACACACACACACACACACACACACATACACACACACACACACACACACTATGCACTCACTAAGGAGATTTAAGAGCTGCTTAATTGGTTGGCTGAGGCTAATTTTATGTTCAAAGTGAATGCCACCGTCATGCATGGCTCCCTGTGGAGGGGTTAGAGTGAGGCTGGTTTAAAGTGTGTGTGTGTGTGTGTGTGTGTGTGTGTGTGTGTGTTTGTTTAATTTAAATGCAGCTCTTTTTTAGCTATACCCTATTAATGTATGCTATGCCAAACCTTTTGTATCAGTTACTGTTCAATTCCAATTCAACAAGCTGCATTTTCAGAAAAGTCATCATTAATTCTAATGATATAATGATTTTCTGGGTATTATTAAACCACATATCTTACATTTCCAAAAAGTCGGAATTATTTTCACTACATTTACTGTAAGCAAACAAGCAACAATCTGCATTGAGCAGGAGTGGCTGGTAGTTTGCCGTAGCTAAAGTAAAGCGCCTTACATTGAGAATTTGCAATTAGTTTTGAGTAAACTGAACAAAGCAATGGGACATTTACATTCGATTTTGGAATATTGCAGAGAAATAAGCTCTGTTGTTGACACACGTGTATTAAACGTACACATTTTGTTCAACAATAACATCTCCACATATTAAGAGCTATATGGCCGGCCATCACTTTTTTATTTTTGAAGCTATAATGCAATCGCCATAAATAAAAAGTACCCTAGGGCTATAAACGAACTTCGAACAAACTACATTATTGTCACGTCCCTTCAGCCCTCTAAGCTATGCTAAATATGGCTAATGTTTGGCATGATGAAATGGAACTTGTTAGCAACCCCTGTTTTTAAGACACATAAAGCTTCCGAGGTTCACCAGTGGTGTATTTACTGACATTTCTTATGTCGTAAAGTAAACTAAACTTGACATCTCTTGTGTTAACCACAGACCTTATTTTAGGCATCTTATCAAAAACGCGTTTTATAACCATTCAAGACGAGGGCAGCGAAAGTGGTTAAATGCTAACTCATTCCTGCAGCACACTATCTCTTTAGCCGTCTGTGTCTTGACACCAGAGGAGAGGGGGGGTCAAGGAGCAATTGCATGGCTGTGGTGAAAGAACAGCATGATGATCAATGCTTTGCAGTGATAAGGGATGGAGCTACACATTGAGGATCCAGAGCTAAAGGTCAGCTGGCATGATACACTATTAAGATAAGTAGCGTGCACATACACACCAGCGGGTGGATATGAGAGGAGAGACAGATGAAAGCAGGGTGTGCAAACCTCTTCCTCTGGTCTAATTCTTAGCGACTATCTTCAGAAGAATGTGAAGCCTTCCAGTCAGTTCCCAGTGTTTCAGTCTGGAGCCGTGCTTTGATCTGAATCCCTCAACTTCCCCTCGTTGCTCCTTTCAACCAAAGGCCTTTCCAAATAGGGCTCACAACATCGTGCAACACATGAAGTCAATTAGAATGTTCTTTCTTGGTATGTTTTTGTGACTTATTATAAAATGTTTTTTATTGTGATTATGTCGGTTCTTGTTAATGTGTGTTTAGTTTGATGGAAGTTTGATTGAAGGAATATTTGTAATGCTTTAAATTAGGGCTGCATGATATTGAAATAAACTGACATTGCGGTTTTTTGTTCCCCTGCGGTATATATTGCGTTTTTTTAACCTGTTAAGCCCCAAGGTCCCTGCGGGTACTTTACTTTTTATTCACGACACTGTGTCTCAGGGGATCTTAATATTTAAGAACCTATTAATGTGTTATACCAGATTAACGGAAATAATCTCAGCTAACTGACGATACAAACCATTTTTACCAAAACAAAACACAAGTCTCATAAGAAGCATCTAAATGACCCCTGAGGGAAAAATGCTAACGGACATTGGCACAGAACTCAAGATAAAAGTACCCTTATTACTTATCGTAGCTGCACATACAAGATATCCGATTAAAGCTGAGGTTCCACAGATTATTTAGGTATATAGCATCATCACTGAGTGATCCGAACTCGCGACAGACATCACAACACAGACATCACAACACGTACCTTTACGGAGCTTCTAGGGAGATCGTCTCACCGTAGCTGTCAATCTGATCAAAAGACGTGTTCAATGGCATTAAAACGAGAAAAAACGCGGCTGAATCGGTTAATCCATAGGTTTTTAACATCTCTGTATAAAACAATTATTTCATTTATAATCCATAATTCCATTTTTATGTAAAAATCGCAGAGCAAAAGTTAGCTGTTAATGGTAGCCACCAGAGTGGCTGCTGCTTCCGGTCTTGGCTATGCGGCAGTCTATGCCACCATTATACATCCATGTATGCCACACACACACACACACACACACACACACACACACACACACACACACACACACACACACACACATGACCAAATAAGGAGTGAGAGTGACGCGTAGACAAAACCGGAAGCTGCATACACTCTGGTGGCTACCATTAGCAGCTAACTTTTGTGCTCCGATTTTTACATAAAAATGGAATTATGGATTATAAACAATTGCTTCAAAGCCACAGATACATTATTAACCTATGGATCAACCGATTCAGCCGCGTATTTTCTCGTTTTAATGCCATTGAACACGTCTTTTGATCAGATTGACAGCTACGGTGAGACAATCTCCCGTAAAAGCTCCGTAAAAGGTACGTGTTGTGATGTCTGTGTTTGCTTCCCCTGTCGCGAGATAGTCTGTGGTGTCTCAGCTTTAATCGGATATATTGTATGTGCAGTTTCAATAAGTAATAAGGGTATCTTTATTTTGAATTCTGTGCTAAAGTGCGTTAGCATTTTTTTTTTTAAATGAATAAAACCGCACGTCCCTGCGGTGTGAATATCGCGCATGCGCATATCGCGGTTATCACCATATCGTTCAGCCCTACTTTAAATACATATATTTCTTGTGCTGGGTATGTCTAATGGCCAAATAAGATACATGTCCTTTATATACATGTATGACTTTGTAATATTATCTATTTTAACTTAACATTTTTCAATAAGATATTTAATAGTGAGTCGCTGTAACAATGTTACAGGCCACTTTATTATGCCCAAGTTACATTCTAAAGACAGTTTTCTATAAACTCTTATTTCTTTATTTATGACTTATATTGAGACTACATTAGACTTGCAAATGGAAATGAATGGAAATGGTATGCTAGCATGTGAAGAATGAACATGCAACAGTTTGCTGGCTATTGTCTTTGTGGTGTGTTTAAGTGCAAAGCTTTCATAAATCAGCCTTTGTTCTATTTCTTCAGGTCCGTCTGGTGTGTCAGGGATTTTATTTGGAAATAGGAGGGACATTACAGAGTTGAATGATGACATGCAATAGGATAGAATGAGTTAGAAAGAGATTTATACCACATCATATGATTCTAGAGGCTAAAAGCGGAACGGCAACCAATAAAATCAAATGCAAATAGGCTCTAAATGAGGAGAGACTCTAAAACAATATGGCTGCTCGTTACCCAGCGACACTTTACGTGACAGAACCCCCGCACACACACCTATTCCCACCCAGTCATCATGTTTATGTAGGCTATTACTGCCCAGCTGGAGATGGTGATAACATTTGACTCAATGGCCTCTTTTCATGTTCTCCTCTTGACACACACGGGCTACACAAACACACACACACATGTATCCGCTTTTACAATTGCATATTTTTTCCACAAAATCCTAAGGCTAATGCTAACTGCTTATAAAACAGTTTTGTAGACGTTTTATACACTGACTGTAGTTGCCACTGTCCAACAAAATTGATGAGGCTATGCTCACCAACAGAGATGTTTTCAATTATTAATAACTATTTGTATGGTTGGTTCGAACTCTACTCAGGTTGAATGTAGGCATATAGGCTCGAAATTACATGAGGGCACCACATTAAAGTATGTACCATAGTAAAGGTTACATTTGACTGTTGCCTTAAAGTGGACCTATCATGCTATATTTGAATAATATATTGTAGGGCCATACCTATATAAAACATGTCTGTGAAGTAGGGGTGTAACGGTTCACAGAAGTCACGGTTCGGTTCGTACCTCGGTTTGGGGGTCACGGTTCGGTACAACAAGAAAAAGCAAAAAAAAGTCCCAAATGCATGATTCCAGGTTTGTTGTTATTTATTTTTGAACAGTAGTGCAAGTTTCAGTTTAAAAATAAGGAACTCTGACATTTTGAATAATTAACTGTATTCAACAGTTAAAAACAAACCACAAACAGTACCACACACACTCAGATGGCCAGATTATCTATAATGGCTGATGTCAAACAAAAAGGTTTCATCAAGCTGTAAAACTAAAAAGAATGTCTTGAAAATATGACATCATAAATAATAAGAAAGTGTTTCAAGAGCGCAAAGTCGTTGAAAAACATATGCCAAAAGCTTCCGTTATTTATTTTGGTCTCACGGCTTTCATGTCTCTTGGTTTATTAAAAACAGCGGGGATCAGCTGTTGAACTGCTGTTGTCTTTCGCCGGGCTCCGGTGATTGGCAAATCTGGGTGATGCCTTCTGATATGATTTAGCATGCTTGGCGTGTGTTACTATTAGCATACCGCACCGCTGTCTAACAACGCCGACACACTGTCCTCGTCCGATCCACCACTCGCACACTCCATCGTTATTTAGTCCACAGGGAACCCGAAATGTTCCCACACAGCTGATTTAAAAGAAGCAGGTGGGTTCTAGCTCCTGTGTGTTATCTGAAATCGCCATACTAACTTTTCTTCTTCTTGTATTTTGTTCGTTTTGTTGTTGTGTTTCTTCTTGTTAATTTGTTGTTTAAGGGCGGCCGGCAAACAGCTTTTAGGCGCAATACCGCCCCCTGGATTATATATAATATAGTGTAATACTGCCCTGAATGACAGACCTTTTTTTCCCACTCGTAAAAAAAAGGCGTATTCGTCGTGTGACTGCATGCCGAACCGTGACGTCCGAACCGTGACGGTACGGGACGAATACGGATACCGTTACACCCCTACTGTGAAGTTTTTTTTTCAAAATACCAAACAGATCATGCATTTTAGCCATGCCTCATTTCGCTCTATTTGCTCTATTCCAGCCCTGTCTTCACAAGGGCTGATTCTGTGGCAAATGAGCTGCAGCTGACAACGCCCCCCTGCAAAGGAGGGGGGCGTGGCACGAGCGTCATGTTACCATGCTGTTACCATGCTGTTACCATGCTGTTACCATGCCACGGCAACCTCTCATTCCCCTGATAGGGGGAGAGTTGCCCATATAGGCGGAGCTCCTCGTTCCTGACGTCAGAAACATTTCAAATATGTATCAGTCTGTATCAGATCTGCTCCAGCCCCATTTTTAGAGATTTGGGTATGGAGGAAAAGAGAGAGGGTTGTGTTTTCTGACACTTGGTGAGTTCCCTGACACACCGGGGACACATATTCATGTATACAAGACGTACAAAAGTGCATTTTGCATGATAGGTCCCCTTTAAAATGGACTCTATTTATATTCTAATTATATTCTATTTACCCAAAGTTGAGGTTAACATTTAAATGTGGAGGACAACTACCATTAAGTACAGTCTATGTTACATAGGAGAGGTTGTTGACCTGCAAAGACAGATTGTTTAGCCGTGCACTCCCATGCAGACACAAAACAAACTTAACACAAATGCTTATTAGGATGATCTGCATCAATAAATACAGAACAAATGCATAATCCTATTGTGTTACTCAGTCATTTGCAGTAATCGTCGATAGTATTCAAAATAACCTGTTTTCATTATTTTCAACAGTTCAACCTGCTCACCTCTTTATGCAAAAGAAACTGAAAACAATCACTCAAATGCAGTGTGATGCATTCAGAGAGCAGCGGGTAAAATATGCAAACACTGTGTTAAATGCATTCAAATGAGACTTGCCATTACCTGAGGGCCGGTGTGAATGTTGTTTCCGCGAGTGAGGTTCTCAGACTAATGAGCTAAGGAGGCGGATAAAGTTAATTGAATTTGTGAAGATTGGATTGTGACTGTTATCAGGAAGACGTTGAGACAGAGAGAGAGAGCGAGGCGGCGGTGGAGAGACAGAGGAATTGTTTCAGTGATATCAGATCAACTTTGAGTTTGCAAATACATGTTTTGTTTGTTTCGTTGGAGGTGTTTCAGACAGGGGTGGTGTGGGAGAGAAATTCCCTCAGGGGGAAACTTTGGGATCTGTGAAGACCATTTACAAAAACCTCTATAACACACTACAGGAATGGGGAAAGGTACAATAGGGCCCCTTGAATCTGTGTATCTTTCATGTTTTTTATTAAAAAATAAATGTGTATTGAGTATAAATAATGGGCTTTGGAAATTGTAACAAGTATAATACAGCATCTTTACATGTGTGTGGAAGGCTTATGTGTGAAATATGTACATAATGTGTGTGTGTGTGTGTGTGTGTGTGTGTGTGTGTGTGTGTGTGTGTGTGTGTGTGTGTGTGTGTGTGTGTGTGTGTGTGTGTGTGTGTGTGTGTGTGTGTGTGTGTGTGTGTGTGTGTGTGTGTGTGTGTGTTGTATATGTTACGGGATAACTGCGGGTAAGTGTGTTTGTATGTGTTTTCTCTTGCAAAAAGGAATTGGAACAAGATGAATGTGTGTGGTGATGAATAAACCTGACACCTAGCTTGAGGGTGTGGAAGTGTGTGTGTGTTTATTTGTGTGTTGTTCTACGACCTCCAGGCAGTGTGTACAATGTCACAAACTATCTTCTCCCTAGGGTGAGCTGGTGTTTGTCTGTTTTTTGATACACTCCATCCACAAAGTTGGCAAACAATAATATAGTTGGTATCAATAATTTGCATTGCCATCCCAATGGTTTTCATTAAAAGACATGAAGAAACATCCTTGATTCCTCCACACACTTTCACAACCAGGTTATGTTGATGAGGTTTATTTTTAATGTTAAATATATTAATACATTGGTTTTAATGAACAAGGAATTAAGATGGCAAAAGAGAAAGAGGAAGGTAGTGTGTGTGTGTGTGTGTGTGTGTGTGTGTGTGTGTGTGTGTGTGTGTGTGTGTGTGTGTGTGTGTGTGTGTGTGTGTGTGTGTGTGTGTGTGTGTGTGTGTGTGTGTTTGCTCCTACAGTGTGCATGCGTGCGAGAGAAGGAAAGTGATTCATTACCTTAGTTCACACTTTCACACACTTGGATTGCCCCAAGAGGTGTGTGTGTGCCTGACGTTTCTGCTCAGTACTGTATGTTTGCGCGTGTGTGTGTGTGTGTGCGTGTGTGTGATTGGCAGCAGTAATTGGTGTCTGCTTGGTCGAGAAAAACAGTGAATGAATACACACATGGAATACTGATACTGGCTGTTTGGACCCTGAATACCAAAACACACACATAGACCAACCTGTTCCCCAACAACATGAATACAGATACTGTAGACATGCACTCATATCAGAGATGCTCACTTTAGAGATGTTACTTTCACTATAACATGGTAGCAGTTGGAATCTGTCAATGTGTTACTTTGGAAAACCTATAGATTCCTTGTTGAGTTATAAGTTAGTAAATACTCAAGTTGTAGTCAGATTTGATTTGCTTTGATTAGTCAAAGGTAGACAGTGTTGTCTCTATTATCTCACGACTTCTACTGTGTCAAATATTTAAATGAACACACACACACACACACACACACACACACACACACACACACACACACAGTTGTTAAAGTTTGGAAAGATGTCATCAGTCTGGCGATCAAAAGTTATGATCCTCCCTTTTGCTCCCCTTCTTTCTGTTAATTGTCATATAGTTCAGCGCTAAAGAGCGCCCACCAGTCAACGGCAATTGTTAGCTTAGCTACGCTGCATAAAGGTTAGATACTGCATTAGCATTTAGATGAGTGAAAGCTCAGGGAAGGAGGAGGAGAAAGAGGGAGAGTAATTATACCTCGCTCTGTGCTTCCCATAAGTGATTGGATGTGTGTGTGTGTGTGTGTGTGTGTGTGTGTGTGTGTGTGTGTGTGTGTGTGTGTGTGTGTGTGGACATGTGATAATGAATTTTCACACATAACTGTCTGTGATTTGTTTACCCGCTGTTAAATGTCTTTCACCTGGGTATGCGTGCGAGTGTACGTCTGAGTGTGTGTGTCTCTGTGTGTATCGGTGTGTGTGGTATGGACAATGGATTTGTCAGCTCTTGCTCAGAGTTCCAGATGTCTATTTCAACATGAACAAATGTTGTCTTTGAAATTCAAATCCAATTTAGGGCATATAGGAGACTCAACCCCAACAGAAAGGAAACGTTTTTTTCCAGAATCCCCAAATCAGAGGTAAACACATGTGTATGTTTAATTATGACGTTAACTTCACCCAATAAATGAATGTTCTTATGTGTTTCTCAAAACCATGAAACTAAACTCACACATCCTGTGAATAAAACCCCCTAAACTCTGTGCGGCTCTCAGTACGATAGCAATACTAGAGAAAACTGGTACGCACACAAACACAAACACACTGATCCACAAACAGTTAGTAATAAGTTGGTGTCGATAGCACCTCGCAGCTACATGACATTTGCAATTAGAGGACTCGCTTCGGGTTTGTGAGTGTGTCATTAAGAGCGCAGGTTAAAGGTTAATTCCCATTAATACTGACTGATAAACCAGACCTGACTTATTGATCGCTCCCCCCTCTGCCTCCCACCTTCTCTGTTTCTCTCATTTTCTCTTCCTGTCCCTGTCTACAGCCCCCATTACCCCCCTCCCCCCACACCTTTCATTCTCTCTCAAGGGATTTGTCCTTCTTTACTTTGTTTTGCTCTCCTCCAAATAGAAAGAGCCCGTATAGAAGAGTGAACTACACAGTGCATGGCATTGGAGTGGGAAAAGCAGACATTTACAGATAAAGTGAGTAAAGAGAGAAAAGGAAAACAAAGGTTTTTATGATCAAATAAAGCAGAGAGAACAATAAGACTAAGAACAGTTTTTTATGAAAAAAGGGAAAAGAGAGACAGGTAATGACAAAAGGTAACAAAGCAAAGCATATAGTAGTACCATGACATATATTACAATGTTATTTCAATTAGATAAAAAACGACAAATCTTTCACCCTTTCCTTCTTTTTTCTCAAGTGTGTATACACACACACACACACACACACACACACACACACACACACACACACACACACACACACTCTAATTGTGTAACTCCCATCTGTGCTTGGACATGATTATAGGTAGTATATAAAAATATCCAGCTGATTGCATAGTCACGTGTGTGTGTGGTGTGTGTGTGTGGTTTGTGTGCTTGTGTGTGTGTTGTTCAGTGTGTGGGTGCATTCATGGGTGCTAAACTGCAAAAAGTGCTCTTTCTATTCAGCACACAGGTGCCTTCCTTTTACTGTGGAGCAGCTTGCATGTGGCTCTGTGTGTGTTTGTGCCTGCAGTGTGTTGATGGATGACCGCTGGGTCCAGGTGTGTGTGTGTTTGTGTGTGTGTGGGAATATGTGGCACAGTTCACAGTTGATGCCTCTAGCATCCATAATGGTTGAGCCCAATGATGATGGTGGGGGTAGTCGTGTTTGTGTGTGTGTGTGTGTGTGTGTGTGTGTGTGTGTGTGTGTGTGTGTGTGTGTGTGTGTGTGTGTGTGTGTGTGTGTGTGTGTGTGTGTGTGTGTGTGTGTGTGTGTGTGTGTGTGTGTGTGTGTGTGTGGTTGGATCTTTTAATTCTTGATTGGTCAAATGTGTTGAACATATGTGTCTTACACAATGTTTTAAAAAAAAATGTATTATGTTAAATCCATTGATAAAGGCAATTTTTTAAATAACATATTAATGCAAATGAACAGTCTAATCTTTCATAACATTGTCAAAAAGGTAAATGATTTGACTCAGTAGATTTGCATTCAATGATGATTTGTTTGTAACAGACAGCTCAATTGTTATCTAAAAAGATGATAGCTTAATGTTTGGTTGGTTGAGTGAAGGTTAAAATAATTGACTGAAGGTTGGAGATAAAATGTAATGTAAAAATAATTGGGTTGTTTCCACTCAGGTATTGTATATGAATTGACTTCTGTAGGTACATTACTAGCATGACAGTCAGCTAGTATTACAAGGTTTGCATGACACAAACTAATACCACAACATAGGGGTGTAACGGTTCACATAATTCATGGTTCGGTATGTACCTCGGTTCGGGGGTCACGGTTCGGTACAACAAGAAAAAGCAAAAAAAAGTCCCAAATGCATAATTCCAGGTTTGTTTTTTATTTATTTTGAACAGTAGTGCAAGTTTCAGTTTAAAAATAAGGAACTCTGACATTTTGAACAATTAACTTTATAGAGTGGCAAAGTCACGGCCATCTAAAAAAGTTATGTGAAGTCGATGAAGAGAGAAAACGTATCTTTCGATCCCGTTTGAATTGTGCCATGAATTACACATATGATGTTTGTCAATCTTAAAAATTAATTTCCCGGGGAAGAAATGCTAACGCTAATGCTACATTAGCATCTGCGATCTTTTGTACTTCACGCTATCTGCACAAATGGTTGACATTAAACATTAAAAAGATCAGGCAGTTCAGAGAGAATCAAAGGAAGGCAGGCAGGCAGCTTTGCATGACATTCTTCTGGACGTGTTTCATTATGTTGATATTGAGGGTAGTCAATCCCTTTTTTGACAAGACACTGACAGTAGTGACGGCCATCTTGGTGACGTGTGTTGTTGTGCGAGTCTGCGAGACCAGAGCTTCTTATTATAATGTATAATATAAAAAAGAAAACGAGAGAGAGATGAGTTATTGTTATTACAACGTGATTTCACTATTATTTAACAACTATTTTTATTGGGTTCTTTTATTTGGGGTTAAGTACATTGTCAGAATAAGTGAGAAATGGATTTAACTTCTGTTAGATAGCTATCATACTGAATACATATTTATTGTGAATGTATGCAAAAATGCAAAACTGTGAAGGTACGGGATGAATACGGATACCGTTACGCCCCTATTTCTGATCCATTTCTTGGATTTGACAGTATCTGCCATACTCACACTGCCTCTGTTTGTGTATTACAGCATGTGTATCTCCAGTATTTCAACGGGAGATTCCTCTGTGTTGAATTTTGCTTTCTTCAGAGGACTTTTGGCCAAATCATTGTTTTCAGTATCAAGTCTTCATGGAAGTTCTGAAATTGTGGGCTGTAACTGTACATTAGTTATCAGTTTCACTCAGTCTTTGTGTTCAAATGAAAGAAAATCTGATGTATTGTGCTGCACCAGTTACTTTCACATTAGAAGTTTATATCATTGTTGTACATTGATGGTGTCGTGGCTACCTCTATATATTGCTTCTTAACTACATGTGTTTTCACTAGTACTTTTACACAATGAAGACTAAAGCTTGAGTTGATGTAAATGAAAATGGTGTTTGGTATGCTGGAGAGAATGTGTTGTTTCAATCAATCACGGTGCAATCATGTAACATTTGGATAGACAGTTATTTATTTGCTTTCCGTCCTTTGAAGGACAACTTTTTTGAAGGTTTTTTTATACTCAAAAGGTTTATATGGAAAAGCACAAGGGTGTTCTGCATGGGCAAGCTGAATGTCAGTTACAGTACAATGAGCTTTAGTGAATTTTGGATTTTTGCAGACACAAGAGGGAAAGGGAAGACTGAATGAGAAAAGGAGAGAAGAAATGAGGAAGCAACTCTTAGAAAACTAAGGTTGCAAAACTGCATGAGAGGTTGGCATCAAAATGTAGGGTTTGATATTGTGTCCTCTAAAAGAAAGAGGAACATCACAAATGCAATAAACCAGAAAAACCCAATTGACTTCTCGCTCTATATAACAAGAGGAAAAGAGGGAAAGAAAGAGTAGGTGGAAGACAAACTGAGAAAAACAAAGACCTTAATTATGACTGTATGCGGGAAAAACAAACAAGGAGCGTTATAGCAGCTTGTCAGTCCACTGAATATAAAACCACTGGTGCTGTTAAGCAGAGTGTTGGTCATGTTAATTGTCCTCTGAATTCACAGCATGTCAAGAGAAGGCCTGTGTTAGAGAGAAAACATCTTCAATCGTTGTTTGGTTTAGAGATTATTCCTAGCTCATGAAAATGCAGACTGACTGGAAGAAGAACAAAGACATAGGAAGAGAAACACATTTTTTGGTGTGAGGAAAGTCGAGAAATGACCGAGTTGGAGGATTAACATAAACTGATGGGTTCTCAGGAACCATTTGAGTGGAGGCTTGAGGTCTTTATAGGTACACTAACCCAGAGTCGGGCCAGGCCCAAGTTATATTCAATATTATGGTTTGTAATCAAATCAAACACAACTTTTCCCACATAGAAGGTGACACAAAGAGCTTCACAAACCAAAAACAAAGTCAAAACAATGCTAATCCTTCCTTGGGAATAAGATGAGTAACAGATAACATTGGGATTAAAAAGAAAACCTCAAAAGCCAAATTAAAAAGGTGCTTCTTTACTTGCCGCTCTCAGGTCTAACCCTAACCCTGTTTTTCACAGTCGTGGGCCGTAATAATTTAACAAAATGAATGGTCTTTGTTTTAATTTAGGGTACGATAAAAGGCCATTACCAGAAGACCTGAGGGAGAAGGTTGATAGGTTAAAAGAAAATAAATAGTTGGGACAAAGACCATTAAGATATTAAAAAACAATAAAATACTCACTCACTGGTAGCGAGTGCAGATACTTTAAAATTGGGGTCAAACCATTGATCTGTGAGTCAACAATTTGAATACCAAAATAGATACAATTGAATTGGTTCAGCTTTTTTGTTGCATGCCGCTGTGAAGTGCTTTCATTAAATGCATTACCTCAATAGACTACACATACTTGGTTAGTTGAAAGCACTTAACTTAATATTATTGCTTTCAACTAACTAATTACATTTGTGTACTCTGTTGACAAAATGCATTTAATTAAAGTCAAGGTTTTTTCAGTTTATTCAAAAAAATTAACAGATTTCGTTGGTTGACAAATTTCTCCCAATTTTAGACACATTTTAAAATAAAAAAACACGAAGAAAATCTAACACGCATGCATACTTCCCCTACCCAATGTCAGTGACAACAAAGATGTTTGTGTGCAAGTGTGTTTGTGTTCTTCATGTGTTTAAGTAGTGGCTTTTTTTACACCCACTCTAAATTGTACAACTCGTTCTCAGAGAAGTGGCGTCCTCATTTTTCCCATTCAAGTATTAAATCATCTTAATAAGTTCATTGGTAACATAATAAATTGCACAGCATAATTGAGTCTCCCACTCTATCTCTTTAAAGGAAATGTGCGTGTGTGTTAAAGTGTAAGAATGGTGTATTAAGTGAGTGGCCTTGTTTATTATTCTCCTACCCTTTTTTAAAAGGAAGGAGTATTTTTCAAAAGTTTCTAAAGGCTTTGATTGTTTTTTCTCAGTGGTAAACACTGCTTTGATAAGGATTTCAATCACATTACAGCTGCCAATTTATTCAGGTTTTAATCTGAATGTTTGCCTCTTGTATGCAGTCCAACCGTCTTTCTTTGGAGATGGGATTAATTTGCAGCGCTACACAAGTAGGAACTTTAAAATCAGAGGTTAAACAAGGTTACATTTTTTTAAAGATCCTTTTTGATGTCATTCCAATGAATGGGAAAGTGAATCTCTTTCTTTTACCTTGTTCCAAAAAGTGCAGATTTTAATCTCACTAATTCATGTGTAAAATATTTGAAGGCTCTTTTAAAAGCAACCCATGTTGGATTGGCTCAGGGGGAAATATCTAAGCATGTAGCATGCACATGTTTGGGCGTCTGTGATATGAATTGTTTTTGGGTTGAACCCAGCAGGGTCAGTTGCCCCTATAGAATAAAGAGCATTTGATAACTTCAAATGTGAATGCTCCCTATGGGGGAATCTGATTTGTGATGCCACAGATAAAAGGATGCAACAAATTAAACAAACATATGTTGAGCAACGATTAAAACAGCTGAACTAGCTGCTACAGGCCAAATGGTAAACAGCAACATGAGATCAATTAGATAAAACTCATATCATGGAAATGATGTCGATTGTTGTATGATTTAAAAAGGATGCAGGGAAATAATAATTAGAATAGATTGTCTGGAGTATAGGCCTGAACTGCGGAATCCCTTTAACCAAGAACTACCCCACCAATCATACCTTTGCTGTATCATTATACATTTCCCTGCTGTGGGAAGAATGCAGGATTTCTGAAGAAATAAATCAATACTGTTTTAAAGGCACCTCAGTAGAGTAAAGGTGTTGTACACCTTTGAAGCCCAGTCTATGCATCTGCATAGCCAGAAGTATTTAAAATCCCCATGTGTGTTACATGACTCCTATGACTCATAGATGCATGGCACTTTTCATCAGTACAGTTGCACGTACAACAGTTGAGGAATAATTGAATTGCTGAGGTTGAGAAACGTTGTTGTGCAGTGGAGAGAGACAGAGTGCAGGAGCAGAAACACATGGACAGTTTGAGGAGAGAGTGAAGGTATCCTTTGGCGTTTACAAGTTAAGGTGTTTCTGCCCAAACCATTGACCTGACCAAGAGCAGAGCTGTGTGTGTGTGTGTGTGTGTGTGTGTGTGTGTGTGTGTGTGTGTGTGTGTGTGTGTGTGTGTGTGTGTGTGTGTGTGTGTGTGTGTGTGTGTGTGTGTGTGTGTGTGTGTGTGTGTGTGTGTGTGTGTGTGACCATGCATAGGTAGTGAGGCAGCCAGCACTTTGGCAGGGAGAAGAGTGGGAGGATGTTTCTGTCAAGAGTTCACTGTGGTGTGTTAGTGTGCTCTGTATGTGTGTGTACGAGTGTGTGTTTGTGTGTGTGTGTTGACCACTGTTGAGAGCTGTCAGAGGGAGACAAGTTGAGGTGAGGTCCCTGTGGTGTGTGTGTGTGTGTGTGTGTGTGTCTTTGTATGGGAGAAAAGTGATTCAATGCTCATGTGTTTAGGCTTGTTGCAAGGTTTTTTTGTGTGCATGTGTGTGTGTGTGTGGCCGTGTGTCCTGAGCTCTGCTGAGGCGCCGTTCCACCAGACCACCCTGCTCCAGACCCGTTGTCAATCATTTTGTTCCTTCCCCTCTCTGCCCAACCTTCTACCCCCTGCCACAAACACACCCAGATAGACAAAACAATAACAAACCTCTCCACAAACACAAAACTAGTTTCAGCTCACACACACTAGTGCTTATTTTATCGCAGCTGCACAAAGAAAAGTCTTTCTTCTTGATTTAAAGTTATTGAGAGTTGTGGCTGACCTGCGGATTTCTGGAAGTTTATTCCAGATATTTGTAGCAAAATACCTCAACGCTGCCTCTCCATGTTTAGTTCTCACTCTGGGAACATAAAGCAGACATGACAGAAAACCTGAGAGCTCTTGATGGTTCATAAAGTAGCGGGAGATCGGAATAAACCATCCAAAGCTTTATAAACCAGCAGCAGTATTTTGAAATCAATTCTTTGACACAAAGGAAGCCAGTGTAAAGACTTCAGAACAGGAGTGATGTGATCCACTTTCTTAGTGTTAGTGAGGACTCGAGCAGCGGCGTTTTGAATCAGCTGCAGCTTCCTAATAGATTTTTTAGTGAGACCTGTGAAGACACCATTGCAGTAGTCCAGTCTACTGAAGATAAAAGCATGGACAAGTTTTTCCAAATCCTGCTGTGACATTAGTCTTTTAATCCTAGATATATTCTTAGGGTGATAGTAGGCTGACTAATTGTCTTAATTCAGGTTGGAGTATGACTACACCTAGATTTCTGGCTATTTAAAGGTTTACATTTTTGGCCAAGGTGCAGTGGAATAGGGTTGGAATTGAGTCTGCGATGAAAGATAATGTAGACTTCCTGTTATGGATGGGGAGCTTGTTGCACAATGTTTGGAGCCAGGAGTAGTGAGTAGGGAGAAAGTAGTCTCCCTGACAGTCTGTACAAAAAGAGGAAGAGATGGAAGACCTTCCTCGGCAAAAAGACTGAAGACCTGTCTCAGTGCTTTAAAGTCAAGTCCTGGACACACACAGGTTTTGTTTGGAGTGTGTTGCTGCATGTGATTAGTATCACTGCCTGTGACAATCATTAATCACAGTCTTAGTGCTGTTTACAGGCCTGCATTATAGATGAATGCACACACACACACACACACACACACACACACACACACACACACACACACACACACACACACACACACACAGGAATAAACCACAGAGTTGAAGTGGGAACCATCCCAACCAAGCCATTTCAGCAGATGCCCAAAAACAACATATGTTCATGTTACAAAGCTCCCAACAGTCCATTCGGAGTAAGGATTTGTCTCTGTTGGGAACAACGGAGGAGGAAGTGTGATTTTGTTATAGATCCAGAAGATGGGTGCGTTTTGTACAGTTTGCAAATGTGGTGCAATCTGAACTATTCAAATTGAAGTAATAACAACTGATAATGATGCTTTAATGGGCCAATAACATTTGAACCGGCGATGGGTGTGAATGGATGAGTACACTGAATGGCAAACTTTTTCTTTGAACTGGGACCATGATTTTCCTCAACTTTAACCAAGCAGTTATCATTATAACCATGACAACAAAGGTAACCAACATTACAAAATAAGTTATTTTAATCTAAACCAAGATCTTCTTCTAACCATACATTGTTTTTTGACTAAATCTAACAAATCAAGAAGCTTTGTAGAAAACATAGGTGATTCGTAACACATTTATACATTTTTTAAACTACTGAAAGGGGAACAGAGGATTTTCATCTACAAAAAAAACACACATTTTCCGAGCTTTGTAAACAGAATGTGGATATGATGGAAAGTCTATTTGAGTGGAAGGTGCCTTTAGGTGCAGGTTGTTCTGTTGGAGCAAGGTCATTTACAGGTTAGCTGGTGTCAGAAAGAGGGTACAAATCATACTTTACAGTTCAGCATTTCAGCCTGAAATAGGCCAATGGCAGGCTCTGGGGAGGAGATAAACACACACACACACACACACACACACACACACACACACACACACACACACACACACACACACACACGCACACGCACACACACAACTGGAGCCCTTATGTTTGTCCTTGCCCTCCAGTCACGGGCAAAAGGCTGACCTGCTTTCAACAATATGACCCCCGGTGGTACAAACTCACACAAACGCACACTGACATTCAAACACATAAATGCTTGCAGGTGCATGCACCCAAATGACTGCACAGGTAATTGCATTTACATTTACTTCCACGCACACATGTCATAGCTTAGATTTTGTCAGAGTGCACATTGGGGATTTTGTGGTTCGTTGCCTGTTGGTTGGTCTGTCTGGTTTTGTGGCTAACACACACACACAGAGACACACATATACACACACCCACACCCACACCACACACACACACACACACACACACACACACACACACACACACACACCACACACACACACACACACACACACACACACACAGATACACTATATACACACACCCACCCACACACACACACACACACACACACACAGACACACACACACACACACACACACACACACACACACACACACACACACACACACACACATATACATGCACACACACATGCAGTTTAACAAGAGAATGTTTGGCTCATTCAACCCAGACATTTTCTGATAAGTGATCCATCTTCGTCATGGATGGAGAAAGCATGAATTTGTCCAAAACTGTTTGGTTCAACTCTGAGGAGGGAGAGAACAAGAAAGGAAATCAATATGTGTGTGTGTGTGGCAGTCAGTGGTTCAGAGAGACCTATCCTGGCGATGTGACTGTGTGTGAATCTAATCTGTTCAATGAAAGAGTAGACCAGGATTAAATTGCCCCAGGTTAACCCCAGGTTATTGCCTTAACACTAAACCAGTGTGTGTGTGTGTGTGTGTGTGTGTGTGTGTGTGTGTGTGTGTGTGTGTGTGTGTGTGTGTGTGTGTGTGTGTGTGTGTGTGTGTGTGTGTGTGTGTGTGTTAAAATGTAAATGTTACCTACATCTGATGGTAAATCTGTGTTGGAAAACTGCCCTGTTGAAGGATCAATGTTGAATAATCAAGGTCAAAAGTTATTTTTTTAGATTGTGGGCTTCTACAGGCAGCTGCAGTCTGTTTTTTTACATTTGACCCCCACATTCTGACCTAGCCATAATGCATGTTTTGGAGGCATACATAGAAAAAAGAACAGCAGCAGTGGTCATCCCCCTTGTCAAAAACGTCCCAATTAATCAAATAATAAAGCAAACTGAGCTAATGAAAACCTACAGTAAATCTTTATCTGCAAATGTGTCGGTTAGCTTTCTGAAGTGTCGGCCAACAAGTCTGTGATATCCATGACCTGAAGCGTAGCTGAAAGGAGCTTTTAGCGTTCAAGCTAATTTAAATCAAGCATCAAGCCTGCTGGGTGCAGAGTGAAGGGCCACTCCAACCTACACATTCCTCTTATGAATATTTACAGGGGTTAATCTGGCTTTTGCTCAAGGGGAAATGATGGAGAGTAGCTGTGCAGTGTGTTAGAAGGGCAACTGCGTGTGTGTGGCCTTCTGTGTGTGTGTTGAGAAGGATAGTTGTTGTGAAAACTTTAAACTATTGAGTTATGATACTTTGAAGGTCCAAGTTGTGTGTCTTCTTGCGTTCATGTGGGTGGTTATTTTAATAATAATAAAGCCAACGGCTTTATTACAAGCCTATCATTTCTTCTCAAAGGGATGAGTGAAAATTGGCAATGTCCTTCATGTTTAATAAGTATCAGTGGAAGCTTAAAATATGGAAATGATGTGATTGACTTACAGCAGTCTTTGTTTAAGAGTTTCAAAACTGGCTAATTGGCCTGCAAAATGTTACAAATTAAGCCCCATCCAATAAATGGAGACTGTCTATAAAAAAACTGATTGTCTGTAAATTTGCCAATAATTTACTGAAGATTTATTATCATAGGAAACATGTTTTTTCTAATTCTTGTATTGGAGATTACAAATTGAATAGCTCTGCTTTTTCTTCCCCAGCTTGCTTTTTGTCAGTGTTTCTCTCCTTAATTTGTTCAATAAATAATATCCATAACATAAAAAGATGTATTCATATCATGAACTGTTCTGCAATGTTGAATGTTTCTGACATCCAGCATCGTATAAAGCCTAAACCTCATAAAACAGTACAGCATGAATATCTGTACAATGGGCTTCATTTTCTGCTGCACAATGGTGATTACTTTGGGAGAAAGAGATACTAAAGTCTGTGTTTGTGTGTGTGTGTGTGTGTGTGTGTGTGTGTGTGTGTGTGTGTGTGTGTGTGTGTGTGTGTGTGTGTGTGTGTGTGTGTGTGTGTGTGTGTTTGCCAGAGAGAGAACATTGCTGTTGGAAACACTCTCCTTCCTCAGCTCTGGGAATTCAGCGGGTGATAAATAAGCGCTACTTGCTCTTATTCCCATGTGTGTCTGTGTGTGTGTCTTACACAGATGCTTGAATACACGACACATGGTAGACACACACTCTGTTAAACACACAAGCACCTCTTGAGGCTAAGGCTGCATCCACACCAGAGCTATCATGGGGCCTAAAAAGCAGGATCGACCCGTCATGAACCTTCGCAGTCGTTTTCTGCCAGAGACTGATGGGAAACCCAGATTTTCACTGTAACCACATTTCATTCAATTGATATTACAACTACCTGTTATCACTCAAACTTTTTAGTTAAAACAATATATCCATTGTTAACATTTCCAAAATTATAAAAGGTGTTTTATCAATTGGATGCATCCGTACGGAAGAAGATTAGTGCCAATTCTGATGAAAAAAAGCCAGAATTCAGATTTTGATGTCAGAATTCTTTTTTCACATATGGCATCAATCGTCTTCATTACATCTGTCCAAAAATGTTGTAAACATGTTTACTGTGGATATAATTCCAGAAGCAAACGTCTCACTGTTATCACCCTACTTTAGTTCACTTTTCAAACACAACGTTACACACAAGCATTAAAGTTAGTGTATAGGGAAAACAGAGAAAGAGAAAAGTAGCTCATTGGTCATTGGTATTCAGACGGACTCTTAGGTCAAGTGAGCCTCTTTTCAGCTGTCGGAGAAAAGATACAAAGAAAGAGAGCAAGAGAGGCTGGAGAGTGGGAAAGATGGACATTAGAAAGACGAGAAGAAAAGACGTAAAGTGGTGTATACAAGACAGGGAGCATGGAGAGGATACAGAGAAGAACAACATTTCACCTACATGCCCATTGTTCTGTTCTGATCATTTGGCAAACAAATTCACTTGTATGTCATGCAAGTGGGAGCTGAGAGTAGAAATAAACATTGTAGAGAGAAAATAAAAGCAAGGAATGGATGGATAGATGAGACATGAAGGACAACGATTGCTAGAGGGAAGCAGATGAGGTGAGGAAGGGGGTGAGGGTAGGGGGTGAAAGATGCAAGTGAAGTGCTGAGTGAAAAGCAGAAAAGAGAAGGATCAAGAAAGGAGAATAAAGGGCAGTAGGTGATAGAGGAGCAGAGAGACAGAGAGAGAGAGTGAAATTGGCAGGAGAGGAGGAGAGGAGGAGGTGAAAAGGACGGAGAGAGGGTTGGTCACCCCTGTAGTTCTGCTCCGAGGAGGTCTGGACCTGTACCTCTCCTAATGAGCACCGCAGAGAGCTGAATCAAGTGTATGTGAAAGGGTGTGTGTGTGTGTGTGTGTGTGTGTGTGTGTGTGTGTGTGTGTGTGTGTGTGTGCGTGTGTGTGTGCAGATGTATTTATGTGCCCTGGTCTGTCTGTATATGTATGACTGTGTGTGTGTGTGTGTTTGTGTGAAGGACTATGCCCTCGGCTGTGTGTGAAAGTGTTCTTGTACATCTGTGCCTATGAGGACCAATATCAGAATCTGAAAAACTTGGGAAACAGGGAAATATTGTAACAGCAAAAGAGACGGTGCAAATAAATGGGAAAATAAAAGAAGAGGCCTTATTATGCTTTTGGGGTTTTCCCTCTCCTCTAGTGTGTTCAACAGATTTGTCTGCATGTAAATGGTCTGTAAAGGCTCAAATCCCTGTGTTCCCGGGAGTTTCTCTACCACACACTCCCCCCCAACCTGAAACACCTCCAATGGACTCCTTTGTTTACTTCAGTAACATAGTGACACACACACTCTATTATCTTCTTCTTGCTTTCCATAACAGTCACATTTCAGGCTTAGCATGGTTGTAACTGACATCTAATTGTTCACACAAAACTAACTAGTCATTTAAAATGGAAAAATGCTGAATGTCACAATAAAATCTATGGTTGTGCCATAAATAACTGACCCTACATTAATTTGCATTCTTTGGCCAAAACACCCTATGCCTGACCCATATGGGATTCGTTTTGTATCATAAAGATAAAGCAACACTTTCTCAGAATAAAGCAAAACTATGAGTTTAAAAGAAGAAAAAAACGGAGTCAAGCAAAATAAAATAAATTTCAAAAATAAAACTATAAGCTGCAAACAAATCATTTGTGTAATCATGTAAACTATAAGTCTTTTTTCTTTGTTTTAACATAGGTTTTTGTTTGCAGTTCTTGTTTCTTCTTTCTCAATGATCAGACTTTTGCTCTCGCTGCAGCTTTCTCTTTTGCGCTCCCTCATTTTTTGTTTTCGATTTTGACACAAACGTCCCAGGTGGGCGGGACTTTCAGGGGTGTGTCCCCATTGGCTACTCAGTTTTTGAGTGACAGCCCACTACATCACAGCTCATACAGTGCAACTTATGCAGCAAACTCCGGAGTCCACTCGGCCACGTTAGTGTTGGTGTCTCCTGAGGAGTTTCATGAACATATCGGACTTCTCTTATGGATTGCAGTGCATTATACTTGTGATGTGTAGTTTGTTCTTTATTCCAATTTTAAATATTGTAATACCTGAACACACTGCTGCTGTTAAATAATTTCCCAATTTGGGATTGATTCCAATTTGTCTGTCTGTCTGTCTATTTATTTTTATAGATAAATCTATGTATTTTCAAGCTAAAGGTGATGCACAATATAAACTGTATACTGTTATTTTTCAAAGACATGTTACATTTCAAAAGCATATATTGCTATGTTTAGGACAAACAATTACAGACTGCTTTAATTTAACAAATTCTGCAATATAAAAGTGGCAGATTTGCTTTATGAAACCTAGGCTGCATACCAACACAATTAGGAACATGCTCACATGTTACTATGTTGGTCTGAAGAGCTGAAGCATTCATACACAATGGATACAAACTGTGTTGTTTCATTCTATATCCTGTGAGAAAATTATATACATTTAGCATTAAAAACTCAACATACTATTCCTAGCCTGAGGAAGATATGAATAATCAACAGATTTGAATGGAATCTCTAACATTTTCATGTAGAATAAAGATAAAAGAGTGATTATATAAATTACATTTATTGAAATTTGAACCAGAAGAAGAAGTCTCAAAGAATGTTTTAAATAAAAGGACATAAAACAAAAAGGTGGATAATAATAAAATCTATTAAATGTATATGTAAAGACATTTGGTCAAATGAAATGACACGCCCAGCGTGGATGTAGCTGGTGCAGTTCTTTCTTCATGCTCCCCCCTCCGTGCTGTCCCCTCAGAGGAAGTAGGAAAACGGGATAAGACTCTGGACGCCACGCTGTCTCAATGATCCACACTGTTAATATGAGAGGAACATAAATGTTTTAGGAAATTAAAAATATGAAGTTAACAAATAAAACACAGCTCAGGGGCATCATGGACGGTAGGTTTTCCTACAAAGTTAACTCAGCCTCCATTGATTTTCATATCAAATGAGCGTGTTAATAAAATAAGCTATCATGGCTTATACTTGCATGTTTAAACAGAATCATGAAAGCCTGTTGGTAGAGTCAGGAGTCTGTTTGAGTGTGTGCGCCGGTGTCGGTACCATATATGTTCGGGGTACCATATGTGTTCGGGTCCGTCTCTTACCAGTGACGTCACGACGTAATGACATCAATGACGTCACACATTGTGATTGGCTGTACGGTAATTTACCCAGGGGTGCTCGGGGACGCTGTCTAGAGTATAGAGGGTTTTTTTGATCATTACATTACATTGTATTTTGCTGACGCTTTTATCCAAAGCGACTTACAATAAGTGCATTCGACCAACAAGATAAAAACTTGAAAAAATACAATACAAACTTGAAGAAAAACAAAGACGAATGAGGAGAATAATAAGATGTTATTATAATTTTAAGTTTGCACATCTTTATTTATAATTGTTTTCAAAATGTACATCTCTTCAGTTCAAACCATGAACGCATAATATATATATAATATATATATTTATATGTCCACTCAGGTGGACAACCTGAGTGGACATATACAAATCTTCAACTCTTGTTTTTCATGCCCCAAGAGCAATAATAACACTTGGTAAACAAATCCTGACTGAGGCTTTCATAATTCATGCATGAAAGGGTTAATAAAATACTCAGGGAAGTTTCCTGAATGTTCATGCCCAAAGCCAAGCACTGGGTAAATTAAGAGGCTGATCTGGGGCACTTTTGTCCACTTTCCCTGGTGCTAGAAACTCAAGTCAGGCATCCCTGGAATCGTCTCAGAGAGTAGATGATCATTGGGGCCTGATGTTTCGATGTATATTTCCATTGAAAATGCTAACCGCTAGCCGCAAAGCTAGCATTGCAGCCACTGCTCCGTTTTCTGAGACTTTGCACACGTTATTCACAAACATTTTCACACGCTAGGAGTATGGGAGTACTTTCATTCGCTTCGTCTTGATCTGTAGATGTGATTTGATGTGTCGTGTGTCCCCCAAAAATAACAATCGACAGTGTAAACATAATTATGTAAATAACCCAATTTGTGTTCTGTGAAAGGGAAAATGATTTTACATTGTTTTTGTTACTTTTCGTTGCAGTGTCTTAAATGTAATTAGGGTTAACTTCCTGTTTGAAGTTGTTGCTATGGAAACAACATCACGGAGAAAAAAGTAACATCTGCTACATATAATAATGGACAAAGTAAAGAATGAAGTGTAGGCTATGTTTAAATGTTCGGAATTTGACCGTGTATGATGGTCCTCTTGAGTTGCCGTACAGCCAATGGCGTACAGCCATTGCTCCGTTTTCATGTTTTTTTTACATGTTTTTCACAAACATTTTCACACGCTAGGAGTATAGGAATACTTCAATCCGGTTCGTCATGATCTGTAGATGTGATTTGCCCCCGAGCACCCCTGGGTAAATTACCGTACAGCCAATCACAATGCGTACAATGCGTGACGTCATTGGTAAGAGACGGCCCCCGAACACATATGGTATCGACACCGGTGTCTGAACGCTCACTCACTGCTAGCTATGTAGCTAACTGTTAGGCTACTTAGCTTGCATTGTTATGGATCTAAAGGTAGCAAAAGCTAACTTTCATAGCACAGCTTTACTTCTCACTTAACACAATAAAGAAACAGACCGTACAGCACAAACAACACAAATGATCAATACTTACATATATTTCAACTTGTAGTATTATAATAATTGAAATGCTGGTTCTTCTGGGGGTGTTCTATCCACGCTCAGGCAGCTGCCTGCACTGTACAATCGCTGGAGGACTGGGCTGTCACTCAAAAACTGAGTAGCCAATGGGGACGCACCCCTGAAAGTCCCGCCCACCTGGGAGGTTTGTGTCAGAATCTCAAACAAAAAGTGAGGGAGCGCAAATGAGAAGAGCTGCAGCGAGAGCAAAAGTCTGATCATTGAGAAAGAAGAAACAAGAACTGCAAACAAAAACCTATGTTAAAACAAAGAAAAAATACTTATAGTTTACATGATTACACAAATGATTTGTTTGCAACCTATAGTTTTATTTTTGAAATGTATTTTATTTTGCTTGACTCAGTTTTTTTTCTCTTTTAAACTCATAGTTTTGCTTTATTCTGAGAAAGTGTTGCTTTATCTTTATGATACAAAACTAATCCCATAGACCCACGGCAGCAGTTTTGGCCACTACAAACCCTACATTTCCACTGTAAAGAATAACAAATAAATCTATTAAAATATATATTTCTAACAAATGTCCTAGTAAAGTTTGTGACATTGTTGATCTACGACATGGACCTTCTCCTACCTTCAGCATAGCCCAAAATGGTCATATGCCATTGCCTCATATACATACAGAATCAAAAGCTTAATCTGAATGTTGGCTTATTGTGATTTCTCCTGATGGATGAATGGGTGCTTGAGTGTAATTTAACAGGATTTCCTTATTTAGCTTGGCAATCTCTAAAGAGTTATTAAATTACCTCTCATCTTTAGTTTTTATTGTGAAGAGATTAATTCTTGTTTTAGAGGCCAGGGTATGGCTGTCAGCGTGAGACACATGATTAGTGTCAGACCTATATAGCTCAGGTCATGAGAGTGTTGTGTAGAGTCAGGTTGGATGCCATCTGTTGACCTATACAAGGACAAACATGTTGTCTTTCACATGTTCACTTGGTATGATCTGAATCAGATATGACACTGCACACAGTCAGCCTGGTTCCATTGGTGATGGGGAGTGGTTATGTAGAAAAACAAAATGACTGTTTCAGTGAATAATTAACAACTGTTTGATGTTTGAATGAACATTGGGCAAATGAACATGTGGTAGAACATGTGGTAGGGCTTTTGTGTAAGTACTCAACAACTCTTTATCTCCCCCGAACTTCCATCCATGATTTCATGATTAAGAGCGTTTAATAGTGTTTTCTTTATCATCTTGTAGCAGTTTACAATCCTGTTTGACCAATCAGTGATGTTTAGATTTCATCTATTTGATAGTTCCTGGGCCTTTAGCTAGACATTGAACAGAGAATGTTTAGGGTTAGGGTTGGGATTAAAAAACCCAAAACAGGGTTTCCACATTGAACATATTCCTGTGTTCCTAAAAAGGTTCCTTGAAAAGTTTCCAAATCCATCTAAACTTGCAGCAGTCTTTTTATAACATATCTTCCAAAACATGGGATACGCTGGTCTCCCTTCTGGGCTAAGCGTGGTTTTACTGCACACAAAAAGGGCCTCTGTGTGGTCCAACTTTCTCAGACTAAACCCACATGTCTGCTGCTTAACTGCGTGAACTTGGTATTTCTATGTGTTTACATTTGACATGGGTCAGGTAAAGTGTGCTTTTGAAGGCGGAATACAATTTCAGCAGCTTGAGGGAGCATATCAATTGAATCAGCTTTGTGTGTGTGTGTGTGTGTGTGTGTGTGTGTGTGTGTGTGTGTGTGTGTGTGTCTGATGTGTCAACTTCCTGTGCTCTAATTTACTACGACAAGTCATTTCAACACAAGACAAGTGTGGGTGGAAGGGAGTGTGTATTTATGTGAATGTGTGTGTGTGTGTGTGTGTGTGTGTGTGTGTGTGTGTGTGTGTGTGTGTGTCTACTATGCATCCATTCTTTCTAGTTACCCTTTGTAGTCACCCCTCTGTCCAAACCAATTGATTCAATTGAGTGAAGATGTATGTACAGGTATTAATTTGTGTGTATGTGTTATGGGGGTGTGTGTGTAATGTTAGTGGTGATGAAGCTTGACGTGTTTGTCACAGCAGGGAGAAGGGATCCGGGGCGACATTTCTTTCTGTGTTCTTTCATGCACAACTACAGGTTATAGGGAAGGTCTCGTATTGATTTAAGTAGCAGATAACTTAAAAAATGTACATGGACCATTCAGGAAAACACGTCTCCTTTTAACAGCCCCCCCCCCCGCCCCTACACACACACACAAGCATACACAACAACTAGAACTGAGACAAGGAAATGTCTCACACACACACCTCTCACACACACACACACCTCAAGCACAATTGCCCCAGCTGTGTTTAATACTAACAAACCTCTGTCTGCCTTCTCTTATTATCCGAGCCTACTGGGGTGGCAATAATGGCATTTAGTATTTAGCCAGTGAATTTATGTGCCGCAGGGGGTGTGTGTGTGAGTGTGTGTGTGTGTGTGTGTGTGTGTGCGCACGTGTGTGTGTGTGTGTGTGTGTGTGTGTGTGTGTGTGTGTGTGTGTGTGTGTGTGTGTGTGTGTGTGTGTGTGTGTGTGTGTGTGAGGGGAACACAGAGGCAGATGGCATATGTTGACATATGTTTTTAAATGACTTAATGGGAATATTTAACGGTCTTGGCATGTTAGCTGACAGTGGGTTTAATACGAGCTAACTAAGAGACAAGATAGGAACACACATGCATGCACACACACATGCAAGTCAGTCCAACCGCCCAAAAAAGTCAAAGTACCTGAACTAAGGTAATTCATATTTACTAAATATCCAAGATAAATGAATAACATTTACAATAACCTTTCTTTCAATGATCTGGGTGAAATGAAATGAATCTTACTAAATATCGTGATACAAATACATTTTTAACATTTACATTTTTACCTACATTGGGAATGTTGACAGACTAGGTACTAAAAAGATGCATCAACCAACTCTAAATGAGTAGACTTCTGTGAATATGTGTGTACTTCCAACCTCTCACATGGAAACTGCTTTGCGCACACATAAACACACAACAACATGTCCTCGGTTTGCTCACACACACACACACACACACACACACACACACACACACACACACACACACACACACACACACATACACACACACACACACACACACACACACTTGAAGACCCAGTGAGACACACTCAGGATCAGTAGATGTTATCTAAGTGAGCAGTAAACAGACTCTTTAGAGACGTTCTACCCCCCCCCCCCCCCCCGCTCTGGGACTCAGAGGGTCCTGTCGCACTGTGTTAGCTTTGGCTCACATGACTGGCTGTAATGGCTGCTATTGGTGCCTTGGGGGAATGGGAATCTCAACATGAAAAAGACAAGGGACTCTGCTTAAATAAGTGTTATCATCAGAGGATGTGTTTATGTGTGGGGGGGGCGGGGGTTCTGGTTGAAGGCCAGGTTGCTTGCATAATGTCAGTGTGTGTCTCAGTGATACAGTCTGATACATGTGTAAATGGACGGATGTGAGCTCAAGCAGAATCATCACTTATGAATGCATGCATAACCTCTTTACATATTACACAGATAGCTATGCTAGTTAATGGATGTCTTAGCGGCGGTGGACTATTAAACATACATTTTAATGTGATGCCAAATAGGTCGAACGGTCATACTTATTTAAAATAGGTAAATTAGCTCATTCCATTAATTCTCATTCAAGATATCTATTTTGTATATTATTAGTTCATTTAGAAGGGAAAGTGCACATCACTAGCTTCTGTAAATGTGCTTTCCATCTGTAGTCCCTGGACAGATGTTCTCAAATGTTTTTTTATAATATTTGAAGATAGCGACTGTTATGCTTTGGGAAGTGCTCCTACCAGGGGGGCTAATCCTGGGTTTATCACTTGTTGGAAACCACCTGAGGTTAGATGAGGGTTTCCAACACACATTTTCAAAAAGCACGCACAAGTGGTTGACTTTCCAGAAAATAAAATAAAATCCAAATAAGTGTAATAAAATGATATGTCAGGAAAATGTGGGCTGTCTATTCAGCCTTGCTCACTACAGGTAGAGTATGACATCACTGATTCAAACAAATATGTCAATTTTCTAATTAAAATGAGATAAATAGCTTTAACCACTCATCATTTTACATTTAACTTCACTCAATTTTCTCAAAATAAATATTTTAGGTATTCTCTTAAAGAATCAAATGCTATAAATGCCCCAACTTACAAAAAACAACAGATACACAAACACTCACACATCGATACCAACATTTAGAATCTCCTGTTTGAGATGAATTGAAAAAAATAAACCATCACTTAAAATGCATCACTTGGAATGGACATGAATTTCATATATTTACCTATTAATGTACTCCTTTTTAATATGTGTCTGGTTTTTCTTATAAAGCTTTGGTACATTGTCATTTGCCAAAAATGCCTGAAACATTTTTTTAATTGAGAATTAGGATGAAATCCATGATCATCCAGACTAATTATTTGAGACTTGGAATGACTCAATTAGAAACTGATCAAATGTCTGGAAAGGCTTTCTCTGCGGCTGGTTGCTTTACAAAGCTGCAGTTATTTAAATACAAATGTTAAACGAGCTCTTGCATAGATTAAATGTTTAATTAGCTGTGAACCATCAACACTCAGATTTCCACTCGTTTCTCTCACTGCTGACGTGAATTTGTTTTTGTTTAATTACTCTGTTTGTCAAGAACAGATAACAAGGTGCGAGGTTCATCCTAGCCATTCAAAGCCTTGTGAAATAATTAGATTCAATGTTTGTGTTTATGCGAGGCTCTTTAATGAGGAAAATGCGTTTTTGTTTACCTTGCCAAATGCTACTCAATAAGCAATTCCCATTTAGGTACATTGGCAAAACCATGGAAAACGACAAAAGTCACGAGTTATTTGAACGACCACACAAAAGTGTCAGTAATTACGATGTAATCCTACAGGACAAACAAAGCAAAAGAAATAACCTACTCGGCAAAGATAGTTCGCTTTTTGACCTTCTGCCATTGTGGTTAGATATGCCCTATGCTCATTTTCAGGTTCAAATGAGTAGTGCCTCTACTGGGACATGTCTCCATGCTTTAATGTTCAAAAAGCTCTTTATTTTTCTCATACTGCCTGTGCTGCAGCACCTCTTTTCCCCCTGACCCGGAGAGAAACTCCCTCTGGAGGGAACACAGGGATGTTAGCCTTTGCAGACCATTTACATGCACACAAACCTATGTAAAAAAAACAAAAAGCATAATAGGGCCTCTTTAAACTTTTTTATGTTGACAAAAGATCAAATGATTGTTGCTTTCGTATCTCTGGCGTATATTGTCTCTTTTAGATGTATACATATAATAAGCAAAAGCTGAAACACATTTCAAAAGTTGCCATGACAAAAGAAAAAACAGATTTAAAGGAAATATTTGCAGCGGTTTATGGTTGGATGCAATGTTGACAATAAAAGACAGAATAAATGTAGCCAAAATAACTTTCTGTGTAAACAACGAGGGACATGTTTAAACTTTTTAGTTCACTTTTAAATCAATATTGACTGGTTGTTCTCTCACTGCATGTGCGTGTGCCTATTAGCATGCTGTAGTCATCACATTCATATTTGATTATATTGGTTACAGGAATGGTAATTAGCAGAGATGAAGGGATTCTGCGTGTATTGGTGGCATGTGCGTACATAGACATTAACAAACATTTATGCGCACACCCTCACAGCCCAAACACCTTCAGTATGCACCACATTCAGTTCACTGTGCGGTGGTCATGTGTGTTAGCTCATACCCACAATCAGACCAGTGTTTCATTTTCATTATGCAAATGTTCCGACACGCGGCATTTGCGTGTGATTATGTTTGTGTGTTTCTGTCAATGAGGCGTGGGGCAGGGAGGTGTTGCACTGATTTGCAAACTAGATCAGGGGCATTGACACACACACACACACACACACACACACACACACACACACACACACACACACACACACACACACACACACACACACACACACACACACACACACACACACCCAGTCTAGTCTATCGCTGTGAGCTACTTCTCTCTCATCCCTTGATATTGGTCTTCAAATTGCAGATCTGATATTGAATATTGATGCGAGATCCCCCACAGCCCCCTCCCACCCCCACCTTGCTGTTAATAACTCTGTTTTAATGAGATCACTTTGATTTCCTTCCATTTCTAATGAGATCACCCAACAATGAGGGGGCGATAAAGGCTAATTATCTCAGTATTGATTAATTTATAAAAGCTATTTTCATATCTTTAAGAAAAACTGTGTTTTTCCCAGTTTCGCACTGCTGGAGGTTGTTTTTCAAACAGACTTCAGATAGGGATTTCTTTTGAATTTGATTTCCCAGTTGATGTAAGTCTTGCTTAAGGAGGCATAATCAAAACGATACCACACATTTTTATTTCAGATTTTAGGGTGTAGGCTATGTGTGTATTCCACAGTCTGGACAGTGCACCTGGGAATATGAGGACCTATTATGCTAATGTCCATGTTTCATATTTATATGTAGTGTCTCTCCTGTGACATGTCTCCATGCTTTAATGTTCAGAAAGCTCTTTATTTGTATCACACTGCCTGTGCTGCAGAACTTCTTTTCACCCTCTGTCTGAAACCAGAGCCCAGTCTGCTCTGATTGGTTAGCTGATCGGCTCTTTTGTGATTGGGCCACTGCATCAGAGATGTCTCTCCCCCTAGCCTATATGTGTTTGAGTGCTAGACAATAGAAGTGTGAGTGTTACATAGTGATGTCACTATGTTACTGAAGAAAACTGAGGAGTCCAATGGAGGCGTTTCAGGTGGGGGGGGGGGTGTGTGGGAGAGAAACTCCCTCTGGAAGGAACACAGGGATTTGAGCCTTTGCAGACCATTTACATGCACACAAACCGAACACACTACATGAAAGGGAAAACCCGTAAAACAGTGTTTCTCAAAGTGTGGGGGGCGCTCACGGACCACCAGTGGTCCGTGAGCGCCCCCCACACCGTGAGTATATTGGTAAAATTTCACATTTTTTATTAATTAATTAATTAAAGTTTTCCGCACTCTCGCGGGAATATCTCCGCAATGGAGCGAGCTTAAGTTTAACTTTCGATTGCATGATATAACCCAGATAAACACCTTTATCACACATGTTGCCACTTGTTTGTACAATTTTCAGGCGATTTGTAAAAAACGATGTGTTTTTGGATATTTGTGGAGTTAGGTGGTCCGCGAGTGTTTTTTTATTGGTTAAGTGGTCCTTGGTATGAAAAAGTTTGAGAAACACTGCCCTAAAAGAATAATAGGGCCCCATTAAGTCTTACAATATGTGTTCTACAATGTTACACCTCTTATATTTAAGAACCTGAATTGTTAGGACAAATTTGCTACATTTAAAATGTACGAAAAAAAAACATACTTATAGACGGCTTAGTGCGTCTGTACTTAGGCCCAGTGGGATTTGAGCTAAATGCTAATGCTAGCATGCCTACATGCTGGCAATGGCAATGTAGAAAGAAGACGTTTAGAGAAATGCTCACCAGTTTAGCATGCTAGCATTTATAATTAGACAAATTCTGCACATTTACTTCAATAATTCTGAGCATTTCAGCTAAATCAAAAAATGGTAAGATAATTCATGGTATTAGAATTCCTCATCTGGGAACCATGAATCTTGTATAGTGTATTGGAAATCAATCCAATAGTTAAGATGTATCACTCTCGACAATAACATTCTTTGCCCAAATGATGATCACTACTGCTACGTTTCAAGTATTGCATAGACCCTTATGTTCACTAAATGCCTCTTTGTTAATTCTGTATGTCGCAGCTTACATTTTGAAGAAAAAAAAATCTTTCTATTGTTTTAATGAGGTTTAAAGAGACAAATGCACTCTGGGGAGCAGCAAAGAGGCAGATAAAAATAAGGAAATATGATCAACATTAAGTGGTGAATTAATGAATAAAGCAATGACGTTTGGCCGTTTCAATGCTTCAAAACGAATTAAATAAGTTGTGTGTCAAAGCATGTCTAATTAGGGAAGCGCAGCTATGTATGTGGATGTGAGCTCCAGGCCAGCGGAGAAGGTTAATGTGGTGGAAAATGTGTCTTATCCGGGCCATGAAATAACGACATGACTCTGTGACTTAATCATGTTGACACATAAAGCTTTCTCTCATCTACCCATCACTCCCTCTCATGTAAAGGCACACTCTGTCTCACTATCACTCTTCCTCTCCTCCTCTCTTCCTCTCTTCCCCTCTGCTCTCTTTCTGATAAACAGCCCCTGTCAGTTATGCACCGGCTCTTTCATTTCATGCTGATAACTTAATTACCAATTATAAAAGTGTTAACAATACCCGAGCAGCTTAGAAAGGCTCTGTTTTCAACATTTCATCGAAATTCAGAGCTCATTAATGTGATCAAAGATGTGGTTTGAAAACAAAGAACATAATCACAAATATGGGTAGTACCAACGCGTTGGATAGACTTGCATTATATCAAAGCCCATTTTGTTATTGTTTAATGGACTGAATCAGCCATTCAGTGTTTGCTATCAGTCATTTGTATTTCCTGTGCAGCTTTTTTAATTGGCACTGCTTGCCATTGCTTTATTGAATCCAGATGGCTTATCCACATGCTAAAAAAGGTTGGTATTTGAAAGAGGAAGTTTTGTTGTCAACTGTCTTTTTAGTTGTAGCAATATGACACAATTCATCCTTTCAACCGATGTTTCATTTAGTTGCTCGATGGCTTGTCGCTTACCCAGCGGTCGATGCATTTCTATTTTTTATACCAGCTTCATTTTAGGAGATGTCTTGGTATGATTCAGTCCAGATACATATTCCAAGTTGAGTGGATGGCTGTTATTCGACATGTCATTGAAAAGTCTGAGGTTCATCCACACTTGCATTGTCCTTGTACAACAATATAGACCAAAAACTGCTTGCTCAGTAGAAAAATGGCATCTGTTAATGTAGGCATATTTCTCTTCTGCTTTTCAGGTGGCTGTACGTTTGAGGAGTCATACAGCAGCTGTGGGTACAGCGTTTCCCTCGGAACCAATGGATTCACCTGGGAACAAGTCAACTCCTGGGAGAAACCCACCATAGACCCTGCCCTGCCTACTGGTACCAGCCTACACTTGTCTTTTTGTGTTTCTGTTCAAGCTCTGTCCTAACCCTAACCCTAACCCTAACCCTAACCCTAACCCCCCTTTTATGGAATCCAGCAAACGTTGTAATGACCTACTGTATGTGTTAAGGTAGGGACACACACATTAGGCTAGCTATAGATATGATTTTGACACGAGAGGCCAGTTGGTCTTGACAGTTTTCAAATACAGTTAAGCTGCATGGGTATATTTTCCTTCTGATCAAATCACTTCCCACATTTTTCACTTACAAGTAGAATTTTTTCTCAAGACATTATTCAGGACATCATAATGGTAAAACATAATTGACATCCAATTTTGGAGTCCTACACAGTTTTTCATGTGCAAATTGCTGCATCAGTTGGAAGGGCAGATTATAACTGATACTTCTTTAAAATGCTCAAATTCATAATCCTGCGTGACTTTGGGACGGTCTACCAACCATATTTGAGTTTATTAATTTCTAGTACATACATAGAAACCACAAAAATGTTCGATGCTGTTGGAAATTGTAAATTTTTGGTGGATGTCTTGTAATTGCAGGTTTTAAATGTTATGGTGTGTTCCAGACCAATTCAAGTTACCAATTCAATTGGATTTTGCAGGTTTATAGTAATGCATATTTTTATGTAGTTCTTATTCTTAAACAAATGTAGGTATTCCTTCACTCACATTTTCTATCTTGTTATTGTTAAAGTTGCAAACATTACTCGCTGTAGTATGCTAAAACGTTTTGAATACATTAGTAGAAAAGGTTAATATGTTAACTTTTCCTTATATCTCCTTCTGTCACTCTGAGTTGGTGGACTGATATAACTCGGTAGACAGATCGTGACACGACCCCAGCTGGGTCTCTCTCTCCGCCTGTCGGGCGCCAAATGGCAATCAGTCGCCCGTCTACCCGCCCGTCTACCCATTTCCATCTCTCACACACTCCTGCCCTTTTGCTCTGTCTCTCACTGTTGTCACCCACTCTCTCCAAACTCACACTCATGGTTGTCACACTTTCTGACCTGAGCGTTTAAGGGAAACTCTTCTTCCAAAGCGGCATTTAAATTCACATGCACAGTATGATAAAGGCCAGTTAGAGAAGTGTACAATTTGCCACAATGTTGAATATGTTGTTAAAGTCGAGTAATGTCATCACTGTCTTGAGGGTATGATTTAGATGGGAAATGGTCTAGATCTGATCAACATATTTGGTGTCAGTTTTTTTGTCTGGCTTTTTTGTGTAGATGTAACTGTTACTCTGGTCAGATAATGGTGTCAGGAAATCAACTGTGAATGCACTCAGCCAGAATAGGTCTAGGTCAGTGTAATAATGCACTGACATGTTGCCAACAGCAGAGCTGTGAGTGAGAACTTCCTCTGAGACACAGATTTACTTTAAACAAACTCTGTGTTTGACTCACCGGCCTACTTTTATTGAAAGTTTAGTCAAATAAAGAAAGGTTAAACTCACTAAATACCTATGATTCTCCCTGTTGGCAGATAGGGGCCTTATTGTGCCAATTTGTTGGAGCATCAGCCAATAGAAGCATGCTTGTTAAGTAGTGATGTCACTATGTTAAGAAAGTTAACAAAGGAGTCCAATGGAGGCGTTTCAGGCACGGGGGGAGTGTTTGGGAGAGAAAGTACCTCTGGAGGGAACACAGGGATTTGAGCCTTTGCAGACCATTTACATGCACTAAAACCTATAGAGCACATTACAGGAAAGGGAAAACCCAGAAAGCATAATAAGGCTCCTTTGACTAATGTATCACTATTTTAGGCATGAAGATCATCACAGTCAAACACAGTCTTTTATTTTCTGGGGACCTTAATCGTATCATTCTCACATCGCACCCCCCTGATCCCCTCTCTTCTCCCCTCTCTCTTCATCAAACATAATCTCTCAGTCATGTCAATTATTGCTCTCATACATCATCATCATCTCTCCCTTTCTCTTCCTCCCCATCATTGTCTCTGACATGTCAGAAGTGGTGGAGGGAGGATCTGTCAGACAGTGCTCACCACGGCATCATCTCGTACTGAAGATCTGATACGATTGAGCAGGCATGATCGCCATGCCAGTCCGTCTCTCTCTGCGTATATAGGTCTGGTGTCAGTTATCCGTCTCATCCATCGGTGCGGGAGGTGGTTGTCGGGGGCAATAGCCATCACGTCCTTTAAGCCCTTCTCATTATAGGCAACTTAATGACCGTGCACTGCCCTGACCGCTGTACTGTAGTGTAGATCTGATAAGGCAGGGCCAGAACAAATCGTCTGTCAGTCTCTTGTCTGTCTCTAGCTTTTAGTCTTTTTATTTATGATGTCAAGTTTGCTGATGTACTCATACATTAATGGACCTTTAATGGCAATATAAAGTATCAGTACCATGGTGTTTCAATACATAGCCATTTTTCTAAACTGTTTTGTTGTAGTCTGCTATAAGAACCACAAAAATAACAGAAGTTCCAGTGAAATTCATCAATTCATCGAACCAAGGCTCATTTAAAATGCAAAGATCTTTAAAGAGTATTCATTTAGATGACTCTTTTATCAAAACTACTTAAATCTACACGTTAAGCCATGCTATCAGGAGTAATTTGGGGTCTAGTATCTTGCCCTAGGGGTCATGGGGTGGGTAAGGATGGCAGAACCCAAAGCAGTATAAAACAGGGAGGCAGGTTTAAATAAGAAAAAAGCGAGCATTATTCATATACAGTATAGATACAAAATACATGACAATAAGTGAAGCAGGTAAGATAAAGCATAACAGAAAACAGGAAGTCAAAATGAGGAACAAACTGGGAAGATTGGGGAATATAAAGATCCACGGAAATTAGAACAAAAAAAGGGAAACATTGACAACCAACCGACACAGGAATAATCACTTATCAGAGGCACAGCTGCACTGAAAACTGAAACGTTGACTTCATTTATAAATGTATAATGTCAACAGATTTCACATACAGTATTAGGTTAGTGGAAAGCAATACTATTACGTTTGATTTGATTTGATTTGATTTGACTATTAAGTAGTATTATGCTTTGTTATGTGAACATTTGTTGACAAAATACATTTTATTAACGCCAATCCTTCAGTTTCTTCGGTGTGGGGAGGGCATATCACAGGTGAAAAGAATCAGACAATCAAACAGGCAGGAAAAACAGAGGCAGGAAGTAATACAAAACAAGACTAGACACAAAGACAAAATGCATTTAAAAATAAAACAGGAAACTAAATAACACCAGTATCATGACAAGAGGACACTTCAACACTTTGGCTACAGGGTTGAGGGATTGAACCACTGACCCTACAATTGGAAGACGATCAATTGCCTCCTCAGCTGCAGTCGCCCTATAGATAACTGGCAGTCTTTCCGACCCCATAAACCCATTCACACACAATCATAAAGAGGTCTGTGCTCTAATAATAATAATAATAATAGCTTCGATTTCTATAGCGCCTTTCAGGGGACCCAAGGTCGCTTCACAAGTAAGTGAAGACAAACATAACAAAACAAAAGACAGACAAACAGAACAACAGATCGATTTAGGGGCCGAAAGCCTTGGCAAACAGATGGGACTTGAGGGCCCTTTTGAAGGCTTCAAGTGTGGGGATGTTGCGTATCTCCGCAGGGAGAACGTTCCAGAGGGTGGGGGCTGCCACACTGAAGGCTCTGTCCCCGTAGGTTCGCAGTTTGGTGCGGGGGGTGGTAAGCAGGCCAGAGTCTGAGGACCGCAGGTTCCGGGGTGGGGCATGTGGGTGAAGGATGTCCGATAGGTACTGGGGGGCAAGGGCATGGAGGGATTTGTAGGTAAGGAGGAGGATTTTGTAGGATATGCGGGACTTGACCGGCAACCAGTGTAGGTGGATGAGGGTGGGAGTGATGTGCTGCCACGGTTTTGTGTGCGTGAGTACCCTAGCAGCACAGTTTTGGACATACTGGAGCCTGTCCAGGGTTTTGTTGGGAACCCCGAACAGGACACCATTGCAGTAGTCCAAGCGGGTGGTGACAAATGCATGGACTAGGGTTTCGGCAACCGACTCCGAGAGTGACGGTCGGAGTCTGGCAATGTTCCTCAGGTGATAAAAGGCCGATTTGGTCACAGATTTGACGTGGGAATGGAAGGAAAGGGTGGAGTCGAGGATGACACCCAGGTTGCGGGCTTCAGGAGATGGGGAGATGGAGCAGCCGTCAACCTCAAGGACGAAGTCACCAACCTTCTGGAGCAGGGCCTTGGGTGCCACAACCATGAGCTCTGTTTTCATGCTGTTTAGTTTCAGATAGTTGCATGACATCCATGCTTTGATGTCATGCAGGCAGTTGATGAGAGACTGAGGGGGGAGCTGGGAGGATGGAGTGGTGCTGAGATACAATTGGGTATCATCAGCGTAGCAGTGGAAGTTGAGTCCATGATGTCGGATGATCTGGCCGAGGGGGAGCATGTAAATGGTGAACAGGAGGGGGCCAAGCACAGAGCCCTGGGGTACACCGTGGTGGACTGGGGCCGGGGCTGAGTTTGAGCCACTGATGGAGACAAACTGTTTCCTGTTGTGGAGGTAGGATGTCAACCAGGACAGCGCTGTGCCAGTGACACCTAGGAGGTCTGAGAGGCGGGTGAGGAGGATGTTGTGAGAGATGGTGTCAAATGCTGCAGAGAGGCCCAGGAAGATGAGGATGCTGAGGCGGCCAGAGTCAGCAGCAATGAGGAGATCGTTGGTGATCTTGATGAGGGCGGTCTCAGTGCTGTGTTGCTGTCTGAAGCCGGATTGGAAGGGCTCATAGAGATCATTGTTGGACAGGTACTGATGGAGTTGGCCGGCGACCACTCTTTCCAGAGTTTTGCTGAGGAAGGGAAGGTTGGAGATCGGCCGGTGGTTCTGGAGGTCATCGGGGTCCAGGCCAGGTTTTTTGAGTATGGGGGTGACTGAGGCCAGTTTGAAGCTGGTGGGGACTATACCAGGAGCCAGAGAAGCGTTGATGATGACCACCATGTAGGGACAGAGGGTGGGTAGGCAGTCCTTGACCAGGGCTGTGGGCATGGGGTCCAGGGAGCAGGTGGAGGTCTTGGCCGAGCTGACCAGTTTGGCCACTTGGAGAGCATCCACAGGGGAGAAGGAGGAGAGGTTGGAGTGGGAGAGGCGCGGCGCTTGGGGTGCATTACCAGGTGGCTGAGGTGCAGGTAGGGGGGAAGGGCCAGTCACCAGGAGCTGCTGATGGATGGCCTCGACTTTCGCCTGGAAGAAGTCAAGGAATTTGGAGCACAGATCGGGAGCCCCTGAGGGCTGAGGGGCGTCAGGGGGCCGTAGTAGGCGGTTGATGGTGGAGAACAGTATTCTGGGGTTGCTTTGCTGAGCACCAATGAGACGGGAGTAGTAGTGACTCTAGAAAGGTTCTGTGCTTCCCTTTCGATTTCAGGCTGTTGACTCAAAAATCACTAATGCCATCCATTTGGGTACAGCATGTACACGTATGTAGGAGAAAATAAGCTCCTTGCTTTTGTCTCTATGCCCCCGTTATCGCCACAGTTATCATATAATCCTCTTTCTCGCTCCACCCCAATAATATTGATACGGTTGTCATAGAGCGTAACCCACACTAGACAGCTTGTAGATCTGACAAGATTGGATTGGCGCTATCACTCTCTCCATTTCTCTCTTGCCCCCCGTTTAGACACCGTTGTCATAAAGTCCATAGTCCTGACAGTTTATAGATCTCTGGGTTGGGCATGATTGGATTGAAATGAGTGTTTAGTTAACTTCTTTTTTTCATCATCCCTGCATTGACATGAAATAACATAATCCACACCCCTGGCAATTCCTAGATGTGACAAGATAGGATAGGTACAAGTGTTTTTCCTTTTTTTACCTACAAATACAAAATAATCTCCGAGTCTCATTTATTCAAAGTAAGACATATATTGAAAGCCAAATCTGTTAGCTGACCCAAAGGTGTAGGAAAATGTAAGGAATGGAATAATATGAACACCGACATGCCTGCTGATATTTTGTGAAGCTAAGTATTTTGCATAGCCATAAGGCTTCATATGTTTTGTAGACTAAAGGTGAGGTACAGGAAACTTATCGATAACCTAGAAATGGAAATGTACACAGACTTGAAGATGAACACCTCTGGTATTCTTAGCAAATTCATAATCATTCATATCCTTATATCTGTGAACATTTTAAACATTTTTAATATGTATTGTCACGTAGATTTAAAATATGTATTCTAATTATCCATGTTTTACATGGCTGTTGCTGCTATGACACCTGCATTTCCCTACTGTGACTACATGAGGGTTGTCTTATTTTATCATATCTTATCTTATCTTATATCTTATCTGATCTTATAGCTGAGCTCTTTCTAGCATTTTCAAAATAAAAATGAACATTATAGAAAGGTAAAATAACACCAAAAATAGTTCACGCACACTTCTCATTACCTTCAAACCCCAGGCTGAACGAAACAAACTTACACGAGAAGCAAACATCAAGCATCAAAGCCAGTCCATGTTTTGAGCACCCAGCAACACGGCCACAATCTGAAACGTGAAAAATGATCAGAGGGGAGTTTGAAGAGTGAGTACCAGATAGAGAGTCAGAAAAATATACAGAGGAAGAGAGGAGTAGAGGATGATTGAGAGAAATGTATAAATAAATAAGTTACAAAAACCCTGTGCACTTAAGCATCAAGCTTAATCAAAGAAAAGTAGGTGTTGGAATTGAAGTGTGTGTACACTACAAGGCTTTATTTATCATATATATTGTGCTGGTGTGTTAATGCATAGGAACATTATTAATACACTGACAAATCGAAAGACAGACATCATGTTCAACTAAAAAATATGACATCCAACTCTGTGATCTAGACACTGAAACTGAATATCTCATTCATGGATATAGAAAATGAGGATGACATAACGTGAGATACTTTCTTAACAAAAAAAACAATTGAAGGAATTTGAAGAGTTTTTTTTTCCTTTCTATAATACAGAGAAAAAAGGAGACCATACAAAACAAAAATGGAGTGACTTCGAAGAATGCAGCGTGAGATAATGCTTGACGGGAGGCACGTGGAGACTGAGAGATACTCGCAGTAGAATACAAAGAAAGACTTCAGATAGCCATGCAAATGGGAAACAAGACACAAAGGAGGCAGATAGATGAGCATCCACAAAGATAGAGAAGAGAGACAAAAACTTTGAAAGAAACCAGAAAAAAAGAAGACAAGGACAGAGACAAACTGGCAGACTGACACAAAGGCTGAGAGAGTTTTTTTCATAATGACTCTTACTTACTTTTTGTTACTAGCTCATCCATCCGAAAAGGCAATTTCCAGGACAGACAATTGAAAATACGTACCGTCTGAAACGTGGGCTAAGAAGTTTGTTGTATTGTTGGTGAAGGTCATTATCGACCACTAGGGCAGTGCTTCTCAAAGTGTGGTCCGTGAGCGCCCCCTAGTGGTCCGTGAGTATATTGGTACAATTTCACATTTTTAATTAATTAATTAATTAAAGTTTTCCGCACTCTCGCGGGAATATCTCCGCAATGGAGCGAGCTTAAGTTTCACTTTCGATTGCATGATATAACCCAGATAAACACCTTCATCACACATGTTGCCACTTGTTTGTACAATTTTCAGGCGATTTGTAAAAAACGATGTGTTTTTGGATATTTGTGGAGTTAGGTGGTCCGCGAGTGTTTTTTTATTGGTTAAGTGGTCCTTGGTATGACAAAGTTTGAGAAACACTGCACTAGGGGGAAGAAAGACTCAAACACAAAATCGCAGAAAGTATATCTGGTTTATTAATAATTTAAGTTTTGTCATAAACATGCTTGAAAAAATCACTCCTCCACAAGGGAAATTAGCTAACCAGTGCAGTAGGTTTTTTGGACTCCCAATGTAAAATATGAACAGGATCTAGTTCGATTTCTTTACCAGACACTCATTGACTTCAGGACTGTAGAGTTTCCTTCAGACCAGGTACTGTGCACTGGACTTATCGAACTTTACTTTCTGCAAACATATCTGTTTTTTAAGTGGGATTGTTGAGAACGGTGAAGCTAAACAATGTGTGGCTAAACTGTTCAGCTGCAAATGATGACCCTTTACTATGTTCGCACACACTCTCTTATGGCATCAATTTTAAACACGTGGTGAAAGATGTGAATTCAACCAGAGCCACTTTTTTAGGTGAAGGAAACTATTGATTGGGTTTAGGAAGACATTTTGTTTTTAGTTAAAATTGGTACATTTGTAACGTTAGTTACCTTCTGTGCGTAAGAAGCTAACTTAACTAAGTAATCCATTTCTAATTTCTATCTTTTCATAACTAATACTATTCCTCCAAACGAGTCAGCCACAGATAAAATATTACAGAGCGTTATTTGGCCTTTCTAGCTAGCAGCCCAGAAGCTAATCTCCATCTCCTTTTTTTGGGATCAATTTCTAATTCATATCTTATCATAACAACTTTGAATTAATCAAAATGAGCCAGTCAAGTAAGAATATATTCAGTTTGTGGAGCACATTATTTGGCTTTTCTTACAAAGTAGCCCGGAAGGTAGTTTACCAAACCCATCAAATTCATATTGTTTTGATGCAGCAAGTGCTAACTTCCAGATTCCAGGATTAGCGGTCTCACAACAACTTCACATGCTCACATAATACGTATAGCTGATTTTAAACTCAAACAGAGCATGTGTTCCTATATAAACCAATTGTTTACACCTCAAAGAAACTGTATATTTTTCTGATGTTAACTGTTTGCTTTCTTGTTGAAATGTGTGCGTCTGGTCTTTGATTCTTGATTTTTCACAGTAGCCTATGTGTGTATTTTTTTCCTCTAATTCTACTTTATATTTTCTCTGCGAATGTTATTCTGAAAAACCAGTCAATTCTGCAAAACAGCACCAGAGGTGCAGTTGTGTGTCACCGTGTTTTTGAAGTCAGAATGACAGAAACATGTTAATTTGCGGTTTGAACGGTGACAGGCAATCATTTTCCAGCCTTTCTGTGAATTAGATGAAGATGTAATGATCCCTGAAGGGAAATGGAGCTGTCGCAGCGGCTGAGACAAGATAGCAGAGAGAACGTGAATAAAGAGAGTGTTCAAGGCATACTTGCCAACCCTCCCGATTTTCGCGGGAGACTCCCGATTTCATTGTCCTCTCCCGGTTTCCTCCCGGGGTCATATTTCTCCCGCATTTCTCCCGATTTCTGACAAAATCAGATTTACACACGAGTGTTTCCACTCTGACTTTAATACAGCTACACCATTGTTTGGTTTCCATGGTAGCGTGTCTCTTTAGTAGCACGAGCAACTCAAAGTCTGAGAGGGTGAGGAAGATAGTCACAGAAAACAGAACAAGAATCGATAACACCACCCTCTACTCACTCCAGGTCCAGCCCACACTAATGCTCCATCAAGGATGGTGCTACAGGCATTGCACTTACAACTACAATAAGCATGTTAATGTTAATCTAATAACCGCGGTGGTTTTGGAAATGCTCCCGAGGTCTCAAGGTTGGAAAGTATGGTTCAAGGTAATATGGAGAGTAATTACAAGTGAAGAAAACAATGTATTAGACACCAAAGATGAAAATGAGAAGCTCTTCACTGACAGGTTTACAATTTATAAGTGTGAAATGACCTATTCACACTTTATGGTCTATAAAAGTTTTTCAGGCATTGTTAGCATCACATACAAAGGAAAGGGAATGATAATTGGACTGCTTTTATCAAGCTGTTTCTAATCTTCAAAACCTCATGAATTGCTTTACTCTAAGTAATCCCACTTTGTAATCCCACCCTCTCCACCAGCTTCTTGAAAGAGGGATACTTTAAATACTCACTGTTTATTTTTATTTTTTTATTGTAAAAATGCTGCTTTGAGAAACAAAATCCAAATTAGGGATGTATATCTTATTTTATATTCGCTTAAAAATATATATTGTGCAGTGGCGAACCGTCAGGGCCTTCAAGGTATTCAGAGAATACCCTGGAACACTCAGATAAAACAAACAAAAAAATCAATTTAATTATATAAATAAAATGTAATAAAATGTATATAAAATGAATAAATGAGAATCGTATCTGTGTTGTTGATCTGTAATATTACAGTGTTACGTTGATTTGTTTGTCCTTCTCGGACCATGCACTACGCATTTCAGTGGTTTTGTGTTAGAAAAGAAAGCAACCAATCAGATCTTGTTCTGGGTCTCTGGGTAGAATATCCTTCAACCAAGGTATTCTACATCCTTGATAGAATGCCCTGGCCGTTGCACAAGCGGCAAACTGTGGGGTAGAGCCGGGAAGCCAATACGGAAGTGCCACACACTGCAGTTCATATATTGGCCGATAGGCGATGGCTGCAGAAAGGAGCAATTTCCATAGACCCCCATGTTAAAATGCCCGATTTTACAGCAGAAAAAAACATGTTTCTACCCCTGGCTCCATACATTTTATTATCGATATAGTTAGATTCCACCTTCATGATTATGGATCTGTGAGTGAATTGTTTTCTAACGCGACCCTTTATATATATATTAGGTCTTAAAGTTTGTGCACACATTAGGGCGTGGTCACTTTGATTGACAGATACGTGCCTCACTGTCAGCTAACAGCAACTTGTCCAATCTGCTAGGCTACAACCATAGAGGCTACAACGTTAGTTAGTTGTAGTTACTGTACTTGATCCTTTAGCTGTGTTCGTGGTGATCGTGCCTGTTAGGGAATATTGTTACAAATACCAGATAATTAAAATGTCGTGCTGTGCGCTTGAATGTACTAACAGATCTTCCAAGAAGTCTACTTTCAGCTTTTTTTCGGTGAGTAAAATGATAATATTATACATGTTAACCCCGTTAGCAAGTGTTTGTGTGCTTGTTAGCTTAGCCTGTTATGTAGCTTATTAGCCAGCTAAGGACGTAACCCTTTATACATATATACAGTTTAGTTTATGATTCAGCCTTGGGTAAGACTTTTATACTATATGGCTATGACGCCCATAATGCTAAACGGGAGCAAATGTTAAAAGGGGTGGGCCGCCGGAGTCCACGCCGCCGAAGCTAACGGGGCTGCAGGGTGCTAGCTCGCTAGCGCGTCCCGGCGGCCGTAGCTAGCACCCTGGGGCTCCGTTAGCTTCGGCCAGCGGCGGAGTCCGGCGTTATAACTGGAGATCAAGGAATGCATCGCAACGCGGACTTGGTTCGCCTGCAGCCCGCTGTAGTATTAGCTAAATAAATGATGTTGAGCAAGGCTTATTAAGCTGAACACCGCCACAATTATTCTGCTATGTATCGGTACTTATTTTATTTTATTAACGTGTGAATGACAAGCATTAAGAATAATACCAAATAGCTAATTATCTTGCAGATTGTCTCGTTTGATTATGAATGTAACGTTTATATAGTGGAACTACACTGTTTTATCAAAACCAAAGTGCCACGCAGTGACTTGGTATGCATGTATTTCAGCAGGAAATGTGCAACCTAGATGACATTTACCAACACAGACTATATAGAAATATTTGTAAAAGTTGTTCATGCGTTACTAAGTGAATATGGCATTAACCCTCCTGTTGTCTTTGGGTCAAATCTGACCGATTTACTACTTTCATCAATTATGTTTTACATTCGATTGATACTGAGAGCATGTTAGCTTAGCTTCTTAGCCTGAGCTAGGACTCGAACGTCACGCTCGTTGGCAGCAGGTCCCGCCCTGTCCCGCCTCGACTACGCCTCAGCTCCGCCTCTTTGCCCTTATTTGGAGAAGGCGGGAGAAGGCGGGAGTTAGACTCTGACGACACCGTCGAGCCGTTAGTGGCCGACTCCGCCTACTAAGGGCTTCACGGCAACTCTGCAGAATCCTATGGGTGACGTCACGGACCCTACGTCCATTTATATATACAGTCTATGCCGTTGCACTGAATGAGAGCGTACGTTTGGACTCAACCAATCATATATTGATTTGTAGCCAATGGGCGTATTCTTTCAGAGTTTCCCTCGGTTCCAGGGCAGAGTCCTGCACGGGTCTGATTTTCAAGACCCGCTCCCGCCCCGCACCCGCGATGTGCAATACCGAACCCGCCCCGCTACCCGCAGATATTGCCAATTAGTTCCGCAACCCGACCCGACCCGTCGGCACAAGATCCGCAACCCGACCCGAACCCGCCTATATATGAGCAGTGAAAACGTGCAATTATTAACACACGCAGTTGCATATTTGTCTCAAAAAGCGTGGGATGTTGGTTATTTCCTCCATCTAGAACCAAAAGCCTCCCAGACGTTGGATTTCGCTCTTGAGGAAGTGTTATTGAAAATGCTGTATTCTCCGCTAGAGAGCTTCACCTCAGCCATTTCAAATGTGGCGCGCTCAGCAGCAGATTGATGCGCTGCAGAGGTTATGATTATGCGCGGTCCCGCGGGGGAGAGGTCTAAGGATTTAAACATTAAAATATATATTTATTATGCAACACCCGCGACCCGACCCGCATCATCTTTGTTTTACCCAGAACCGAACCCGGAAAAAAGCGTTTGAAAAAATACCACCCGCGAATCACCTTTTTTGCGGGTCACCGACCCGATGCAGGACTCTGTTCCAGGGTCTAGAAGGCCCGCTAGTTAACTGGCTCGAGACAGAGGATTTAGATCAGTGTTTCTCAAACTTTTTCATACCAAGGACCACTTAACCAATTAAAAAACACTCGCGGACCACCTAACTCCACAAATATCCAAAAAACACATAGTTTTTCTAGAACAGATTACAAACAAGTGGCAACATGTGTGACGAAGGTGTTGCGCTGGGCTATATCATGCAATTGAAAGTGAAACTTAAGCTCGCTCCATTGCGGAGATATTCCCGCGAGAGTGCGGAAAACTTAGATTAATTTATTTCAAATGTGAAATTTTACCAATATACTCACGGACCACTAGGGGGCGCTCACGGACCACCAGTGGTCCGCGGACCACACTTTGAGAAGCACTGAGATGAATGCGATGAAGCAATTCATGCCGTTTTATTATTTTTAACGTTGAAATGACAAGAGCAACAGGTGAAGGTGAAGTTGTTGCGGAATTGTTGTGAGTACCCTTTTCAAGACGACAATTCAGTGAAAAGACGGACATTATAATGCCGCGGAGGGGGGGGGGGGGGGGGGGGGGGGGGGGGGGGGGGGGGGGTGGCGGCGGCGGCGGGCAGTGTGTGTGTCTACAGAAGGTCCAGTTGTGATAGACACGGTTCGCCACTGATATTGTGTAACATTACACCTATGCAATGTTTCAATATTATGATTTGAATCCATCTGTAAATATATTGAGACAGCATTCCTCACATTTCCTGCTGTAATAACCTACTCATTATTTGGATTGTGCATGCAATGAAACTGAACTAATTGGACACTGAGACATCGCCATTCTGAATAAAAATCAAGATGTGTCACATTTTGCTTCGATTCAAAATACTGATATCTTATGTGTGCACAGACTTCTATCAAGACCAATTTTGCAGAGCGTAACATGGAAAAAAACCTGCAAAATTGCCGTTGTTGCACATCCTGGAAGTGCTTTAAAAGACATTTCCACAGGTGTTGTCAGTTATTTTGGCTCAGCAGACCTCTGCTCTGGTTCAGTTGAGGCAGAGCTCTCCTGATAATTATGTGTCACCAGATCTCATCAGATCAATAGCTATGAACAAAGTTGTCCTGCCAGCTGGAGGGGGGGAGATGTCAGTCAGGCGCAGTGTTTGTACGCCCACACAGTCCTGAGAAGAGGTCTAATCAGGCACATGTAAAAACACCTGTGTGGGGAACCCTGGCTGTGTAAGGCCTATACATGCATTCACTCATATGATTCTGAATGGCATGTTATATAATTATAATCATGCTAGAGAGACTTTGTGCATATTCAGCCAGACTGCAGGGTGTAAATGCTGCGTGGTCCAGAGACTTGGGTGAACGAAAACAGTCAAGATACTTCATAAATCAAATGTTATTTCTATCCCCCAATATCACATATTTACGGAGCCCTGGAGGGTTCATAGAGAGAAAAATAAATAAAACGTGGCCACGTTTTACTTTCTCGTGCACACGCTTTAGTAACTCGTGCGCACGAGTTACTAAAGCGTGCGCACGAGTTACTAAAGCGTGCGCACGAGTTACTAAAACGTGCGCACGAGTTAATAAAGCGTGCGCACGAGAAAGTAAAACGTGGCCACGTTTTATTTATTTTTCTCTCTATGAACCCTCCAGGGCTCCGTACATATTACACTCAGGTTGTTGTTTTTTTACAGATAGGAAAATTCAAAACAACATGAATGTCGGATGAAAAAACGAATTATAACAAAGATAATCCAAATGACACAAATGATATTGTTTGAATACATTCAGGTGATTAGGATAGATCCTCAATTTGTGTACTCTTCTCTGACACTTTTCTCGTACAAATGCACCTTTCCTTCAGCGTTTTGCAGGCCTGCGAGAGTGTGACAGACATGAAATATGCAGCCTTTCTGTCACCTTCTTGAGGTTTTAGGTGATTTTAGAGACAGCTCTAGCCAGCCTCAGCTAGCAATGCTAGAGGTGGTGAGTGTGGGTTTGTTGGTGCACCCTGTCAGTTGTAGTGTTGCTGTTTGCACTGACTGACAATGCAGGACCCGAACCGTGTTGTAGAAAGCCTTACAGCTCTGCCTGTCTTCGCTCGTTCTTTTATTGCTTTTATTTTTTATTTCTCTCCACACCTTCCTTCTCCCAGACATTCATTCCTCCCCAGGCGTCTTTGTCCTAAATTTGCCTCTCAGTTGCCGTTGATGTTATTTTTCTCCGATTTGACAGCTTGAACTGTGGTGAACGTCTCAAGTTGTATTTTGACATTTTTCCTCCGTCTGTGTGTGTTTTCATCTGACTGACTGTGTGTGTGTGTGTGTGTGTGTGTGTGTGTGTGTGTGTGTGTGTGTGTGTGTGTGTGTGTGTGTGTGTGTGTGTGTGTGCATCCTCGTCAGCAAAATGTCCTTAGAGAGGCTGAAAACAAATGAGTACTAATCAGAGTACCAAAGCATTCAGTTGTGACACATATTTACCAGGCAGAGACACATCTATACACTTTGTCACAAACATATAGAGTACATACACACACACACACACACACACACGCACGCACGCACGCACACACACACACACACACACACACACACACACACACACACACACACACACACACACACACACACACACACACACACACACACACACACACACACACACACAAACATGCCTTGTTTAAAACTGCCATCAGTAATAGACTTCTGAATTATAGCATGTCACAGCGGTATAGCATACATGATGTGTGGTGTGTGTGTCAAGTGGCTGCTGATGGGTACAGAGGTTAAATATCCTGTCCGCTTTTTAGGTCGCCGGCGGTGATTTGAGGGCCCTTATCGGGCCGACTTGATTGCATTTGTGATTTATGGGTGGGCAGGAAGCGGAGCCGTAGAGTTGGAGAAATTATAAAATGGTGCAAAGTGATAATAATACATTGACAGGGTGACAGACAGCTGCTGTATAAGATGTTATTTCCAGTGTTGATTGAGAAAGAACTACAAGTGTTTGGCTTCAGTTTTTAAAGGAAATAATACGGAGCGGTGGCACATAGCAGCTTTTAAGTTACATTGAGAGACAGACGGACATAAAATGTTGTGTTTTACAGCTAGTTTATCTTTTTAGAAGAATTGCCCAAACCATATGAGACACATCTTGTTTCTGCAAAATAAATAGTAAAGCTTTATGATACAGTTACTTGTCAATACCGGTTAGTTAAGTGGTGCAGTGATGACGTATTTGTGTAGGTCAACCAGGAATTTAGCCTCTCTAGGGCTCCCTCGACTAAAAGCAATGGGACTTTCCATCGGATGTTGCAACATCGCGGAAAATAAAATCTGTGGTAAACACATGTTTATCACACTTACACATTTTGTTCGGCAGCATAATCTCCACATATTAACACCACTTTTACAATATTTCAACGATAGATGTTATTGTCAGAAGTAAAAAGCTAACATTAGGATACATACTAGCTACATCACGGACACATTACTTCACCTTACAACCGCTTGGCTAAAGGCGGCTAATGCTCAGCGTGATGGCGTTTAATAGTCTCATTAGACACTTGTTAGCAAACCCCTGTTTTTAGGACACAAGAAGCTTCAGACATTCACCAGTGGGGTATTTACTGAAGTATTTTATGTCGTAGAAATCAATGTGTAAATCCCTTCAGCTTGTGTTAACCATTATTACATTATTATTACATTACATTACATTGCATTTAGCTGACGCTTTTATTTTATCCAAAGCGACTTACAATAAGTACATTCGACCAGGAAGACACAACCTTGAAGAAAACAGAATCATATAAGTACCACAGATCTTATGTAAGGTATCTAACTGTTCAAAAAAGCAAGACATGTGAACTGAAAGTGGTAAAATACTAACTCATTGCTGGGTTTATGATATAGAGTTTATTGCAAATGGCTAGTTGTTACCGTGGGTTTTAGTTAAACCGCCATTTTCTTTACTGAAAAGAAATCACACTCCTTTGTTGTTTGATTTTAGATGTAATATGTATTTTATCCAGTCAGGGAATACACCCTGCGAGTTGAATCCTTGAATTAGTCTGCATGCCAAGTGGCCCGATTAATGACAGGCAGAATATGTAAATGCTTTATTATGGAAGAACAGCCTTGAGCAACAGAGTTGTTTAATAATACTAATATTAAATAACAATCACTTTCCTTCATTGTCTGCATCTGCTGCTTGTTTGTGCATTTGGGATTAGGGAGAGAGACACAACAATGAAGGCATTGTATTCAACAGTGTGAGATGAAGCCTGAATTACTTTATGGAGTCAAGCGCGATGATAACATGTGTTGTATTTATCTTGTTAAAAATAAATTGTAATAAATGATAATCCCACTACTGTAAATGTGTGACTTTCATGTAAAGGTCTGAGGAAACTGGTGAATAAAATGTAATCTCAACTAAAAGGGGAGAACAATACTTAAAACTCCCTTTTTCTCCAAACTTTTCCTAGCTAAATAATAGAAAATAAAAGTGAAGACCTCTTACATTTTTGAATAGCCCTTTCCTTTTAGGATACACATTTGAATCCTATTGAAGCGTCGCTCTGAGAGCTGTATGAAGCTGTCAGTCTCTTTCAGAGTGAAGCCATACTGTAGTAGCTGCGTTATACATCCACAGAGAGAGTGTGAGATGAAGATAGATGGATTACCTGACTGGTCAAATCCCTTTGTGCCTCGGCTACAGCAGATAGAGCTGTCAGTGACACACACAATGGAAGAAGGAGCTAAGAGAACAGGATATAGGTAATGATGGGAAGAGTAGGCCTACGTGAAGAAAGGGAAGAGTGGGAGGATGATTGGATCGTTGGCTGAACAGATAATTGCTATATATAGGAAGAACAGGAATGTCAGGGAAACACTGATAGGGAGGATATAATAGTTCACACCTAATTGGAATATTACGGAATTTGACATATCTATAAATCCTTAAGACATATTGGGTGTTTAAAAAAATTAGTCACTTGCAAATATGTTCTACAACTTTTGTATAGTTTGCTTGTTGAGTTCATCTTAATCAGACTGCTCCAAAACCATTATAACCAGGGCTGCACATAACTGGTGCGCAGGTGCGCAGTGTTGCCAACTTGGCGATTTTCTCGTTAAATTTGGCGGATTTCCAAACCCTCCGGCGACTTATTTGTGTCAAAAGCGACTAACGACTAATCTAGCGATTTATAATGGTGTTATTAGCGACTTTTCTGGTGTTTGGAGACTCACATTGTTCTGCAGTTAACGAGCCGCGGGTGCTGCCGTGAGCCCCGCCTCCCTCCCATAGTACTCACAGGCGCTCAGACTGACAGTTGCCTGGCCGCAGCAGAGCTGGGGCCCAGTCCAATAGTCCATTTACCTTAGGAACCTTCCTAACCAAGTGAAATGACCCGGAAGTACGTCACTGGCAGCCATGATAAGTGCCGTTCCAATTCTCCAAATGAAAGGAAAGGAGGTTTCAAACTTCCTTTATAACCTCCTTTAGCTTAGGAACCACTGGACCTCCCTAGCCGAAAGGAGAGGAGAAAATGCTGCCCCACAATGCATTGCAGCCGCAGCATTTGCCGTCACTCAACAGTCGGCCGTTCACGGACACAAACGATAATGGGAGAAATGATATCATGAAAGTTACGGTGCTTATTAAGCATTTTAAAACGTATGTGGTAAGTTGCCAAAGTGCTTTGTTTTGAACGTTCATCAGTATTATACATAGACTGTATATATAAATGGACGTAGGGTCCGTGACGTCACCCATAGGATTCTGCAGAGTTGCCGTGAAGCCCTTAGTAGGCGGAGTCGGCCACTAACGGCTCGACGGTGTCGTCAGAGTCTAACTCCCGCCTTCTCCCGCCTTCTCCAAATAAGGGCAAAGAGGCGGAGCTGAGGCGGGACAGGGCGGGACCTGCTACCAACGAGCGTGACGTTCGAGTCCTAGCTCAGGCTAAGAAGCTAAGCTAACATGCTCTCAGTATCAATCGAATGTAAAACATGATTGATGAAAGTAGTAAATCGGTCAGATTTGACCCGAAGACAACAGGAGGGTTAATGCCATATTCACTTAGTAACGCATAAACAACTTTTACAAATATTTCTATATAGTCTGTGTTGGTAAATGTCATCTAGGTTCCTGCTGAAATACATGCATACCAAGTCACTGCGTGGCACTTTGGTTTTGATAAAACAGTGTAGTTCCACTATATAAACGTTACATTCATAATCAAACGAGACAATCTGCAAGATAATTAGCTATTTGGTATTATTCTTAATGCTTGTCATTCACACGTTAATAAAATAAAATAAGTACCGATACATAGCAGAATAATTGTGGCGGTGTTCAGCTTAATAAGCCTTGCTCAACATAATTTATTTAGCTAATACTACAGCGGGCTGCAGGCGAACCAAGTCCGCGTTACGATGTATTCCTTGATCTCCAGTTATAACGCCGGACTCCGCCGCTGGCCGCCGGGACGCGCTAGCGAGCTAGCACCCTGCAGCCCCGTTAGCTTCGGCGGCGTGGACTCCGGCGGCCCACCCCTTTTAACATTAGCTCCCGTTTAGCATTATGGGCGTCATAGCCATATAGTATAAAAGTCTTACCCAAGGCTGAATCATAAACTAAACTGTATATATGTATAAAGGGTTACGTCCTTAGCTGGCTAATAAGCTACATAACAGGCTAAGCTAACAAGCACACAAACACCTGCTAACGGGGTTAACATGTATAATATTATCATTTTACTCACCGAAAAAAGCTGAAAGTAGACTTCTTGGAAGATCTGTTAGTACATTCAAGCGCACAGCACGACATTTTAATTATCTGGTATTTGTAACAATATTCCCTAACAGGCACGATCACCACGAACACAGCTAAAGGATCAAGTACAGTAACTACAACTAACTAACGTTGTAGCCTCTATGGTTGTAGCCTAGCAGATTGGACAAGTTGCTGTTAGCTGACAGTGAGGCACGTATCTGTCAATCAAAGTGACCACGCCCTAATGTATGCACAAACTTTAAGACCTAATATAAATATAAAGGGTCGCGTTAGAAAACAATTCACTCACAGATCCATAATCATGAAGGTGGAATCTAACTATATCGATAATAAAATGTATGGAGCCAGGGGTAGAAACATGTTTTTTTCTGCTGTAAAATCGGGCATTTTAACATGGGGGTCTATGGAAATTGCTCCTTTCTGCAGCCATCGCCTATCGGCCAATATATGAACTGCAGTGTGTGGCACTTCCGTATTGGCTTCCCGGCTCTACCCCACAGTTTGCCGCTTGGTATTATAATCAAAAAGAGAAATATGAACGTTAGTTTTTACTGAAATGATCAAATAAAGTCAACATTTCACTGAGCTGTGTGGGGTTGTTCAACTTTTAAAAGATGTTTGAATGGTGATATACACAGTGATAGATGTTAAGGACTAACGTTTATAATAAATACATTTGTATTTATTTTAAGATCTTTTAATAGTTCATACAATCATATGTGGACCGGAGGGAGAGGGTGACGAGCATAAGTTTCACTTTCCTCTTTTATTTCAATTCCAACTTTGGTCATGAAGAATATGTTTCTCTGTTGTCCACGTTCATAAAGCATAAAACAACAGCATCAGAGCACGGTGCAGAGTCTCTAGATGAGTCCCTCGTTCTTATTGAACATCCATGTTGTAGTCTGCTGTATAGAAAACTGTAGTTTCCATAGTTTCCCCACAGCAGCAGACGCACATTCATGACGTCCGCTGGCGCATCATAAACACGTCGGATAATGAAAGTGCATTCGGATTCTCTAGTACCACAGTCTCTTCTCCTAAATCCTTTTGAATTCTCCTATCCACTATCCCTTAACCCCGTGACGTTTCACTCAGAGGTCAAGGAATAGGAGATAGGGTTAGAACTTAGGAGCTAATTTTTGGATTATCGGAACGCAACCCTGCTGCTGCAGTCAGAGCAGAGAGGAGACAACCACACTCCCCCGCGTCGAGACTGCAAATGAATTGCGCATGCGCCAACTGCCAAGCCGTCCTGGTTTTGAGAGGGATTTAAATGTTGAATGTAAATGTTTCTTCACTCACTTTCACACTATAATAAATAACTGCCTTTGCTTTGCTTTGCCTCACACAGCCTCAGTCACTCAATCACCTCGTCCACTGTGTGTGTGCCTCTCTGTGACAAGCTAAACATCATGGCACAGTCTAAATTGTATTCTCAAAAATACAGAAAGGAGTGGGAATCAAACCCTGAGTATAAAGGATGGTTGAAGCCAGGGTTGAAGCCAGATTTTTGGGATTTTCATGATCTAGTTAGGTGCTTTTTAAGTCCTGTGGGGGGTCACACATTGGATAATATATTGATTTCAAACCATGTCAGTGGATGCAGCATCAATTATTTTTGAAAGTGTAATACATAAGAATCAGTTGATTGTTACTATTAATGATCTGGACATGCAGAAGGACCTGCACCCTCTCTTCCATCTTCTTGAGTCTCTCTGTCTTCTTCCTGTTCATTACTCTCTCTGTCCTCTACTCTTTCTCTTTGTTCAATCTCTCCCTCGTTGTTCACTTTTTGCTCCTTCTCACTTGTCGCTCCTGCCAGTGAATTAAAAGCAATTCAGCAATTTAGTTCATTTCACTTGTTTGTTTGCGTTCTTTTTCCCCTTTAAACTGTGGGTTTTCTCCGGAAGTTTTTCCTTGTACGATGTGAGGGTCTAAGGACAGAGGGTGTCGTATTGTCATACTGATATTCTGTACAAACTGTGAAGTCCACTGAGACAAATGTAACATTTGTGATATTGGGCTATAAATAAACATTGATTGATTGATTGATTTAGTTCATTAGACTTGTTTGTTTGCATTTTTTTTTTTTTTAAATCTGTTTTGTTTGATTCTCAAAAGAGAACAAATATGTAAGCAAATGGTGTTTTATTATGAAATCATAACTGCAATAGATGTTTTTGTTGTTTTAAAATTATGCCTATTGTAAATGAAGACTATTGTTATAGATAAATAAATAGATAGATAGATAGATACATAGATGGGGTTATTAAGCCTACATTCTTTTGTGTGACTGTACCTGCAGTTCTTCCCTGACTTCCATCACTGTCTCTTTCTCTCTCTCTCTCTCTCTGCCTGTCCTGTCCCTTCCTTACCAAAGCTGAGCTTCGACTGACGTAGTATTTTCATTATATCTGAGTCAGTGTAAAAAGAAAACAACACAATGTTATATCTTCAATGTTTTACTCAAATTGAAATGAAAGAAAAACATTAAAACGTTTGTTAAAAGGTAATCCTTCTGACATTGGATGAATGTAATTAACTTTAGCTCTCTAGCTAGTTCACACAGGATCTGCTGATCATATGATGTCCTGATGAACAGAAACACAAGCAGCCCGCTGGACTCAGATCTCTAGATACCTCATCACTCCTCCGCTGCTCCGGTACAAGTCCGGGCTGCGGTGGTTTGTTGATATATGTCGTCTTCTTCTGTTTGCTTTAATCGAGGCTACGTAGTTATGCAGCGCCCCCATCGTCAGTAAATGGAAGTACTACAAAGAACCCTGTTTAGTGCAATTATTTCACAAGTTTTGTTATATACACAGCTTGGAAAATATTACCGAGGTCCGGACCTCGGTGACCTCAATGGTAGATACGGCCATGGTTGAAGCCATTTATTGGAGATGACACACGGGCATACTGCCTTTATTGTAAGGGGGATTTCTATGCCAAACTGTCATGTTAAAACCCCAAAACATACTCAAAAGGCAAAGACATTTCTGATCTACTGTCGTCTGGATTTAACTCCGGTGGTTTCAAGTTTTGATCCTTGAAGGGTTGGGAACGTTTTTTGCCTACAGCCGCCATTACATGATATGCAAATTAGGCGATGACGTCATTTAGCGACTTCTGGCGACTTTTCGGACAGCCAATAGCTACTTTCCTTACTATGGAGTTGGCAACACTGCAGGTGCGCATGCGAGAGAGAGGGAGAGAGAGAAGGGAGAAGAGAAAAGAGAGGAGAGAGAAGAGAGGAGAGAGAAGAGAGAAATATATGTGCGAGTTGCATATGAACTCAGGGCCGGCCCGTGGCACTGGCGTTATAGATGTTCGCCTATAGGGCGCCAGATCTGTGGAGGTGCTGCACTGGCAGCTCTGGGAGGGAAAAACATTTTTTTGACCGTTGGTGCTCACCCTAATTTTCGGCCTTGATGTAACAATATTCATAATTAAGTAAATGTAACACGCTTTTCACCCCGGTTACATGTTTCATTTGCCGTGTACGATGGGCGCTGTAAGTGATGAAAATGGGGGATGTTGGCTTATCTGGCGCCCGCAGCTCACAGCCAAAATGCGAGTGAGTGTGGGAGCGAGCGAGGGAGAGAGGGAGGGTGCACCGGTACCGGCGCTGTTATTAGAATCTGGTGCTATAGCTGCTCTAACGGATATAAGAAGAAGATGTTTCTACAATGATGTGGAGGGAGAGTCCTCTCCAGTCAGACTGAGAGGCTGATAACTACAGCTCAGTGAGGTAAAGGACTCTGAGTGTTTAGATAGTTCACTTTAGTCTAAGTTCAAACGATTTGGTCACAATTTATGTAAACAGTAACACATATTTCCAAGGCACTCCTTTATAATTATTGGGATAAACAGGTTTGAAATCATTCCAATGTATACTATAGAACAGTAACCAAAAATATCCTTTAAAACTGGAGAGATAAAAAAAAATGCATAAATAAATAAATGTTAAGGTAAAATAAGATATTAATGAACAACACAAATAAAATATGTTACATTAATTTGTTATTGGCTATGGTAGGTTATTGGTTATGTTCACATACTTATTTGATTACATCCACTTGTCTAAGATGACAACAGAGACTTTCGACCCAAAACCAGCTGTTGACTTGTGGATGCAAGCAACTAATCGCAGACTCAACCAGAGAGAATGTAGTAGGCCTACATCATCAGCTACCATGTCTGACAGAGAGGAAGACAGTGAGGAGAACAGTCAGGAGAACAGTGATGACAGCTTGTAGGATTACTGCTCGTGCTAATGTTGTCTTGTGTTCACCTCTGCATGTGTGTTCTGTGTTCACCTCTGCATGTGTGTTCTGTGCCGTGTGTCTGGCAAATAAAGTCAAGACCCCATCAAAAGTTACAGTTTATTTCATTTTAAGGATGAGCACCAAGCAACATCTCCAGGTGCTCCTTTGAGAACCAGGGCAAAAAAGTTATGTGCACCCCTGATTATAACAAACGTTTCCTGTTACATCATGAAAGTGATCCAACTCAGTGATTGGAAATTATTTCAAAGTACCTTAATTGTGCATCAAGGACATGATGGAACAGTTTAAGATGGATGATGGAAACATACTGTAGAACAGGTAATGAAGGTAATTAGTTAATTTGGAAGACATGGTGAGGTGGTCAGTATTGGATGCTAAATAGATAAATGGATGTAGAAATGTATTTGCAGATTATTTGGATTGCATCAAATAACCTGGAGCACTCTATTCAGGGTTTCTTAGATACATTACAATTACATTGTCATAACTCAAATCAAATCTAATTTGCTAATAGGCGCTTTCACACCGCAGTACTTTTCCCACAAAGGTTCATGAGAACTTAGTTCATGAGAACTCTTTAGTTCTCATGAACTAAGTGCAGCTCGCGTTCACACCGGAATAAATCCCTGAGGGAGGATTAGGCAAATGAAGCCGCTGACATCACTTCTTCTTCTGCTTTGGGTTTACTGGCAGGCCGCCAACCACTGCCACCCGAAGTCCCCGGCCGGAAGTCCCCGGAGTTGGGGACTGACTTCCGAGTAAATCGCCAGAACGCCGACACCTCCTCATCTCCACCGCTCCCATGTTTTATTTTGTGTTGCCATAAGTCAGTCTCTCTGCGTTTCTGCGCTGGGCTAATGCTAATGCTAATGCGAGGATAATAAAATGGCGGCTTCACAAAACTTTTTGGGAGTTTTAAGGGGCGTGGTTTGCAATCCGCCAAGCCAATCAGACATAGGAACCTTTTTCTCCCACGAAAGTCCCTGCTCTCTAGCAGGGACGGAAAAGGGAGTAAAAAGGTTCTCATTAACTAATTTTAGTTCCGGCTCTTTTTGGTGTGAACGCAACATTTCGGAACTATATCGGAACTAAAGTGGGAAAAGTACTGCGGTGTGAAAGCGCCTATTATTGTGTTTTTCTTTAGAGAGTGGATGGGATTGGGTCTTTCTGCTCCATTGTTCACTCTACTTATTGGTTACTTTCTCAAATTGATCCATTCCCTTCACAATGGAGAGTCAGTAAACAGGAAACCGGTCTCACAGCAAAATAAAAAAATCATATAATCTGTAGGAACAATCTCAAACCACTCCACTACACCCACTCCACTCCTCCTAGTAGGTGTCACTTTTACATTTGACAATGGTTCATCTTTTTTTCATACAGAAGAATGATCAGTTGTAAGACATTTGAAGCCGACACATAATGTAAAATTGTGTAACACCATAACTTACTATGGGATATCCGTTTCTAGTTGGCCTCTTGAAGTAACACCCAGCACTTCAACAGGTCTGCTCAAGTACAGTTTGTAAAAGGTCAAAATAAATAATTGATATCAATAGACCTGCTGTTTGTGTATTATTAGTTAGAATACCAGTGGCCCATACTCCACATTTTGACAGCCTTTTTGGGCCACGGTAATGTGTTACTAAAATAACATCAGATATTCATTCTTTATCCCTTTTTCTGTTTTCAAATGTTTCCCATTCTAGAGTCTTTATACTCTCTCCAACACACACATAATCCACAAACACAATATGTATGTAACGCTCTTATCTGTGTCTAGCCTTTCCAAGCAAACAGCAGATTGAATGAAAAACACCAACTCACACACACAGAAAAACACACTCACCCAATTTATCAGGGGGAGCAATAAATGCCCATTTTTAAGACCAAGCCACCATATAAAAGCCTTGGATCACAGAAGTAATGGGTCCCTGTTGGCCAGTGATAACTCTCTCTGTTTATATGTATGGTGAAGGGAATGGAAGACGGAGAGGGGAGGCAGACTGAATGGGACAAACACTGAGAGACAGCCAATAATGTCTGAAAATGACAGACAACCTGGAAGAAAAGGGGGTGATAACCAAAAAGAGAGGGGGAGGCAGCAGAAAGATATCATTGACGGTTTGATTTTCCATCTCTGCCAGCTCCATCTAATCTGAGCCCCTGATGTGTTCCTTGCTTCATTTGCAGTTAGTGGTTTGATGATATACCCAGCTGAGGGCTCCATATTACTCCGTGTGTGAGTTGAAAATGCCTTTGAGGACGCTGACGGTGTTTGTTGGTGCATGTGCCGTGTGTGTGTCTTTGCAAAACAGCATTGATGGTGAGTTTTAAAAATAGCTGTAATATTTCCTGACTGATATTCTCCTTGAGGGGAAAGGAGAGGAACAAAGCTCTTATAGAAACATAGATGTAGCCTACATGTGTTATGTCTTCATCGTTGTTTGGTGGTCTATGGTTTTACAGCTAGCTTCAAGTATGGTCTTTCCAGGTTTGAGAAAGTGAATTTATATGTATTCCTTAAGAATACCATTTTTTAATCAGTAACCTCATTTGAGTATAAAAGTAATTAATATCAAATTCAGTGCAAATAAATACAAGAGAAAAGAAGGGAGTACATTTTTTTGTATCCTGATTCGGTAATCACGTAACATGTAATCCGTTACTCCCCAAGCCCAGGTCTTGCAACCATAAGTGACACAAAATGGTGGAGTAAAGTACAACTGAACGCTGAAAAATACATCTTTAGATAATCAAAATGTTACAGCCCTGCCCTAAATTGTTCCTGCCCTAACATGTATTTTATAAAAAATGATCATAACTTACAAAAGGAGAATCACGCTGAGGTGAAAAAGACTTGAAACCAGTGATTGAGATCTTAAACCTGTCAGGAAAATGTTTAATGTTCAATTTCTCATATCCTTCAGTAAAACTTGACTTGTGTTAGAAACCAGTGGAGTCCTAATTGGATGGACATTGGCTTCACTTTTCCTAGCCCCATTTGTTCAGCCAGATTTGTGAAAGTATTTGCAAAAACAATTCTTCAGCTAGTTGAGAAACATATACGCATTCCATACAGTATGTGAAAGAAAAATAATCTTAGTGCTATATTAATTGAGAAAAAAGAGTCTGGTCGTAGTAAAACTCTGGAACGGCGACAATCTTTTATACTACTAAAAGGCCACTCGCGCACCCATGCCCAGGTCGTATGGTCTTTGTCACCAATGTTTCCCAAACTGTAAATAATTTGGTGCATTTGCGCTGTGATTCAGATGTGCTCCATCATTTTAAGGGTTGGCCAATGCTTAACCCTTGTGCCAAATAATACAAATCAGTGCTCTAGGTTTGATGTTATCCTGCTGACAAACAAAATAAGCAAATAAAAAATATGGCGGAAATTACTATAATATATTAGTCCCTACATCCAAGAAGCTCTAGAGCCAGAGACACTTTCTTGTATGAGAAACAGAAGGTTCATGAAAAACCTGCCAGTATTTCAAAACCATATATTTGTCTATCCATAACAATGCAGAGCACACTACAGCCCTCAGCAATAGAAATACTTCTTCACATGTAATGATGCATGGCAGATGGTAATGAAAACACTGTAAAAATGTCATCAACAACAAATCTTATTCATAGAGTAGATATAGACACAAACACAAGCTCAGTAAAGGGCACAAGGATATGATCATAAGCAGATATGAAAAGGCAAGCGTGAAAGTGGAATTCATGCACTTGGCATCGCCTGTACAACCTCCTGCACAGACATGGAGACATATTATTCTTATTGTTTATTGATGTGTGCGAGGTAATCTCTGAAGGCAGTAAAGCTGGCAGGAATGAAACATGTTGGTGCCTTAAAGTCTATCATGGCCTTGCCGTTGACCGGGATGGAGAACATGAAAATGTAATGTCAGGATTTAAACACAGTCATATGCAGTACCTAGAGAGATGGAACTGGCCATAATAAATACACAAGGGCCCATACTGCCAGAGCTGGGATGCATTTCCACCTCTAGGCTCGGAGAAACAACCACGATAAGATGTCACAATACCATGCTTTAGATACAAGTAACCATTGTATATAAATGAGGATTTTACAGATATGTGTAGATCTGATATGGATGGACCACTGCCTTTGAATTCCAGATGCTCTTCTTCTTCTTCCTTTTAACTCAGTGTTTTTCATTTTTAATTAAAAAAAAATCTTTACTTTTATAAAAAAACAAACACATATTCATAATTACTGAGTGATTCCAAGAACCACCATTGATTCCAAATTCCACCAAATTGGAATATAAGATTTTTTAAGAGCCTGGACCAGAAACGGTCTCTTTTTGGGTCAGTAATGGGGGTTGTAGCCTGCTGATGTTGCAACCTTGAAATACAGATTTAATTATGATTTGTAATGTTTACAATTGCATCACCACAGTCTGTAAGTGTTTACATGTAATGGCATGGGGTGAATGAAGGTTGTATCTTTTAGTTTGGAAGACATTCTGTGGACTGGCTGACACTACTGTAGCAAAGTTACTTCAAAGCACTTCCCTGCTTTCTGTGTAGGGAATATCTTTCTTTCTTTCAGTCTCTGTGTCTGTCCTTACAGCATGTGTGTGTCTCCCTATACTTGTCTCAAACAGAATTTTCAAGCACACGTTTTTGGTATGCTGCTCACACAAGTATAAACCCACAGTGGCTTAAAGGTAAAAAGAACATGATTCTACTGTAAATACATGCAAACGTAAAAACAACTCATGCAACAGACATTTACTCACACAAAGGGATTTCTGCTGTAGGTCAGGTCTGTACATTACTTTGACAAAAAAAGGCAACAACTGAATACAGTACACTAATATTTTTAGACGCACCCAGTAAACACCCTAATCTTCACATCTTATGTCAAGCATATAAACAAAGGAGTCCAATAGAGTCATTTCAGGCAGGAAAAACAGAGATTTTACGCTTTGCAGACCATTTTCATGCAAAACAATTAATATAACACACTACAGGACAGGGAACACCCCCAAAAGCATAAAAGGGCCTCTTTATTTAAGCATATTTTAATATCCATTATTGCTGTTGACCAAAGGATACAGGGCAGTGAGACTTTACTGAACATTTACATGCAGATACACATATAACACACACTACCGGAAAGAGAAAACCCCCAAAAACATATTTGGCCTCAATATTAGCTTTGAATTCATCATACTGTAGCCCTCACAAAGACATGGGCTTAAAGGGGACCTATCATGCAAAATGCACTTTTTGATGTCTTTTATACATGACTATATGTCCCCAGTGTGTCAGGGAACTCACGCAGCGTCAGTAAATAAAACCCTCTCTCTTTTCCTCCGTACCCAAATCTCTAAAAACGGGGCTACCATGAAGCGGATCCAGATTTGCGTCCGATATGACATAATATCTGAAATGTGGACCCACGGCACTATCAGAAACGTTGCTATCAGAAACAATGCCCGACTGTTTTGGACGTAATATGGTCGGTGCACATTAGCATCGCTAACACTCAGAGCTAACCTGTACTGGAGAGCATGTGTGTGAAGAAGCAGGAAGTAAAAATGAACTCACCTTGTGGTATAACCGGCAAGAGAGAAAGCCTTGGAGCTCCAAACTGTTTCAGAAGTAACCCTTGATAATCCATGATATGGCGTTTCATCACGGCAGTATTTAGTTGAGACAGTAGCTGCCGGGTCCCGCATGAGCTCAAACCCCTCCTTTTTTTTTTTTAAAGCTTTATACCCCAAATCAGCACTTTAGAAACAGGAAGTGAAATAGAGGGATATGAGGCATGGCTAGAATGGGTGATCTGTTTGGTATTTTGAGCAAAACACTTCATAGACATGTTTTTTATATATTTTTATATATCTGAGACCTATGCTATTGCCTAAAAAAAGCATGATAGGTGACCTTTAAGAAATGCTCTAGGTAGTGGACAGAATGGAGCCTTGCATATTACAGAAATTGCGGTCATAACATTTCTGAAGGTCAAGTGCGAAGCACATTATCCTGATAACATTCCTTTGAATTGTTTTGCAGTGAAATTGCCTCATTTACCAGCCTGATCATCCTGAGCCAACATCATTACTTATCATACAAATGCATTTACCCTGCTGTTTATTGAATCATCTTAAAACATTTTCCACTCGGAGCAGGGGTTTTCCCTTTTTCATTTCATGTGTCTAATTTGCATTAGAATACCTGAATGTTGAAACCCAGTTTTAGCAGATTTGCCAAGAGTGATTTTATGTATTTGTTTCCTATTTTTTCTTCCTCTCTCCTTTTGTTTCGTCTACTTTCTCACCTGTCCACCCCTCCATCATGTCTCTCTCTCTCTCGCTCAGTGTGACTTCTCAAATGAGGCTTGAGGAGGCAAATAACCAAGATGGGGAATGTGTTGAAATGCAGAAGTCATTAAAAAGCCAATTACCCACAGGTGCAGTGCTACGGGGAGGAGATCAGGGAATAGTGAGAGAGCAATCGTAAACCCAGTGATATATGGAAACCAAATAGCTCTTTGCGTGTGTGCAGGTGTTTCCACTACACTGTGTGTGTGTGGAAGCTTTTGTGCACCAATCTGGGAGTGCGTATTTGTGTGTGCTAATGTACAGGACACCTTTTGTCTGCAAATGCAAGCACTAAAGTATATGTGTGTGTGTGTGTTTTTGTTTATAAATCAATGTCTCAATGAGAAACGGATGTTAAATTCACTGTGTCATAAATCTGCCTTGCAGGGAACAATATTAAACTTTATTACCATTTTTCACGTTCACTTTACACTGTGTAAGAGTCATCTATCACAGAGGAAACACACATACACACTAACAGAGGCGCTTGTTTTGTGAAAACAGCACACACACTCGTACACACACCCAAACACCCATACTCAAGCGTTACAAGCCGGTATGTGTAAGGTCAAACAGACATGGCTCACACATATCCGTCTTGTATGAGCCATGTCATCTCATGTCTTTGGACACACACACACACACACACACACACACACACACACACACACACACACACACACACACACACACACACACACTTCTCTAGCCATACCATTTCATTCCTTGCACACAAACCATTATCCACTGGTAATTATCTCTGGACTCTAGAGACCGTAGGAAAGATCACATAATTACACTCACACACACACCTCAGATGCTGAGCAATGCATCGCTCTCGCAGGGTCGTATTCATTAAAGGGAAATACCACTGAACTTCAGCTGTTTCATGAAAAGGCCAAATTGAGTTTTGAATGTGTGATGAATGGAAACTACTTTGGGGAATGTATATGTGCTGCTGTTGTGACTTTTTGTTGGAGGACAATATGACTTTGCTCCGTGTTTTTTTGCTTTTACTCATTAATACTACTTCTACTTACTCATCAATTTTCATCAGATGTCCGTTGGCAAAGGCCACCATTGAAGCAAAGAAGTAAGAAATTAAATTCAGTTTCCCCTTTCTGACTAAATGACTGGTTTCTAATAAATTAGTCTTCTCAAAACGTTGCCCTTTCAGAAGCCAACAGGAAGTGTGGAGTCCAAGACACTTTGCTGGAGTTTTGCTCTTTTGGTAAAACGTGTGTCTACCACAGTGCCCATAAGACCCCAATGGACATTTGCATTTTGCAAACCTAAAGTATCCCTAAACCAAAGAAGGTAATCTGCCCGCTTAAACCTCCAATGTATTCATTGGATTGGCTACATTTGTAGTTGGGCGACTTTGTGAAAGTATCAGTGATGTCGGAATTTTAAACCAAATGAAGGTGATGAGTGTCTGTACAGTGCACCACATTGTTGGGCATACATGAAGAAAAGAAGATACAAAATGGAGGCCCTATCATACTATTTGGGGTTTTCCCTTCCCTGTAGTATGTAATAGGTTTGTGTGCATGTAAATGGTCTGCAAAGGCTCAAATCCCAAAGTTCCCTCCAGAGGGAGTTTCTCTCCCACACACTGCCTGCAACTCCTCCTTTGGACTCCTTTGATTACTTCCGGAACTTAATAACATCACTTTGTAACACTCACACTTATATTTTCTAGCGCTCCAACGCATTGTACATGATAGACTAAAGGGCGGGACATCTCTAAGTGGTTGACCAATCACAACAGAGCCGGCCAGCTAACCAATCAGAGCAGACTGGGCTCTGGTTTCAGACAGAGGGTGAAAAGAGGTGCTGCAGCACAGGCAGTGTGAGACCAATAAAGAGCTTTTTGAACATTAAAGCATGGAGACATGTCACAGTAGAGACACTACATACTAATACTGAACCTAATAATGAACATAACAGGGCCCCTTTAATAATTGTACTTTTTATACATATTGTCCTTTTTATGCCCTTTCAATGTGTCAACTCTTTGATAGTTATTCCTCTCTCCATCTAGTACCGTCTCCTCTGTCACATTTGTTGTCCCTTTAACCCAGGGGTGGGGAACCTCCGGCCCCCGGGCCGTATACGGCTCGCGAGAGCATTTGGTATGGCCCTCGAGGTAATTTATAAACACACGCAAAAAAGAAAAAAATTAAAGAAATCTAGACTGCAAAATAATTAAACAAGCGAGTGCCTGTTTTTCCTGACAACGGTCATGGTCCTTGAACACAACACGAGCCTAACGTGTCATCACGTGGTATATGTCTCGTCTGACAGGGGTGTAGTTCTGACGGAGAGCACCCGAACGCCGCTCCGGGACTTCAACAATGGCAGCACCCATAAGGAGCCGTACACATGCCGCAGTTTTTGCGTGGCTGTGTCTTTAGCTGAAAGCCCAGTGGCGATCTGCTCATCTGTCATACTGATCATACAGTCAATAACTTTGTTGTTATTAGCATCTGGTTAGCTAGCTATGCTAACGAATATAAGAAGCTTTTTCTCCAACCAGTGAGGTAAAGGCACATCTTTATATGATCATTATAGTTATCAAAAAACAAGAGAATAAAGTAAACAGGTATAAAATACAATATGACAGTAAAAAAAAGTTGTTATTAATAAACAAGAATACAGTTTGAAAGGGGAGTGATTTGTAAAATATCCATAAAGAAAAAGTAAATCTGCTTACAGTTCTGTTTCATATGGGTGTTGAGAGATGTTTCCATAGATCTCTTCATTTTGCTCTCAAAGTGCACCAGATTGATGCTTTCAACTTCAATATTTAAGAAAAAATCTTCCCGGAGGAGCATGCCCCCCGGACCGCCCTAGAGGAGGTTAGGTCCCCCACCACTTAAATCATGTTCACATGGATAGGAAACTAAGTACATTTGCACACATCTTGTGTCCATATCTTTCTGTTTGGAGGTCATGCCACAACCGTGCACGTGCATGCATGTGCGAGTCATGGCGAGATATCTGGATTAAGAGGTTGCTTTTTCTTTGCACAGCATGAAAGAAAGGTGAAATGAATGGGCTGTGATTTTTAAGCAGAGGTCAATAACTTGTACGGCCCTTGGAGGATGTTGAAAAAATTGAAATGGCCCTTGAGAGGAAAAAGGTTCCCCACCCCTGCTTTAACCCCTCTATCTTGATACACAGTGACCCCTAATGACGGCAAACACTTTTCCTCCTTCTCACACACTCGCACACATATTGACGGGTGATATACCTGAGGGCAGAGCAAAGCAGAAGACGACCTCCCATCCATTGTCTCTAGTGTCAGCAGTCACATGCTCAGTCTTTGATCTCCTATGGGTCACCCCACCAGTGACCCACACAGCAAGGTCTTTTGGGATGTAGAGTTCCCACAGGTCAAATTTAGCACAGGGATTTACTGTATGGGTTTACTTGACTACAGTTGTGTGTGTGACTTATATGCTCACTATTGATTAGCTTTCTATGAGGAAACAGAGAGGTTTTCCCTAAAGGCCTGATCAATAATGTCAATCTCCCTGTCTTTACCACCTTATTAGGAAAGGATTATAGCAGCTTCACTATGGCCTGCAGGAGTGTGTGTGTGTGTGTGTGTGTGTGTGTGTGTGTGTGTGTGTGTGTGTGTGTGTGTGTGTGTGTGTGTGTGTGTGTGTTACCTGATAGGAGTCACTTCATCCATTCCTTCCTTATTTAACAGCAGAAAAACTCAATGAACAGACCCAACAGTCTGAATACAGATGAGTCTATGGTGTGTATACACAGATCCAAATAGGAGTTTCTTTATGGGGGTCCGATCCAAAACATACAAGTTGTGTGCAACTGATTTCACACAATAATAATAATAATACATTTGATTTCTATAGCACACTTTTAAAACAACGTTATCTCAAGGTGCTTCACAAAGCTATAAGGAGAAAATAATAAAACAAAATAAAATACAAATATATCTAAGGAGCATTTGGATTAAATATGGTAATATAAAAAATGAAAAAAGGTTAAGAGCATAAAAGGTTAAAAATAAATAAATAAATAAAGTAAAGGTTAGTCAGTAAAATGTGGTGGGTCTTAAGGCATTTCCTAAAAACGGAGAGTGATGTTCTCTGGAAGCGGACACAAGGGCTGCGTTATTATTCAAATTATTTTTTAAATTTAATTTCAGATACATTTTTGGGGCATTCCTGATTTAGTTTGATAGTGTGATAAACAGACAGTAACCTGCAACAAACTCAAACCCTCAGCCTAATGGGACACGCTCCAGTTGCCTAACTACCCAATTCATCGAATAAAAAAACACTTCCATCAGTTAAATGAAAATGATTGAGTGCGATATTGATTTAAATTAAGTGCTCCACTTATCCAGTAGAAGGGTGGTATATAAAAGACACCATAAGGACAGACAAAGTCAGATGAAAAATGTATTTTAACTGTTATTATGATGCATATAGATATTAGCCCTTAAATGGCTGTACAAACAACAAACCTGATTTGACTTTATAGGCGGAAGTAAAACTTATTTAGAGGGACAGTTGGAATTGAACAATTAAAGACCATGAGGAGCCTTTTAATGAGTATATTTACTCTTAAAAGAAGACTTATGTGTTATTTGATACCATTTCCTCCATACAAGTCACATATTCTGTAAAATAAAGGGCTTATAATGTAAAGCTTCAGTCATTTAGATTAATGTTTTTATTTTAAGATCTTTTTCTACTGCTCTGAGACATATTCACATTGTCTTCTGCATACAGCATCATATTGCGGACTGGTATATGTATCAAGTATGGATTTGACATTCTGCCACTGCAGTTAATAATACTCTTGAATATCCACAGCCATGCTACCATCTCTGGTCACTATTTTGACACATTTAAATAATAAGCCTTTTTTAAAAACCCAGAAAAGAAAAGTTGGTGCATAAGAAAAGTCGACAGAACATAAGATGAAGTAAAAAAACAGCCAAAGGAGCTGTGGGATATGTATGATAGACATTTCCAGGCCACATGTGGACACCACGCCATCAAATCACACCCTTGGCTGGACTTCAAAACACCCGTCCAAATTACAAATGTAAACGGAGCTGTTAGATGCTTAAAGAACCACAAGAGATCCATGCTCAGAGGAAATCTTAATCCAAGACACGACAGACACAAAACATCCGATAAGGAGAATAAAAGAGAGATTTAAGAGCTACAGATCCAAAAACCAGCACGCTTTGAGTCGGGACCCCAGGGAGCCATTTGAGCACATTCTGTGAACATCTTGCTTCAACGTTGTGTTTCAACAGAAAGTCTGCAGATGTAATTGATCTATTAAAGAGTGATTTAGTCTGCGATTCTTTCTGCTTTGTTGCACAAACCGCTTTCTTGTCTGAAACGCCCTTGTTTTGTACAAAGTTTATGTAGATATCACTTTTTTTCTCTTTAGGCTGCTAAGAATATTGTACGTCCTTTAATAGAGATGAAGATAACCAACAAATGACTTACTGGTGTTATATTACAGAGGCTTGCAAACCCATGAAGAATACAGATCCCAATATGTTCTGCCCTGGATGGGAATGTGACCCATACCCTCCAGGGTTTTGATCACCCACCAAGCTTCCCTTCTCCTTTTCAAACAAAGTTGCCAACATTTGCTTCGTCATTGGGATTTCTTTCTTTTATTTGTGTTTTAAATGCCTTTATTGCCGCTAGCTGTTGGCGAAGTGTCAACATGGGACACCAGCCGCAATGTAAACCAATGCAAAAGCATTATAGAAGCTATTTAGGTTCTTTGTGAAGAATGACAAAACCCCCAGGCACTCACACACACACAATTGCACATTCAGACACTCCGCCTGCTCCATTTGCTGTATTAAGGGTACATGAATTAGATTCTGATGCTTTAAAAGCTTTTTCTTTCGGGTGATATTGAAAGTAAATTCCTCTCTAATGGTGAGGTGTCTGTGTTTACAAGCCACTGATGACAGAGCGAGACAGAAATACTGAGGGAGAGGGAAGGATGGATTATAAATAGTTTTTTTTTTTTTTTAAAGGGACAGACAGGATGATGGAAGGTGTAGACTAGAGGATGAAATGGAGGAAGAGAGGGCTCCAATTCTAACATTCAGTAAGGTTAAATGAGTTGTTTGCATTTTGGCACATTGCTCTTGTAATGGCTCTTCAATGATTGACTTGATCACTTATCAGATTACTGCAAAGCTCAGGGACAGACAGACAGGATATTTCAATAATAAAGGGAAATATAAAACAAGATAACGGAGAACAAAGCATCAAAGCATGGTGGAATAGCAAGCTAGCTAGCTAGCCAGCTGTTTGCTATATCAAACAGACATGCAATGTATATAATTGCTGCTCTGACCATCGTGTCATACATTTGAATATGAACATCCATTGCCCTAATTTTTCTTTGAGTGTAACAAATAAATGACCGTAACAATTTTTTAAAACAGAAACAAATACCATGGATAATGTCTTTACTCTAGGCTGATATGGGTGGATAAATAGAAATGGAAATAAAGGGAAATGAATAGTAACAATCAGGACATGAAGAAGACCAGACCATTTCTGCTTTACGTATTTACGTATATGTTTGTCTGTGTGTGTGTGTGTGTGTGTGTGGGTGTGTGTGTGTGTGTGGTGTGTGTGTGTGTGTGTGTGTGTGTGTGCATGTGCGTGTGTGTGTGTGGTGTGTGTGTGCGTGTGCGTGTGTGTGTGTGTGTGTGCGTGTGCGTGTGTGTGTGTGCTGTGTGCGTGTGTGTGTGTGTGTGTGTGTGTGTGTGTGTGTGTGTGTGTGATGATGATGATTCATGGCCATTCAGGACACAGAACATATGGGATCCAACACTGGCGTGGTGAGTGTGTGTGTGTGTTAGTGTGTGTGTGAATGAGCATGAGAGCCTCGGGGGGAATTGGGTGTACTAAATGTGTGAAATGGGCCGAGGACCAATGTGATGTTTGTCAGTATGACTCCAGTGATTCCCTTGCAATGCCTTTCATGATGATGATGATGATGACGATGAAGAAGAAGAGTAATTTTACACAACAACAGTGTACTTTGTCATCCAGCTCAGGTCACGTGTGCTCCACAGCTGATGCTCCTTTAAATCTCATTCCTTCCCTCCTTTCCTGTCTCCTTCTTTACTTCCTTTCCTCCCTCACTGTTATCCTTCTTTCCTCTCCTTACCTCCTGTCAGAATCCGTCATAAATAATTCCCTTGCAGACCTCACCCATTCCAATTGAACCAATTTTGTGTTAGAATGCAAAATGGTTCTCTTTTATTGAAAATAACCAAACATGGGAGAAAATGTAAGAGAAATAAACATATTTCAAGCAACATATGAAGCAACCTGCTTCTGCGAATGGAATATAAATGATAGGAAGCACGTCCCAAACCAATCTTAAGTAGGAAGATGAGATATGTTTGTGTAGTGTGTGTAGCACCTACTCGTTTTTAACTGGCGTCCCACGCCTTTCATAGCCAGTTCCCCACTCCTGTAAAGGGACTCGGCAACTCCCCTGGCCTCCCACACGCAACATAGAAACACAGACAGTTATACACAAACACACATCCTCTCACACGAAAGAGGTTTGTTCTCCTCCGGTATGCACACGAATGCTGTACATTTACCTTTTAAATAATGATTGGATATGTCCTTGGACTTGAGTCACATGTCCTTACTACGTTCATAAATGTAATGGCTCGCCTTGACAACATCCAAAAAGGCTTGCAACTTGACTTCACTTGGATTTGAGCTTTTTGATGTAAACATACTTGATACCTAACCCTAAGCCCCAAAGATTAAAATGTATGTTATTTTAAAAGTTGATATTCAATACATTTATTTGTATTTCCTAATCTTGAAAATGACTCATTTACATCAAGTGAACACCCAAATTCCCATATCAACCTAGTTTGAACCAAGTAGACAGCATTAAGGTTCTATAGAGAATCATTATCTTACAATAGTGAGCACCAGGTAGATCAATTACACCAAAGATCACTTTGTTCACATACGATTGTGCGGCGGTCAAAAAATGACTAATGACAGTAAAATAATTTAGGATTGAACAATTACAAATGACATACAGAGAATCATTATGACTGGAACCTGAAATGCTAGGACTTAGAACTTGACTTGGATCTTGTCAGTCTTGACTTGTGACTTGCAGACCACTAACTTGATCCCACCTCTGGTGTGTATTATGTGTTAACAATCCACTCTGTATCATTATTGATCTGACTGAGTCTCCTTTTGTATTGATGGGAGAAAACCCCACTGTTAACCATGTTTTCTCATTTCTTCTCTCCCTAACATACGTCTGATTAATAGCTCAGTCAGTCTTAAAGTACTTTAAGCGCTGCCAAACATTTATTCTGTTCAGTCTTAAGGTCTTGGCAGCTCACACAGCTTTTATTTTTCTTCAATCTTATTCATCTGTCCTTTCCTACACAGTATATCACTATAGCTTTGAGTTATATATGTTGTTTCTATAGTTTCAAATACTAAGACTTGATATAACTACTAATATATGTTTCAAAAAGATATAGTTCAGTATATATATCCCATATTAAAAACATATATTGGTTGCTCTGGGGATAAATAGGTTAATACCAATCAGTCACTTGATGCAAAAGTGAAATGTAACCTCTCACTCAAGTAATGTACTTTAGTAAAACATTGAGGAACTTCAAGTGTGTATTTTCACATTATGCTACTTCATAGTTTTACTTCACTGAATTTTGTCGGTAAATATTGCATTTCTTACAACAATACATTCATTTAAGAGCTTGGATTCGTCTTCACTTTTCAGATAAGATTATAAATTAGCACCACTTTTACCAGCTGCAACATTGAAGTGATGAACACATGCAGTAACTTCATCGATATGATTTTGAATTCAGCCATACTACATGACAAGAACTATTTGTATAATATATTTGTATTGTATTACAACTTGTATTATATTTTAATGCAAATACTTTTTTACTTTTACTGGAGTATGATTTTTGAATGTAGCATTTAAGTAATTTACACTGTAGAATTACAACTTTTACTTTGGTCAAATATCTTCTTTTCGCCTATTTTAACTTGTTTTTTTCTGAGACGTTACTATTTTGAATCTAGATCCGTACACATAGACACACCATATTCTAAACAGATCTGCACCATGTGGAGATGCAGAACAGCAACTGGGGGTTAAATGCTGTGCTCAAAGGCACTCCAGAGGGCGTGCGACGCTGTTGAGCCCTCTGCTGACTTTAGATGTAGATGTAGTACTGTGGAAAATAAAAGCAAGGTCTCAAACTCCCAACAGTATTCGTGAAAACAGCTGGTCTCATGTGGCATTGTGCACTGGAACGTTTGTTCCACTGAGATGACCCAGTTATTTTGATGTGTGTGTGTGTGTGTGTGTGTGTGTGTGTGTGGTGACACGGAAGACAGATTCATCAGGTTTTCTCACGTTAACAGATTGCTCCCCTCTGACCTCACAGCTGGGAAACAACGTGTGAAATGAGAGAATGAGAATGTGTGAACCATATTTCATTATATGGAAATCTGTGTTTTGCATGTATTGGTACAACTGCAAATGGTGTGAATGGATGGGCGTGCATGTCATTTCTTTCAGTTTGACTGACATTGTAACACGTCCTCTTCCCCTATAGTGACAGTTGTCTTGGTGAGAGCCGTCTCTGGGTAACAAACATCACTCTTATCGCCAGCCCGGGTTGAAAACAAAAAGATCATTTTAAACGAAACAATCCCCTTCAGAAACAAACAGCTTTACGAATTTAGAGAAGTGGTTAGAGTGGTGTATACGTGGTGCGTGATTGTGTGTGTGTGTGTGTGTGTGTGTGTGTGTGTGTGTGTGTGTGTGTGTGTGTGTGTGTGTGTGTGTGTGTGTGTGGTGTGTGTGTGTGTGTGTGTGTGTGTGTGTGTGTGTGTGTGTGTGTGTGTGTGTGTGGGTGGGTGTGTGAGTATACACGTTGGTGGTATGTGTGAATAAGAAATGTAATCAGGAGGTTCACTGTGAAAATACCTGGTTAGACACCCAGGCTAGATTACTTTTTACACACAAACAAACACACGCACGCACACACGCACACACACACACACACATACACACACACACACACACACACACACACACACACACAACAACACACACATACACAACACACACACAAACACACACACACACACACACACACCACACACACACACACACACACACACACACACACACACACACACACACACACACACACACACACACAGTTCTGCTGTAGATAAGCTCCATTTAGCCAAGGCCAAAGTGTTAGATGTAATCTGTTTTAGCCACCTGTGTCTGTTTACAGTGAATGATGTATTTTATGTGTGTGTATAGCATTGCTGTCTAGGATAGTACGAACACAACATTAAAGTTAAAATCTCCATTCAAATAATGATAATAAAAGAGAGAAAACTGTTCATACAACTGTAGTGCTAGAAAACTGTGTGTTGGAATAACCACACACATACAACACACATGTACAATGTTTTTTTTTTCCGAGCAATGTTAGAATTAAGGTCATGTTAAGGTTATAATAAGAAATAAATGCAAGTCAATACATGTCCTTACAAGTACAGTAGTCTGCACATTCCTGCCTCTGTCAAAGTCACTGCACTGACCCTTCAAATCAAAATGTCATGACATCCAGGCAACAGTTTCTGGTAAAATGCATAAGCAATTGAATGAACACGTGACATGTCCATTTTGTTGTATTTTTTATTTGATGTAAATGCATATTTTTTTATTTATATTTATATATATATATATATAAGTAAAAAAAATGTAATCTATAATATGATTTTGCCTTAGCAATAAATTAATTGTGGTCATCCCTATTATGCTTTTTGAGGGTTTCCCTATCCTGTATTGTGTTAATTAAAACTGACTGATAAGGTTAGATCTATTTACAAAATAAAAGGTACATAATCCAATTACATTTCTTAAGCCACTACCCACACACACATTTTCTCTCTTTCCTACTACATGAAATCAGGACACTTTTCACACTTTAGCAATAGAGTAGCCATGGCATGCACACACAGACACTGTTAGAAATGCACAGTCACACCTGCTTGATTCAGTATCTCTCCTCTCACACTCTCTTGCCAAATAGTCTCCCAGTCACTTCTAACTCTCTCCGATGGCAGTCAGCCAAATGGAGCCGGTCGACCCATAAAAGCTCCGTCCTGTGCCATAAACCATAAACTAAAACACACTTTAACCACGAGTCGACGGAGAAAATGTGTTTTCTGTCGTGGTTCAGAACCCTCGGGGCGTGGATACATTAAGACGCTGATAAACGTCCAAAGTGTGTAAAAGAGCTCGAGTTGTTTTTGCGTTTTTGCTGCATCAAGCTTCGAACGGAATGGCGCTCAGACCTGATATCATATCAACAGTACAGAAACCATACCGACAAATTCTATATCTGCTACAGCGGAGAGTTTAAAGAAAAAGTTAATGTTGATCAGTACCACTAAATAAATGATGGCATTGGTTTAATTAGAATGAAACAAGTCTAATCCGTTTTAAACTTGCTGATCAAGGCTATTAACCTGTTTGAATAAAATATGAACACAAAACAAGATTTATAAACATGTGATGGAATTTGATGCGTCAAATCCGTCAAATCCAAAGATTACAAACTTTTTAAAACACAGATGAAAGTTAAACTCAGATTTATTTGCAAATGTACTGTAGAACTTTTATCTTTTTCTTTTTTACCTTAATTATTTACATTTTATGCCAAAAACATGCTCTAAACGCTACATTTAAACACTCAATACATTTAAAATATACTTTTGACAAATACTTCTCATTACTGAATAGAGCGTAAACACATCATAACGTCACCAAATGAGACTTCTCTTAACATTTAAAACGTTAGTTAATTATAAATCCCACAATAACAGTACTGCACTCCGGTTGCTAACAGCTAACATTAACTAGCATTGTCTCCATAGACCTTTGTGTGGGCCCCGCAATGCCTTTTGGACAGGTTCACCTCGACCCATTGAAATATTATAACCTTGTATTGTTTTTGTCTTTCATGGATCTCTACTCTGATTGCACCTGTATTATTACGATCATATTTGAACACTCTCTGGCCTTTTCCTTCCTGTTTCTGTGGCTGTAGGTTCGTTCATGATGGTGAATGCGTCAGGGCGGGCGTCGGGGCAGAAGGCTCACCTTTACATGCCTACCCTGAAGGAAAATGACACCCACTGCATCGACTTTCTGTACTCTCTCTCCAGTCGGGACGGAGCCAGCCCGGGCACGCTCAACGTCTACATCAAGGTATGTGTGTTTGAGTGTATGTGTGAGTAACTGACTGACAGGCAGGGATGGATTGATAGATGAAGAGGCTGATAGACTGAACAGATTAAGCAGGTAAACAAACAATGACCCCTGTTTTCTGTCAAGAAGGGATTGAGTTAGCACAGTCCCATTGAGTGTTAAGAGAAGGCTTTGTGTGTTTGAGATAGAAAGAAACAAATAATTACTGATCTCCATAAAATAATGGATGGCATAAAGTAAAGCTTAATAAACTGCATAAAGTAGGCTAAAGCTTAGTAAAGAGCATTTGAGAGAATGGTTTTTGCTTTTTTACTCTTTGTAGCAAGACTGAAATAAACCGGCATAATATAATCTTTATTTACAGAAACCAGTGGAGACAAATGCATGTTAAAATTAACAAATTATAAAAATGGTTGTATACAGCAAACAGCTTAGATTAAGAATAGGAACCAGTGGTTTATGAATATTGTAATTCATATTTTATATTGTGGTCTTAAGGCCCTGATGGACAGGCTGTTAAAAAAGAGTTGGCTAATTTAGAGGGAGCTGAACGGAAGACCAGTAAGCAGAAATCAAAGGAATGTATGGATGTGAGGATGAAGCTATGATTTAAAGTGAAAAAAGTCTGAGCAAGGGGAATAACAAACCACTGCTCAATGCGTTAAGGAATCAACTAATCATGTAATCAATTACCTATCAATCAATGTCAGGCGACTATGGATTTAAGAGTTCATTTAACACATTTGGTAAACTTTGATATTGTATCCATCTTAACTTTAATTGAGATTCTCATTAGTGCGAAAATGAAATGAATAAAATACATTCAGAATGTACAATTTTGTCCCAATGGGGTTGATCGTTAATGTGGTCTAAGTTAAGAAACAGTAGCATCAGCAATGTCCCAAAAAACTGTCCATTTGTCCAACTAACGCCTAATTAACACAGTGATTACACATCTTTTTTTTAAATGTAAACTTATCCAGTTTTATTTTCAGAAACGTTCAAATGCCAAATTATATTTTTAAACTTGTATTTCTCTTTTCTTGTATTTTTTATTTTCTGTTTCTTGTTACTGTGTACCTGCAGGTGAATGGAGGCACTCAGGGTAACCCAGTGTGGAACACCTCTGCTACTGTTACTGAAGGCTGGGTGAAGACCGAGCTGGCCATTTCTACATTCTGGCCTAACTCCTATCAGGTAACACACACACACACACACACACACACACACACACACACACCACACACACACACACACACACACACACACACACACACACACACACACACACACACACACACACACACACACACACACACACACACACACACACACACACACACACACACACACATACTCACACTACCCAAACGCATACAAATGATCCTCTTTGTCCAAGATGACATATTGGTATATGCTTGTATACTGTAGTTACTAAAGTATATATACTGTATATATGTAGTTACCACAGTATCAAACCAAATCTGTTTAATGTCACTAAGAAGTGCACTCCCTAATTCCATGTGTCAGGCAGATATTTAATTTGACAATATTTAATATTTGGACTGGCCTGCCTGGGGCTGTTTGTCTTTTTAATAGTTTTTCCTCTAGAATTAATTAAATATTTACCGTAATGAATGGAGAGTCAAGCTGGTGTTTGTTTTGACAATGAATGTGTGAAAGAGACACTGAAAACATTTGTTTGTGCTAAACTGAAAATATTGTATCAAATATGTTTTTAACTATTGTCACTTAAACACAGCTGTATTTGGACCTCTCTTTAGCATTCAAGCACAGATGTTTGTAATAACACTAATTCATGACAACCCAGTCTCACGGCATTCCGTGTAATAGTCACAAAATGTAATCTATTGATTTGTGTTCACCAACACGATTTTCCCATTTTTTTCATATCACACAGAACGATTTTAAAAGCAATGCATTTCTATTGGTAGTAGCCTATGTTTCGTGCCTGCACCACATATTTTTGTCCGGTCGGGTCTTGGAAGACCAGAAGCTGTGTAGTTCATAAAAACATTTCCTTACTCAATATCAAGCCACGATTATTGTTTTTATTTTAAATTGTATAATGTCGGACCTTTTTTGCCATCCGCGAGGAAAAGAAATGGGGCTCAGAGCCTCAGAATACTGAAATCTGTATTTTCTTCTAATTGGTTATTATTTACATTGCTTTTAAAATCGTCCTGTTTGACACGAAACATCGTGTTGGTGGACACGAATCAATAGATTAATATCGTGACTATAACACGAAATGCCGTGAGACTGGGTTGTTCATGATCATGTGTTATATGTAATGGGTTGTTGCAGCAGTAGGCTAAGTCATACATTACCATCACCATGAAACTACAACACCTAACTGATAGGTAGCATTTATTTGGCTAACTTTATAAACCTGTGCCTTACTGCTGGCTAAAATGTTTGCCATATACAAACTACTCTCAGAAGCAATGAGCAACAGTGAACTTTTAAAACAACCTTTGACAGCTGGGACACACACAGAGAGACAGATGCTTAATGAACAGTAAGCTAACGTTTAGCTAACATTTTCGGCTAACATGTTAGAAAACGTATCCCTCATAAAAATAGAGCATCACAGACATTCCTTTATTATATTTTATTGAAGGTCTGACGGTTGTAATATATTTTAGGGCGGTGTTGTTGAGTCTGATGATAGTTACATTAGTTAGATACTTACCTTGTGTACGTTAGCAGCATACACTTAGCTCAACAGTTAGCTGCAAAGTTAGCTGCATGTTAAGGCATTTGAACCAATATTACTTTTTAGAAGAAAAACACCCATTTAAAGGAACTTACATTTTAAAAATAAACATATACATCTGTTTCAGCTGACTAATATGCTACACACTATTACTTTAGCATGACAAACAATAGGCTAAGATTAAAACTGAGGCAAGGTAGAGACTATAGTAGCTTTAAGGACAACTACTTGGCATCCATGTCTTTAGTTCATGTGTAAGTAACAGTGTGGAATTAAATTAACAAAGGCCTACTACTTAGAATTCAAACAATTACATAATAACAACACATGGAATGCTAATTTACACTTGTATAAAGAGCGCCTTACAATAAATACAATACACCATGAAGATACAACTGGAATCCTGCAAACTTTCATTTTCACGAAACCATGTTGTGCTTTGATAGTCAATAACACAATAGGCTTTTTATATGTATACTCAGAGGTCATGTTTTGCAAGTGGTGGTTAAGTATAAACCAAAGAAACCCAAATATGCTGCAATTGAATGACCCTTACTTTCTGTATGTGTGTTTGCTTCGGTCCTTTCAAGGTACAGCGGTATATACCCTGCTGTGATGATTTCTTGAAGTAGCACAAAAGCGACTGTGTTTTACCTATAATGACTGAGCTGTGTTCAGTAAATGAAGGCACCCCTGTAGCTGCATGGCACAATGCTAACCAGAGTGACATACATGTGTGCGTGCATTCGCTAATGAGGAGTCACTTCCCATGGAGAAACGACATTTCCTTTCACTAAAAGGACAACAACATTGTCATATTAAAGTCCAGATCACTGGGAGGGTAAACACAATCATTTAGGTAAACATTTCTCTCTCTCCTGAACAGCCTCTATTTTAAGCCTCTTTTACATGTGTTGATTTTTAAATATAGTATGGTAGTCTTATGATGAAACAAGCTCGTAAAACGTATTCAAAACATAAAATAACGGTAAAGAAAAAAATGATAGGACTGTCTTTGATGTCTAGAAACTTGACTAGCGAGCCAGAGCAGGGGATATATTTTTTGAAGGAAAGGGCAAGAGTAAAGTCTACCCAGAAGTCTTTAGTATTCAGGCTGAGCTCCATCTTATATTGTTGAGGATCCTGACAAGTACAGCACAGACGTATTTGACTGTGTGTGCAGTGTGTGTACATACTGTATGTGTGGGTCAGAAGTGCATGGCCCCTTGGCAGCCCTGCTGACTGCCTGTCACCCTGAGCGTGTTTGTGAAGTAGGCTATGTGGAAAGGAAAATGTAAAGAAACACATTTTTAATTATGGGCTGGGAGAAAAAGTGAAGAATAAAACAAAAACAAGTAATTGAGAGGAGAGGTATCAGGAATGGATAGAGAGGGAAGAACAGGAGGACTGAAATAGAAAGAAAAGGAGGAGAATGAGATGAAGAAAGACGAGAGGAAAGAGTAGGAGGAAGGGCATGTGGTTGGCATAAGGATACAGACAGACGGATGAAGGGATGAAGTGTAGAGACGAATAGTTGCTGACTTTCAGTGGAAAATTCCCCTGGGGTTTCTATATGAGCTTCTCAGGGCCGTCGAGATGTTGTGCAAGGAAAGATATTTTTGTAGTTTCTTCTTTTATAGAACACTGTGGCTTAACACACTTCTTTCTTCCTTTCTGTTTTGCTTGCTTCTTCCCCTCTCAGGTCATATTTGAAGCCGTTTCAGTTCAAGGCCGTCCAGGTTTCATCGCCATCGACGACATACGAGTTCTGGCTCACCCCTGCCGTAAGTGACTGTGTGTGTGTGTGTCTGTGTATTTGTGTGTGTGTGTGTCGTAATGGTTGACCCTGCACAACTGTAGCCCCACTGAGCATCATCTGTTTTATAGCGCACTCACACTCACCCACACATACACACACAGGCTGTGTGAAGGACAGATTGCAGACAGATTGCAGAGAGCCAGGAAGAAGGTCCAAACTCAGGGTCTTCATCACTCAAATCTGACAGAAACACTTAGCTTCACAAAACTCCAGACTGCTTACTGCAACACTCTGTGGCCTACTTACCTCTCTATGTTCACTTATTATTACTCCCTTTAACTATTCTCCCATGACTTTTCTTATAGAGTGGTGCAGAAATTAGTCGGAAAACTTAGAATTATTCTTTTTTTTTACCAATTTGGGTTCTCTCGTTTTAAAGTAAACCATTTTGTTGAACAAGTTCTTGGTTAGATACCTGGAATAAGGTTTGGTTAACACAAGCTGAAGAGATTTTTACATTTTGTTCAACAAAATGAGATACGGCAGTAAACATCCCACTAGTAAATGTTCGAAGCTTCAATATATCTTGAAAACTAAATGAGACTGTTAAATATCATCACGGCAAACATTAGCCACCTTTAGCTTAGCGTCATGTGACCGTGATGTAGTTCCATTATAGCCAAACGTTAGCTTTGTACTTAGGCTGATTGCGCACGATTTACACACGCAAAAATCATAAAAGTGGTGTTAATATGTGTACATTATCCTGCTGAATAAACGTGTGTTAGACACAAATCTTAATTCCTGCTATATTCCAAAATCCAATGGAAAATCCCATTGCTTTTTGTCATGGAATCCTTTGCAATGCTAACTTTCGTGTAAAAATACGTCATCACTGCCATCGTGTTTTTGACATCCAAACATAAATTCAAAAATGTATTCAGTTCAATTCAACGCTATTGGTATTATTTTTTTATTCAACAAACAAATACTGGTAGTCTGAATGGTCCGGCTGGCAAGAAAACTCTCAGCTCATCTGTGCCAATCACTAATCAGATTAGTCCAAGTGAGAGAGTCCATGATAAAGAGCTAGAGGTATCCATCATGGAAGAAAGACAATAAGCTGGAAAACAAACATGTTTAGGAGGACAAACTACATTAATGAAGTGTTTTGGAAAAAGAAAAACGTTAAAAAAAACGAAAAAAAAGTTTGTTTAATTTGTGAAAACCTGACTGTCAGAGTGAATTATCATCAGTAATTGATTGATGCATACTCTGTTAGGCTTATCTCTGTCTGCAGACAGTCCAAATGAAATTAACCAGTCGCTGGCTGGTCTCAATGCCAGGCCAAAGTCACGCAGTGTCTGGCCGTCGCTCTCATTGTCTGCCTGCTCATCTGTCTCAGCTATCCCATGAATTTCCCTGCCTCTCAGACAGAGAGACATATTTCAACTGGATTTATACAGTTGTGCATTTTCCGGCAATTGTGTTTCTTATTGCCAGTGGCATCTGCTATTGTAATCCATTGTGGATCTACCATGACTTTGATAACAGGATGGCATCTTTCAGTGGCTTGCCAATTGCTGTAATACAGGATTATATAACTATTAATATTTTAGAGAGCTTAAAGACCTTTTCAGACAGAGAGTTCATTTAATCAGGTCCTTTATTCCTTTTAAGAGGTCCCCAATTTTAAAGTATGATTGTTGCAACAAAATAGCCTTTTGTATCTTGTCTGGTTATACAGAATATTCTAGCTGAATGTTTACAAGTGTCTGTGTACATTGTTTGTTGCAGGTAAAGCTCCTCACTTCCTGCGTCTGCAGAATGTGGAGGTGAACGTGGGTCAGAATGCTACGTTTCAGTGTACTGCTGGAGGGAAGTGGTCTCAGCACGATAAACTCTGGCTACAGGTTAGTACCTCCGTATCAGTGTGCATGAATGGTATCAGCAGAAAGAGTACATGCAGGACTTCAAAGGAAGCTCACAATGCTCATTATGCCCACATATTCTGGAATATAATTATGTAATATTCACATTTTGTGAAAGGTAATGCTGCACTGTGGCATAGTGTAATCACTTGTTTATTTAAAAAAAAAAAAGAAGTCTAGTAAATAACAGTTGTTCAGGTAAATCTAATGAAAATAAACAATCATTATTGTCAATATATATATTTGTTTTTCTTCTGATAAAACACTGCAATATGTCTAGTGCAAGCATGGGCTTTCATAAGAAATGCGAAAAGGACATTTGCACTTCCATTTCCTCCAAGTCCATTCATTTTATGAATCAAAACACCTCTACATTATGGCTCATACCATGCCAGCTTACTACTGTTCTCCATCTCTTTCTTAGAGTTTGAATGTTTCACCACTGGAAGCTGAGCAAAAATCATGTGCAAATACACATATATATTTCATAAGAAATCCGAGCTCCAAATGCAGTTATAATTCATTCAGAATTCTATTTAGGAAAAAAATAATAACAATTAATGTACTTTGGGGCTGACATCCCCAGCCTTCCCAGCTCTATTTCAGGATTGATTAAAAGTCCTTGTACTGCTCCGCACCAATAACTCCATCTCTGTACAAGTGTGTGTGTGTGTGTGTGTGTGTGTATGTATGTGTGTCATGTGCATGCCTACATACTCATTCTAGTTTACATATGCACTGGCAAGCTTGCATGTTTTCACTGCATATGAGTGTGTACCACTGAGAGCGCTGCTCTGTACAGTAATGACATTTGCAATGGAGAGCAGTGACCCTCCTGACTGCAGGCCTGTGGGGGAAAGCGTGTTTCCTTAAATTGGCTGATACTACTACAGTGGTAAAGAAGATTGGATCTGGAGATGTGGGGATCATATGCAAAGCAGTACGATGTTTAGTTTCATGTCTGACTTGCTCTGCTAAAATGGCCCCTGTTTCCTGACAGTTTTTGACATCAAATGGAGTCATTACTGTGGTGTTTGTTGATGCCTGCCTCCTGGAATTACTGTAATTTCAATACATTTGATGAAGAACTTATACTACTTCCAAAACAGTGAGAGCTTTTGGCAGAGCTACTCTTGCCTCTTTACTTCATATTCTTTCTAATAATCAGATACACCTGATAAAGCTACATTATGACAAGCACTATAGCATATTGAAACCCACATCTAAGTGTCTTATGCATACTGCAGTTCTACAAAATCAGAGCTAGATGAATCTAAGAAAATTCAGTTGTATAAATGTCTAGGTCAATGAAACGACCTTCATTTTCCTTAAGAAATTCTATATTTGTATCCAAGGTAGGAGACTCGCTCAAAAATGTATTTTACCTCTCTTAATGCATTACTCATAACATGAGGCTGAAAGAGGTGTTCGGTTGACTGACACGTCTCATCTTATTATACTCATTGAGTCGTGGTGGCATGAATCATATTTTCTTGTCTTCCTTCATTCACATATATTTGTATTCATTTTATGCTTCAATTTTTGATTGGTTGGTTGGTAATGAAAGAATAAATAAAAATCAGTCTAAATTGCATTTGATTGAAGAAAATGTGCTCTTTTTATCAGTACTATCCACCAGTGCAACCATTGTGAGCTCTTTACAAAGGGTATACTGTATATACAGGGATTTTGCTGAAACTGGACTGGTCTTATCTTTCTCATTATGCAGCAGTGGAACGGTAGGGACACGGCACTGATGGTGACCCGGGTGGTGAACCACCGGCGTTTCACTGCAACCGTCAGTGTTGGCGACACATCACAGCGCAGCACCAGCCGCTACCGCTGCGTCATCCGATCTGACGGCGGATCAGGGGTGTCCAACTACGCTGAACTCATCGTTAAAGGTAAGATCTGATGATCATCTTATTTCACGTAACGTACAAGTAGGAGGTGACTTACTAGCTTACCACTTTTAAGCAAAACATTTGTGATTAATGTGTATGAGTGAATGAAAAATGGATCATGTGGATGCAATAAAGTGGGCAACAAGCCTGGGGTGTGTGTGTGTGTGTGTGTTCATTAGTGCTGCTGTGAGAGTACCGAGGACAGAACACTGAAGATATTTTAGTGACTAGAACTCAAAATAAGCCCATTTTCACTAAATGTTTTCACGTATCTGTCAGTCTTTTTCAAATGTAACTACTTCTGTGTCTCGGGTTCCCTTCTTTGTCATAGAAAGTACAACATTGTTGTCAATTTAAAATAGGAAGCATTTGTTATATAAAATAAATGTTTTAGGGGTTTCAATTACCCCTGGAGCAGAACTAGTTGAATCCAGTAAAAGGTGGGATGTATAAAATAATCTTCTACATTTTACACACCCCCATAAAACCTTCGGACAGTACTGTGTTCTTAGTTTCCACGTGTTCAAACCCATATACCTCTATTATACTTTCTACGTAAGCCTCCAAAGTAGCCAGAGATGCCAAAACACAACACAGAAATATGTAGGCTATAGCAGGTTACACAAATAATAAATGTTCTATGTGATGTAATGAGGACACAATAAAAAATATTGTTGGCTTTAAGTATTTTACACAGATTCACAAACTCTACAGTTTTAGAACAATCAGATAAAACATGATAATGCCAAACTCTGATAGGCCTACCTGTCTTTATTTCCTATTATTCATTGCTTCTTATTTTCTCTGTCGCTCTTGTATTAATCTGTGCCCCTTGACAAATCCCCTCATGCAGGACATTCAAATCCCCTAATGCAATCTACTCAACTGTGCCCTTGCACTCAATACAGGGCAACAAATATTAAGGGATCTCTGTGATGAACCGTCCCACTCTCCATCCCATGGTTTATGTAAACAACAGGAAATACAGTGCTGTCCTGCTGAGAAGGATATTGAGGATGGATAATGTTGTTGTGAGGTTTTGATAGAATTATAGCGTCACAGCTATCTGTTTTTGTCAGACATAATTACATTCCTTCACGTGTCTCCCAGTCTCTCTCTATTGCACTGTGTGTGTTTGGAATCATCTTACTTTATCCAGGCCTCATTTCACCATCAGCTCATGGCCTTGTCTCCTGGTAAATTGTTGGCATAGAATCAGTAAATAGATTGTATAAAGTGCACTGAGTTTGCTATCAGTCAAAAGAGTGCTTGCAAAAATGTTAGCATAACACCTAGTTTCCACCGGGTCCGTCTGCGCCGCGGTTTTGGTCCGACCTCCTCTAGCGTCATAACGGTCATAACGGTCATAACCCACCGGGCGCGTTTCAGAAGCATTTTAGAAGCGGAGCGTCTTGCCTGCCGGCTCGCAGTTTTTGTTGATTTGGGCATATTTCCTGGACAGGCTACTTTGTACAGACAAAGTTAATAATAATAATAATATTCCAGTTATAAACGACATTAATCAAAGGTGTGTTGTAGTATGTTAGTGGTAAAAAAATGCATTCATCATCATAATTATTCTATATATAATTTACACAGTGCCTGAAAACCGGAGGAGAACGCTCACATTTCCTACTTGAAAATTAGTTTGTGTGTGTACACACACACACAAACTAATTTTGCAGACCCTATCCCTCCGTAGTCTTTCAAGTAGGAATATATGCTATATATATATATATATATATATATATATATATATATATATATGCTATATATGCTCTGAACGTTCCACTTCCTGCCTGCCCGACATTACCTTACGGCTGCGTCGCGTCAAAAATAGGATTCATCCTAATTTTAGAGGAGCCCTGCGCCGAGACGTTTCTGGGACGCTTCTGAGCCGTAACGCGCCGCGTGTGGTGGAATAGCACCCATTGACTAGAGTGGCCGCGATCTTTGTGAACGCCGTGGCGCAGCCGTAACACGGCCGTAACGCGGCCGTAACGCGGCCGTATCGCGACGCAGACGGACCCGGTGGCAACTGGGGGTAAGCCTGCTATCACTGAAGACTGGCCCCTACACATGGCGGCGTACGTTGCCGCTTGGCAGTGGGCGTGTCTTGAGCTTGGGGAGTTTACGCGAGCAACACGACCAACAACCAATCACATGAATCTCTCCTGTCAATTGCATAAAAGGTTTTACATGTCAAACTTTATATGATGAACATTTATGACATTAATGTCTATGGTGCTATTTTACGCAACATTCCATGCTGGCTAAATACTGTCTATGCCTGCTAGCTGTCCATTCAAACGAAGTACACTGGATATAAACTCCCCAAACAGGCGAAAACCTACCAGTTTCACCCACTGTCTCTGCCACCTCCCTCCCGATTATTTTCTCCTCCATTTTTTGGCATATGAGGAAATGAACTGCGGTCTGGCTCTCCCAGCATACACGCGGTTTGATTGGCTAGCGCTTGTACTGGCAGATTTGCATAAGCGGGATTTGATTGGCTGACGCCTCCGTCGAAGCGTCAAAGGTAGAACATTGCTCTACTTTTGCAGCGAGCACCGCGAGAGAAGCTACGCTTTGCTCCCACAATGCAGTTCGGCGAAATGTGACATCACCCCATTCAAATTGAATGGACAGAAGCGTTGAAGAGTCAACGCACGCCGTTGTGTGTAGGCACCGTAATGGAGCCTACACACGGCGGCGTGCGTTGCCGCTTGGCGGTGGGCGTGTCTTGAGCTTGGGGAGTCAACCCGAGCAACGCGACCAACAACCAATCACATGAATGTCCCGCCCCGGACATACAAAGCAAAGCATTCATGCTACATCCATGCTGGCTAAATATACTGTCTATGCTTGCTAGCTGTCCATTCAAACGAAGTACACTGGATATAAACTCCCCAAACAGGCGAAAACCTACCAGTTTCACCCACTGTCTCTGCCACCTCCCCCCATTTCTGGCTCCTCCGGTTTGTATCCCTGTATGTAAAGAGGGACTGGTCATATAGTACCGGGTGATTCCCTACCGCCACGATAATTTTCTCCTCCATTTTTTGACATATGGGAAATAACTGCGGTCTGGCTCTCCCAACATACACGCGGTTTGATTGGCTAGCGCTTGTGCTGTCAGATTTGCATAAGCGGAATTTGATTGGCTGACGCCTCCGTCGAGGCGGCAAAAGTAGAACATTGCTCTACTTTTGCAGCGAGCACCGCGAGAGAAGCTACGCTTTGCTCCCACAATGCAGTTCGGCGAATCGTGACGTCACCCCATTCAAAGTGAATAATAATAATAATAATAATAATAATTTCAATTTATATAGCGCCTTTCACGAAACCCAAGGACGCTTTACAATGGGAAGTAACACAACAAAAAGTAATAATAATCATGGGCATAAGTGTTGAAGCGGCAACGCACGCCGCCGTGTGTAGGGGCCGTAACATGTTAGAATTGAGCCAACTGTGACTCAATACAGTGTAGCCTGTTGAAAGTCTTGACCCGGAACTTAGGCTTTGTGTTAGCACTAAGCTCTCTCTATTACTGAAGCATTAACAATGTTATGGCATTTAGCAAGCCATCATTTACTATGGTGTATGATGATGTTAATCCTGTGCGTGTTATCACTCAGTAATAAGTAGCATGCTAAAGTGCTGCCACTGAGCCTCTTATTAGCCAAAACAATATGCTACATTCATACAAAAAAGTAAAATGTGCTAATTTATTTCCAATTATATGACTGAGCCCCCTATCAATCATGCCTGCTTAAGTTAGATCCCTAACCCACTTTCAGTTAGCTGTATGCCCCATTATTAGCACAAAGCCTGTTTACTGTGACTATGCTAAACAGTTAGCATAACTTTCTCTTTACATGATTGCATTGAGGATAAAGTACACTTTTTTTTTTTATCTGTTGTATCCTTGAACACATAAGCTGATATGCAGGAAAAAAGAATATCAGAAAATACCCGCTTTCAATTAGCTATATGCTACATCGTTAGCAAAGAGCATGTTTATGCTATGTATTATGTTTCATTGTTAGCACAACCACTTATTTGTACACTTGGAGTTTTGCAAAGTGCAGAACAATTATTTTCCTATCTCTCTTATCCTTGAACACATAAGCTAACCAGCAGAAGAACAAAAAAAACGTTTTAGCTCTTTTGACCATGACGCAAAAGGCCTGTGTGCTCAGTGACTGTAAAGCTGAGCTTCGGCTTGGTTGCATGACATTCTCCAGGGTTGTCTTTTGACAACATTTTGGATTTCACTTCGGCCAACATTCATACCCTGGGAACAAAGGTAGAAACACAGAGGAATGATTTTGTTTTTAAAGTATAATAGACCACGGACACTTTCTCAGCACAAGTTATTATTATATGCTCTAAATGAATGTCCTCTTTAACAATAAAATGCTTACAGTGAAATTTCAATGTATTTCTGAGGCTACATTTTGACAGAAAATACCTCTCTACCTTAAAGTATTTTTAATTTCTATCAAACATAAACATATCTCCATGTAGCGTGATGGGGATGGAACTGTTTGTTTTTTAATGGAATCTAAATGGCCTTACTGGAATACATTTAAATGAAAGACATGCCAGCCTAGGTTATGTTCTCAATTCATATTTGGTATGAATTATGCTGTTAACCTTATTTGCTATGAAGGATGTTTTAATCTAGAGGGAGACTGGAGTGTCTGTGTGTGTGTGTGTGTGTGTGTGTGTGTGTGTGTGTGTGTGTGTGTGTGTGTGTGTGTGTGTGTGTGTGTGTGTGTGTGTGTGTGTGTGTGTGTCTGTGTCTATGTCTGTATGTACAGAACGTGCATGTGTGTGTATCAGCCTGTATGTGTGTTTGCTGTTATGATTAGATGTCATTACCATCTGTTAGAAGAACACACAGACTGCACTCCTGTGTGTGTGTGTGTGTGTGTGTGTGTGTGTGTGTGTGTGTGTGTGTGTGCGCGTGCGTGTGTGCGTGCACACGTGCGTGTGTCTTTTAGAGATAAGACTCAGCGGGGCGTAGCAGGAGAGCCAATGTTAGCCGGTGCCCTGTGGACACTATTGCAAAGTGTGTGTGTGTGTGTGTGTGTGTGTGTGTGTGTGTGTGTGTGTGTGTGTGTGTGTGTGTGTGTGTGTGTGTGTGTGTGTGTGTGTGTGTGTGTGTATGTATGTGTGAGTTCCCCAGGAACACTGCTGCATCTTTCTAAGTCTCCCTTGGTGGTCATGAAGCTGATTGTAGTCCAAGAGTTAGACCCAGAAGTGCCACCACAATGTAAGAGTCTGTGTGCCAATAAATACATACACAAATGTATCTCCGGTGTGAGCATGTCCATAGAGATATTTCTTGCACAGAGCTGGTTCCTGGCATTTTCGATGTGTCTGTTCCATGATAAAAAAATCAATAGCAGCGTGGACAGCTCAGCATTATGTGTAAGATCTGCGGAAGCCAACTGAAGCTCTGAACTCCTACTGGGTGTGAACACAACCTCAGAATTTATAAAAATAACTGTTTGAAAAGTACTTTTGGCTTCTAAATGAGGACCCTTTTTCCAAATTGAGATGTGAAACATAAAAAAAAGAACACATAATAGCTGTCAGGCATTCGTAACAAAGCCACGACTTCAACGTCACGCCAACTTAAGATCCATATTCAAAAATACAGATTCTAAATTGTACAAGTTGAAGCGTTTGTTTGAACAGTTTGCAGGAGGCAGGAACTTGCTTTCAAGCAGAACAGGGCAAACAACCTTAGCGGGAGTGTTTACGTGTTCGGCGTAATGACGTACAACGTCCTCGACAACTTCTGTAGTCCTATTCAGCCACTTGTTAACAACCATCATTTTTCAGACACGTAAACTCTTCAAAAATCACCAGCGGGGTCACTGCTGATGTATTTAATGTCGTAGAACAAAACGTGATCCGTCTCTTCAATTTGTGATAACCACACAATAACCCACCTATATACATATATTCCACCTTTTTAAAGCTCATAAAGCACCTTACATTCTACAATAAAAGACAGTTTCAAATAGAATAAATAGAAATAAGTGCAAATAGTTACTGATTGAGAACTGAATTTATGTTAAAAAAATAGGAACACAAACAACAGTGACATATCTCTGTCATTGAACTGATATAATTAGTGCTCTGGAAAGGCAGATACATTATTCTTAATTTCTCTGAAAACATATTGGAAAACAGGAAGGTTTTAACAAACATTTGCTAAAGTATACAAAAAAACCAGGAAAAGAATATTGAATATATTGGCTTATCTGTAATATAACCCCATAATGAATTGGGGGACTTCCACTGCATTTTAAGTAATTAAAGTCCATTTTTTTTAAGGAATATACTGTATTATTTTAAACAAAACTTAAACTAAACATACAACAGACATCATAAAATATACACAAGATGAGAAAAGGAATAAATGGATGCATCATAAACAATTAGCCTTTTGAATATGCACTCCATGAGCATTTCATGTGAACATTTTAGTTTGTTTTTTACCAGTGTGTATGTGTCACAAAAGTGGATGTTCAGAGAAAATAATCATACACCCATACAATGTACACTCCACCTGCCTCTTCAACAAGTCTTGAGGGCATGCCTTAGTGTGTGTGAGTGTGTGTGTGTGTGTGTGTGTGTGTGTGTGTGTGCGTGTGTGTGTGTGTGTGTGTGTGTGCGCGCGCCTGTCTGTGTGCGTATGCGGGCCAGGTTATCATGTCGTTGGTATTCCGTGTTCATTGCTCTTTCATGTGTATCATCCTGTGTGTTCACATGCATCTGTGAAAGAAAAAGTTGACACTTCACACAGAATTTCTAAAGAAAACTATAAGTAATGCATGAACAGGTATGGTGAGGAGAGGAGAAGGACTGTAGTAAAAGGGAAAAGGAAAAAGTAAAGAGGAAATAGAACGAGGGTCAGAGAGAGAGCAGAGAGGAGGTAAAAAGTTGAAACCAAAGACTGGAAAGCAAATGAGTAACTACGTCAAAGGAAGAGGTGAACTAAGAGTGCATAGCTGACCAAATCAAATAAGTATACTAAACATTAGGCAACATAGGAACAAGTGGATTATGTCAGTAATGTAATTCAGAATCATAAATCTTATATCCGTCCCAAGGAAGTTTACATTGTTACAGCAAAGGGGACACTGCAGATAAAGAGCCACACAAAATGAGTAGACTAATAAATTAAAAAAGGTAAGAAAATGTATTAATATATTTATTTTGTTTACATATTTCAATATATTTTAAAGTGTTTTTTAATATTAAATATATGTTTTTGTATTTCTTTTTGTATATTTAGTATATATTTGTATTATATTTTTACAGAGACAGTGCGCATTATAAACATTGTTGTAAATGTGCCAGAGTAAGCCACAATGCTTTTCATCTGTAGTCCCTGGAAAGGTGTCACAAAGTCACAATAACAATGAATTCAAATATATATGAAATATAAATATATTATTACAGTTAGTTATGTAGTGAGCTAGCAGACAGTAATAACATTATTCAATTGTAAAAGCATATTGCACAGTGGGACAACAGTGTTGTTACAGCCTTAGTAACACTATTACAGTTCACCAGTAGAAAAAGTGAAACCAGTTCAGAAAGAAAGAAGCCAAAGCTGACAGGTTCAGTCTGCTGTTTCTGTCACTCCACACATCCAATTGAACTTCATCCTGCTTTCCCACAAATGTAAAAACGCACTAAGAGGGAAAGAGGCATCCAGAGTGTCCTGCTGTGTCCTGCTGTAAAGCTGACAGCACAAAGACACATTTCTTTTAAAACGGTTTGAATATTTGTGTGACACTGAGGAGATAAGTGTCCCTTTCAGCTCTGTCTTGCTGTCATTCCTCCATTTATTCCCACTTCTCCCACCTTCTCTATATTTCTGGGACGTTCATCCTCAGTAAACTCCTACCTGCTTGCTTACTGTAATCCACTGTCTTGTTTATGGAAACTTTGACAGAATTCATGTGGTTATGTGACATAACCTCACAAATAAGCCTTAAATGAAAGGATGTGTTTTGGTTACTGTTGAAAAGACAAGTCCTGTTTGCTTCTTAACCTCATCTCATGATCGTTGTTGACAGTAGGAATACGCATTACAATCAAAGCAGTTGAATCAAACATTTGTGTTCACATAGCCAGATGAAGACATCAAGGTTATACCTAAGGTGCTCAGCTGTCTTTGCTGTATCCTGGAAACGACGGCTTCATATTTCATGTTTTTAAAGAACTAAAAGTGAATGGACTTACAATTTAATTACAGAGCAAAAGACAATATACCACACTCTCGTTGACTTGCCTTGATACTGAATAAGGTAATTTCATTTGTTTGAGTGTTACTCATACAACACACATACCACATCTGATATGAATATAAATGCAGTTGTTGGTCTGCACAGAACAAGTAGCATCCAAGGCTTGGAATGGGACAGGAAACATGGAAGGAATAGAGACATCACTATGAAACATTTCTATTGGCTAGCGCTGCAACATGTTGTACATGATAGGCTAAGGGGCGGGACATTTACGACACATCTCTAAGCTGTTGACCAATCACAACAGAGCCGGCCAGCTAACCAATCAGAGCAGACTGGGCTCTGGTTTCAGACAGAGGGTGAAAAGAGGTGCTGCAGCACAGGCAGTATGAGAATAACAAAGAGCTTTTTGAACATTAGAGCATGGAGACATGTCCCAGTAGAGACACAAAATACAAATCGGAAAAGGAGCATAACATTTCCTTTTTAACATGTGGTGGTAAGGGATAATGTAGTATGGTGAGCAAGGTTAGTGAAAAGCATCATCAACATACATTGTATTATTTGACAACGGTTCAATCTTTGTGCAATATTTCTGTAGAGAAGTGTACTTAGATGGCTCTGAGGGCAGATAGAGTGTGTGTTTGTGTATGTACATACCTTCATTTTAATGTCTAATGTCAATGTGCGTCTAGTTAATCTAGTTCTGGTGTTGTGCTATGGAGTGTGTTTGTGTGTAAAAAGGTAGCACATGTCTGCCTCAGTGAATTGGCTGTGAGGAGTAGGTAATCAGATCTTATTTCCCAAGATTCTTTGCTCTCCCTTGTGTGTGTAGAATACACATTTACACAAACAACCCCCCCCCACACACTTATTCTATTCTCAGTTTTCCCTCTTCCCCCTCTCCTTCTCCCTGATAGATGAGTTTGTGGCGTGCTGTGAGTCTTTTGATTAAACTATTCTTTGTGACCAGGCAGAGGAGGGGAATGTTCCCTGTGTGTAAGTGTGTGTGTGTGTGTGTGTGTGTGTGTGTGTGTGTGTGTGTGTGTGTGTGTGTGGTGTGTGTGTGTGTGTGTGTGTGTGTGTGTGTGTGTGTGTGTGTGTGTGTGTGTGTGTGTGTGTGTGTGTGTGTGTGTGTGTGTGTGTGTGAGTGTGTGTGTGTGTGCTGAATTTATTATACAAGTAGTTGGCCTGAGGGATTGTGCGGTTCCTTACAAGTGTAGGCACACACACATGCACCCACACACACACAGCGTACACAAAAACAATCCCCAGGATTTGGAGAAATGTGTTCATATAAAAGTAAGAGGCAGTTCTGGGCGAGTTAATAACAAAATAACAAAGAGATTGCGAAAAAGAAAGAAAGAAAGTCAGAAAGAAAGGAAATTATAGAACTAGCAAACAAACGCAAGAACAAAGCATATGATACAGAAATAAATAACATTAAAAAGAAACACAGAAAGAAATAATAAAAGACAGAATAGACAAAAGGAAGGAAGAGAGAAAGAATAGAAAAAGCAGAAGAAACTAAAGAAAGAGACGAGGAAATAAAGCTGTTGGATGAGTCAGGGCTGCCCCCCCACACATCAGAGGACAGATCTGACACTTAAAGAGCAACTTGCAGGTCAGAGACCCCAGTGAATAAATGTGTAGGAAAATGATGTATACACTAGATTTTCAAAATAATACACAGAAATATACACTACAGTGACATCTGGCGTCGTTTTTGTAAGACATTTTTACTTCCGCATAAAAAAATACCTCCCGCGTGTGACGTCACATGGGGGAGAGCGGCCGGTCTAACATATGAATAAACATGGTTCACATTTTGAATATATATAAATGGACGTAGGGTCCGTGACGTCACCCATAGGATTCTGCAGAGTTGCCAAGAAGCCCTTAGTAGGCGGAGTCGGCCACTAACGTCTCGACTGTGACGTCAGAGTCTAACTCCCGGAGGCGGGACCTGCTGCCACCGAGCTGGAAGTTTCAGAGCTAGCTCAGGCTAAGAAGCTAAGCTAAAGGAAACCTTTATACAAAAAATGCAAGGAACGCAAGCTAGCTCCGGTCCTTTTCCTGTTAGGGAAACTGTGGGCTCGATGTCCTGACGCTGACAGGCTGGACAAACACAATAGCTCACCATGATTACAAATTGTGAAATGCAATGTAAAATTACCGAAAAAATACCAGCTCACTAAATCACAACCGCTCAAACCAACTACAAACTACTACCACGGATTGGGCAGAGAAGGAGTCTGAGAAAGTTACTCCCCTATGTGACGTAACTTGACGCGTTTGACGTATGACATTAAAAAAGCAGTTTTTAGTAGCAGAGCTCAAAACGACTCCTTCCCCTCTGAATTCCTGCCCTTATGTCTCGTAAAACATATCAAATCCTGCATTCACTTTTTTTATTGTAATTTCCAGGCAAGGTTAAGCATAAATGTAGTCAAAAAGAACAACCTGCAAGTTGCTCTTTAACTGACAGAGATGAGCTGTCACACATCAGCAATGTTAAACGGATCAAATATTTGTTTCATTGGATTTAGTAAAAAGTTGGAACTATTCCACCTCAGATATTCACCACAGCCTGCAGACAGTGAGGCGATGCCAGGGCGAGTCAGCAGGTCGTTGTTTACTGAGAGGACAGGTGAGTCAGAGCCCCCCCCCCAGGTAGAGAGATTCATGAGGCCCAGGCAGGAACACCGTCATATTACATTTGCAGCATGCAGAGCCAGCTTCAGGACACATGTATGTGAGGCGGAGGATACAAACACATAGAAACATTTTCCACCAAATATTTCGTTAGGTTTGATCACAAGTGAGGGTGTTAGGCCTGTTAATGAATGCAAATGATGGATGAATAGAAACAATTCTAATTATCCCAAAGCACAATACAGCTTTCATGATCTCTTCATTCAGAATTCTGAAATTGATGATTTAGCATCATTACGTACTTTTACAATAGTCTAAAGGTTTTATGACTGGTTTATGTCCACATGACAAGAGCCATGATCCCACATCTTGGATAGTGCTGCTCCAGAATCTGACATCTCTGAAGCCAAGAAACATCTGCCTGGCGTTTTTTAAAAGATAGGAAAATAATGTCATATATTTTAACCATATGTCTCTAACATTTGAGAAATGACACCAACCCAAAAATAATTCTAAAATGTACATTATTATGGTATTTTGTGAAGCTATTAAATGACTTATTGGCTATATCATTCTGGAAATATTGTATCATGACCTTTTGGGACTTGGTTGTAAATAATTTCTTTCATTTTGGCAAGAAATGTTCCACTCAAACACACAGCATGTGGTTATCATCAACACTTGATGAGCGGGGGTGATCATATCAGAGCGGTGAGTGCATGCGTGTGTGTGTGTGGGCTTATCAGTTCTCTGTTATATAAACTGTAAAGTTCAAGAAGCCACGAAATGAACCTGGAATGTATGACTGATAAAACAGCAACACGCGGAAAGATTATTAGAAGAATGAGAGAATTCATTCATGGATACATATAGATTAGGAGAGACCGTTTCCAACTTTAGACATCTTTCAAACGAACATGCTTATTAAATTGATTCTGTCCAGTTGGAATATATTGAAATAGACTCCTGTACCACGATTAAAAGAAACCAACAGAAAGAAAATTGAAATATTCATGAACAATGTATACTTTCAAACTGCATATAGACACAAGAGAGGCGTTCTTGACTTTGTCTGGACCATGGAAAAGACACAGAGGGAGAGAAAAACAAAGGAAGGGGAATCAGAAGAATATGTAATTTGTCTTTCTCTTATCGTCCTTACGATCATTACTCTCCATCCCACCGTTGAAACGGGAGGAAAACATATTTCTATTTCTTGTGAAGCGATTGTCATTTTCGGTGCAACTGATTTTTCCATCTTTTCCGCCACCTGGTCGATATCTTCCTCTTCTCTCTGGTGCTTCCTCTATCTGTCTCTTCATTACTTCTCCTTCGCGCACACACACACACACACACACACACACACACACACACACACACACACACACACACACACACACACACACACACACACACACACACACACACACACACACACACACACACACACACACACACACATACCCTCAAACAAATAAATACACGCTCTTTATCTTCTCTCTGAAAAGAGCTCGGAGAGATTAAATATCACGTTTGGGTTTGTCGCAAACAGAAATACGCACTTAAAACACACACACACACATACCATGTATACATCACTTCAGGGGACATTACATTGACATTGAGGTGATACCAAAAATCTATATGATATGCTACTTATATCACCAACAGCACAAGTATTCCTAACTATTCTCACACACCCCTTTTTCTTGTGGTTTCAAGTGTTACCACACTTAAAACTCTGTATTATATGTGTGTGCATGTGTGTGTGTTTTACTTGATATTTGAATATTATAAAACAGAGCCCTAAAAAAAGCAGGTCCTATACGTGTCTATACCTCAGGGTGTACTAACACGGGTCACTTTGGAGTGTGCATGCCACTTCTTCTTACAACAAGACCCCAGGATACCTTGTAAGATAAAACCTTTATGGAGCCATGACTGCACACACACACACACACACACACACACACACACACACACACACACACACACACACACACACACACACACACACACACACACACACATGCAGATCACACATGCACACAAACGCCTTTATTTGCCCACAGTTGCAGTGCTGTACTCCTACAGTATCCCCCTTTAACATTTCACGAGACATCTCATCTCTTCTGGTTCAATCATAACTTTTTTTAAGGTTTAATTAAAGTTTGTGCAATGCAAGTTAATGGTTATTTTTACTATCAATCAATCAATGTTTATTTATATAGCCCAATATCACAAATGTTACATTTGTCTCAGTGGACTTTACAGTTTGTACAGAATATCAGTATGACAATACGACACCCTCTGTCCTTAGACCCTCACATCGTACAAGGAAAAACTTCCGGAGAAAACCCACAGTTTAAAGGGAAAAATGGGAGAAACCTCAGGGAGAGCAACAGAGGAGGGATCCCTCTCCCAGGACGGACAGACGTGCAATAGATGCCGTGTGTAAATTGAAAAGATAATACATTTGCAACATAGGTAGACCAAATGTTTGGAAATGCATGTGTGTATAATAGGAAGATGAATCCACGAGGATATCCATCCAGGACCTATGATCCAGGACCACAGCCACGACTCAAGATCCAGGGCTCGCGATACAGGACACAGGACCGCAGGATCATCCATGTCTCCGGATCCCGGCGTATATAGACACCAAAAAGAAAGACATTTGGGGAAGCTGGGTTAATCGGAACATGAGAGTACACAGGTATAGACAGAGAGAAGGAAGAAGTAAGATGTCCCCCGACAAACTAAACCTATATCAGCAAAACTAGGGGCTGAATCTAATCAGCCCTAACTATAAGCTTTATCAAAAAGGAAGGTCTTAAGCGCACTCTTAAAAACAGATAGGGTGTCTGCCGCCCGAACATAAACTGGAAGCTGATTCCACAAATGTGGAGCTTGATAAGAAAAGGCTCTGGCTCCCATTGTATTTTTAGAGACTCTAGGAACAACCAACAACCCTGTATTCTTGGAACTTAATGCCCTAGTAGGACAGTAGGGTATAATAAGTTCTTTAAGGTAAGATGGCGCCTGCCCATTAAGGGCTTTGTAGGCGAGAAGAAGAATTTTAAATGCTATCCTGTGTTCTATAGGGAGCCAGTGTAAGGCAGCCAGAACAGGAGTAATGTGGTCCCTTTTCCTAACTCTGGTTAGTACACGAGCTGCAGAATTTTGAATCAGCTGAAGCGACTTGACTGACTTCTTGGTACACCCTGATAATAAAGAGTTACAATAATCCAGCTTTGAAGTAACAAATGCATGGACTAGTTTCTCTGCATCGTTTTGAGGCAAGATATGCCTGATTTTTGCAATGTTACGTAGATGGAAGTAGGCGGTCCTTGAAATTGATTTTATGTGGGCGTTAAAGGATAAATCCTGATCAAATATAACACCAAGATTCCTTACAGTCTCACTGGAGGCCAAATTAATGCCATCCATAGTTAGTATATCTTTAGATAATTTGTTTCGTAGATTCTTCGGGCCAAGTAGAATAACTTCAGTTTTGGTCGTGTTTAACATCAAAAAGTTTAAAGTCATCCACGTTTTTAAGTCCTTGAGGCAGTCTTGAATTGTATTTAGATGATTAATTTCATCAGGCTTGATTGATAAATATAGTTGAGTATCATCTGCATAACAATGAAAATGTACAGAATGATTCCTTATAATATTGCCTAACGGAAGCATATATAATGTGAACAAAATAGGTCCGAGCACTGAGCCCTGTGGCACTCCATGGCTAACTTTGATTTGCGTGGAAGATTCATCGTTGACACGTACAAACTGAGAGTGTTCAGATAGATAGGACCTAAACCAGCCTAAAGCAGTTCCCTGTATGCCAACTAAGTGCTCTAATCTTTGCAATAAGATATCATGGTCGATAGTATCAATTGCAGCACTGAGATCGAGCAAAACAAGAATAGAGACAAGTCCCTTGTCAGAGGCTATTAGAATGTCATTTGTGACTTTAACCAGAGCTGTCTCTGTGCTATGATGTGTTCTAAAGCCAGACTGAAAATCTTCAAATAAATCATTGTTTTTTAAGTAATCACACAGCTGTTTTGCGACTTCTTTCTCAATAATTTTTGAGAGGAACGGAAGATTAGAAATATGTCTATAGTTGGCTAAAACCTCTGGATCGAGGTTGTGCTTTTTAAGAAGCGGTTTTATCACTGCTACTTTGAATGATTGTGGAACATAGCCTGATAATAAAGACATATTCATAATATTTAATAAAGAAGTGCTAATTAATGGAAAAACGTCCATACTATGTTTATGTACTACACAACTGACATAATCAGCAACATGATCAGCCTTTTCTTGTAACTTAAAAGCACCGGTGCTTCTCATAAAGACTCCCAAGGGTGCCCTGTGCACTGGTTTGAGATGCAGAGGGCCATGATAAATTGTCCATATTTGACGCCATGGGAATAATGTCAGGCTCTCCACTCAAACATCCGTCTTCCTACATCTCCCCTCTCACACTTCATTAGCATCACTGTATGAAGGCCACCTGTAACTTATTAGCAATACACTAGTGTAAACTATTTCCATTTGTGTTTGTCTCTGATTGTGTGTGTAGAACAATAAATACAGTATTTGTGTATTAAAAATCATGATCAGGTTTATTCCAAGATGGGGTTAAACATATGGAAATTGCTTTGGTGTGTATCGGTGTGTAAAGAGGAACACATCATGAGAACATATATCACTATCATAAGAAAACTTTTGGAACAAAAAAATGCCCCAAATAAAAATAAATGTCAAAGTTAAAATAACATAATTGTAAAGAAAATATAATATGTACAGTTTATAAGAATTTAGAATATAAGAACTGCAGATTTGAAGCATTCTGCAGAAATATGCAAAATGCACAGAAAGTCCCTACACATTGAGAAATGTCTGTGTGTCCAGTTTTAAATGTGTGTATGTGGAAAAGCATGAATATGTATGTCTCAGTATGAAGCACAGTTCACTTTACGCTGGTAAACAATGGGTACAATACGTCTATTTTAAATGAACAAATGTGTGTGCCTGAGTGTGTGTGTGTGTGTGTGTGTGTGTGTGTGTGTGTGTGTGTGTGTGTGTGTGTGTGTGTGTGTGCTCCTCCCTATGTGATGGTGTGTGTGCCAGGTTGTGTGTCGCTGGGTGGCCTGTGTAACTCTGCGCTGTAAACGAGCTGGCAGAGGGAGGGATGGAGGGCGGGGGGAGGAAACAGACGGAGGGAATGAGTGATTGAACGATCTTCTCTGTCTTCCTGTGGAGTAACATCAGGAGAAGTTGTTGAATATGAATGATGTTAATGAAGAGTCAAGCTGTAAAAAACAGTTAACAGGCCACTGTTGTAGGAAGTTGTGTTTACAGTATGTTCGATTCATACTTCATACAGAGCAGTGTTGCTTAAGAAGAACTTCATAAAGATATGGAACATAACTGCACACATGCGATGCATACATAGAGATGTGTATTGTCTCTCCCCTGCAGCACTCATGAATGCACAGACAGCCTCTCAAGCACACACACATTTATGGCCTCCATGTAGTTGAGATGGATGAGTGTGCGGTGACTGACAGTTGATTCATCGGTCCCGCAGCCACCATACATATTCTAATAGCGCCTTTAGGAAAGTAAATAAACTTGCACAGAGTGAGATCAGGTCTTTGCTCTCAGACAGCCGTGGAAAAGGGCCATTATTCTTAGCGAGAATATCTTAGCTGTCAACTGAAAAAGCACTTTCCACAGAGAGAAATAAAAGATTAATACTAAGAGACCCCAAACTTCAATCTTCAATATTTTGCAGTCGTTTGAAAAGCTCACTGCATTGAGGGGAGAAGTTCATTTGCAACACGCTGGGTACTGAGGCATGGTCCATCGTGCATGCATTCATTTGACATGGAACTACATGGATATGCACATTTTAGCAGCAGACTGTGAGTGATACGTTTGCTGTCAATCATCTTTCACATTTCAAGATTCATGGTTGTCCATTTGAAACAGTGAAACACTGCAAGTAGACAAGACAAAGAATATGATAATTACACAGCATTATGAATAACTGTTTACTGTCTTACCATGGTCATGAAATATTGGACATTTGTGCATGATTGCCTTTTTTTATAAACTTTAAAGTCGGGGTGAAAATAAATGAGGGGAGGAAGATTTGACCTCGGGATATTGTGATTATATGGTCAGAAACGTTCTACTTTATAGATCCATGGTTTCCTAGTTCAATTTGTATTTTGTAGCGTGCATGTCTAGGTGCTCAGTCAGACATATCTTGATCTCTCTGAAGTCTTATCATTTACAGCAAGGCTATGACAACAATTTAAACTTCATTGATGCAAAAGAGCATTCATTGATATCATCCTGATACTAGGATCATCATAAATGCAAGAGCTATCCATGGTACCTCAATAACTCTGTTGAGAAGGATTCTCAGAAGAACATGAAAACCCCAATAATGTCCCTTCCATTGTTTGAAAGGATGTGGATTCAGAATGAGTTTGCTGTGTCTTGGATTCATTTGTTAGGGTGCATTCACACCTACTAGTCCGCTTCTCTGGTGCGCACCAGACCACAGTTTGTTACATTGTTTCATTTTTCAGAAGGTTCGGTTTGCGTTCACACGGGCAAAACTCAATCGGACTATAAACTTTAAACACAAGTCATGTGCACGGAAATGCTGTTCAACCATTGAACCGTCTTAATTGTCAACAAAACACATTTAAATTCTACCGCTACCTTGACATGCACCCTTTCATACACACGAATACACAGATAGAAGACAGTATGAATGTACGGATTTTGGGTTAAGTGGATATAACATTCGACAAATGATTGAACTCAGACACCATTTATAGTTTGTCTGAGTTGTTTCAGTACGCTCTACCAAGCTTTCTGTATTTGTACCATCGTGTCTAACATTTCAAGTAGGTCTCACTATTCATTTGGATGTTGCATACCTCATTTTGAAAAGAAGTCGCTTTCTGGAGTTTGGTTTTGAAAGCAGGAGGGAGTAATAAAACATTGCATACTTTTAGCCTTGACAGAGGCCATTAGTTTCAAGTCGCTTAATGTGAAAGTCTGGTGGCAAAGTAGCTGTCAGCAACGTGTCAACAATGTGATGGATTAGTGCTACAGGTAGAGACGTCTCTCTGCAAAATGCAGCTTTAAATGGCACATGTTTTCAGTGAGGAAGTTGAACTGTGTCTACTCCAGTGGCGGTTCTAGAACATTTTACATGGGGGGGCAAAGGGGAGGCAAGAGGTAATGCCAGGGTGGCATAGGAGGGCGGACAGTACGTGGTATTTTATACTGTATATAACCTATTTATTGTTAATTCATGCCCTAACACAAGTGTTCTTAATGCACAAGAGAAACAAGGTGTTCAGACAAACAATCGGGTGCCCTTTGAGTCCCCCAAGCTTACTATACCTCAACCATTTTAAATGAAAGGAAACTACAAAATGTATTTTAAAGCAATGAATTAATGGAACAGGTTGTTTTGCATTACAATGTAAAATTAAATATATATTTTGTTTTAGACAGACACAAAAATTGGTTGTCTTAGACAGACATATTTGCATGTCCTCACTAAGCATTATTACATATTAATTTAATATCAAACAAATCAAAATGGCCAATTATCCCAAAATGTTGCTGCTAATATAATCATATGCTTGTCAACTTTAACTGATCAAAAATCAATTCTGAAAAAATACTTAAATTATCTATGAAATTGCAATATTGTCCCTCAGTTTGTTTCAACCCCGTCACGCCATACCATTTACCCTCCTATTAAAATAATGGATCAGTCCATGTGTGATCTGCATTGAGGGAATTACATCACAAAAGTGTCAGTTTCTTCTCTTACCTATATTTCAGTTTTTGTATTTTCAGATTAAGATTGACAAGCTCAACATTTCAACTATGTTGTATGAATTAATAATAGTAAATAATTGTTTATTACAAAAATAAACAATAGTTTTGCAAAATATTACAATTTTGTAATGTCCTTGACATGTGGTGCCATATCTTAGCTAAACAAGGTCTCATGCCTACTTTTTGTCAAAAACGTCAACCCTGTTACATTTTTTCAAGGAAATTCCTAGTAATTATTTATATTTTGAGCCTGAGGTGGGAAAATGTAAGTAGTCCAATACCAGATGTTATGACCAAACATTTTGGTTTCATTTTTCAAAGATATAAAGACCCAAAAGGCACCTGATTCAGAGAATACTCAGAATTCTGCATACACAAATGACATCACCCATCTCTTCAGAGAGCTGAAGGTGACATGTGCAGCAACACATTTCAATCAATATTTGTCAATACTAAGAGCTGCTAGATTGTGCTGCTGTAATGGAATATGTAAGGAGAATAAGAACATACCATGTGGTCCAGCTGGAGTTTCATCTGCCTCCTGATCCCTGCCTCTGTCCCACTTTATGATACTTCAACTTTATTCCTCACATATATTTCTTCTTCTTCACTAATGTCTTCATCTCCTCCTCTTCCTCCTGCTCTGACCCTCCTGGTCTCTTCAGTGAACTCTCTTTCCTTTTCCTCTTTCTGTTCGTCCTGATCACTTCTCATATGTCTTTTTGTTGTTGTTGAATCACTCCTATACTCTGGCCTGCAAGAGTCTACTTGTGAAAAGCACTGGTACAAATGCTTGTATAACTTTACACGTTAGGGCCATGTAGCCTAGCTAATATGTAGCATATCATAAATATAACATCAGAAAGTATTGATCAAGCGCACACAGGCAGCTGTGTTTGGATCCAGTTTTTACGGTAAAGGATGTATCCTGGTTTCATTGATCTGGCCTCATGGCTGTGATGTGTAGTTTACGTGGATTTAATAGTAGGCTACCGCGTAGTTTAGCAAAGTGATCGATCTCCCAGCTAGCGCTGTCTGCGTAGTATTTTGTAACGTAACGCCCCAAACAGCGCCCGTCTGTTAAACGCTATCGATTCAAACTAAAGCGTTTTATTAATATTTAGTTTCAAGCTCTCGTCCTTAGTAAAAACAAAACTAGTGGAAAGGGAAATGCTCCAAGGGGAAGCTGATCCATAGGTGCTGGGACAGCTCGCTCCTTCTCTGCAGCGGTGTGAGCCGCGGGCTGTGTGAACGCCGCTCCGCAGTTTAATGCAGGGCCGTAGCTGCGTTTTTAACGGGCCTAAAATGATATTTAAAATGATTCACTTATAATGTAATGCTTGTTTTGTTGCTTGAGAAGCTTGTGGAAATAGTGGAGGTTTGTTTTAGTACAGTTTTAGGGAAACAAAAGTTAGGGGGGCAGCTGGGGGGGGCAAGGCTCTACAGTGGGGGGGGTAGCTGCCCCCCCGTAGATCCGCCCCTGGTCTACTCTAATATTACATTTACATCACATTGTATCCATTTAGTGACTAATACACAGTGTGTAGCTGTGAGGATAGAATACACTGGGATTTCTGGATCATACTGACTCCTTCACAGTAACAGTTACAACATATTCCAAGCATCTATGGAAGTATCACAACAACATTTTTTTTTTAACTCTCTAACTGGTGTAAAAGTGGATATTGATACAGCCATCATAAGCTGGACTGCGATTGCTATTGAGTCTGAGAAGTAAAAATAAACTAAAAAAAAACCAATCAGCTTGGAAATATTGGACTTTATGGGTAAATCAATTGAGGTCTGCAAAAATCCTGATGCATAAACTCCACATAATGAAATGATGCATTTCAAATTGTGTTTGTTATTTCTTTTAAATTACATTCTACATCCCAGGGGCGGCTACTCACTTTGTTTATTATCTGAGTATCGGATGCTTAGGCACAACTGATTGGACTCTGATTGAGTTTTTAAGGAAGATGGGTCCAGTTATTTATTCTGATATAACAGCACTAAGCTCGGACGGGGGAAGAGTTACAGTTAAACAAGACACTGTGTTTGTTTTCTGTTTGGTTGGTCTGCATGAATCAGCGGGAACACTTTTTTCAATAGAATTCAATTATCAGATTTTTTTATTATAAAACAAAGAATAATCTGAATAGACACTTTTCATATCTGTTTATTTTTATTTTCTACAGGCAAGAGATACAAATAAAGGATATGACAGTATCATGAGATGACACACAGAGAAAATACATATAAAAAGTAAATAATAATAATTAATAACAATGATAATATCTATTTTTTTAAAAGGGGAAAAGATAAGGACCCCTTAAACAATTTCAAATCACTAGGTTAATTGTCACACCTAAGAACCAAAAACAAACATATGACATGCACAGCATATTTTGTATTCCATATAATGCCACTCTTTTTAGAGGTCATTTTCTACCATGTCATCTTGTGTTTTGCCAATTTGTGATTGTTTGTGTCAATGTTTTTTGGCAAACATTTGAATTCAGATTACTCCCGGTGAGCTTTTAAATATAGTATTACCAAACAGAAAATGTCATTTATTATCTGTGGACCACTTCCATCCAAACCTCCAGACAAAGTGTTAAAAAGTGGGAATTTATCAAATCAAACCGACTCAATCAACACTTAACTTACCACCTCTGTTCCTCTATCACAGCTCCTCCCACCCCCATCGCTCCACCTGAGCTCCTCGCTGTCGGGGCCACTTACCTTTGGATAAAACCCAACGCCAACAGCATCATCGGCGACGGGCCCATCATCCTGAAGGAAGTGGAGTACCGAACCACCTCAGGAAACTGGGCGGAGACCCACGTGGTAGACTCCCCTACCTACAAACTGTGGCATCTGGACCCCGACGTGGAGTACGAGATCAAAGTCCTGCTGTCCAGACCTGGGGAGGGAGGAACGGGCCCCCCGGGGCCGCCGCTGGTCACAAGGACCAAATGTGCAGGTAGGTCACTCCTCTCCTGATATTTTCCCCTTCAAGCTTCACTTCTCTTCTTTTTTGTCATAATTATGTTGTTGAGGATAGCTGTATTATGGGCCAGAATGATGGGCCATTTTTTACACTCATATAATGAACTGAATACCCTCTTAACTCCTCAAATACAATGTTGTCAGTGGGTGGTTGTAGTAAACGGAGACTAAGCTCAAAGTTTAGAATGGTTCAAGTATGGTTGAGCTTTGGTCTGAGTGATTTGATTTAGAGAAAAAGTAGAGTTGTCTTGATGCAGAGTTTCTTTATCTTTGATACATTTTCTCCTTGTGAAGTCTTGTGTATGCCAATGTCTACTCAGGGTTTCCCACACAGTGGCCATCAGGAGGACCGGGGGGTTTCCCGATGGCCTGGCCTGTTACATTAATGTATTGTGAACGCAACGCTGCGCAAATGTGGGTCTGCCTCACAGAGGGTGACTGGCTGTCCACATGATGTGGCCTGCCGACATGGCCACTGTCATACAGATCATTAATCAAAGCCCTTGATTGGTATCTGTGTGTCATTCAAGCTCGGGATAACCTCAGCTGAGGTAAAGGACTCTCTGAGTGTTTAGATAGTTAACTTAGTCTAAGTTCTCTGTGGGTCTCAAACGGTTTGGTCACCATTTATGTAAACACATATTTCCATTTGAGGGGGTAGTGATTAGTAAAATATGCATGAATAAAAAATAAAAAAGTTTATACTAGGGGAAAAAAGGTAAGATAAAACTATTACAACTTGTTTGAGAGTTAAAACTAGTCTTTGGCTGGCTGGGGCCTCAAAGAGGACAGGGGGGAGAGGGAGGAGAGGAGGGAGAGGCTAGAGAGGAGGGATAGGGAGGAAGAGAGAGAGGGGAGGGGGGAGAGGGGGAGAGGGGGCAGGGGAGGGGGGGTGAGAGGGAGAGGCTGGAGAGGGGGACCTTTTCAGAGGGGGAGAGGGGGAGAAAGGGGGATTGGGTTTTTTTTTTCCTTTTTTCTCCTTTTTTTGGGAGAGAGACAGGATGGCTGATTCAGGAGCCCAGACACACTCACAACTGTAAATGAACCAAAAATAAACAAGTTTAAATGTTTTTTTATATTGGAAATGGGATGTTATTGGTTATGGCCATGTTCTTATGATTTTATGATTATTGAAATGTATACAGTTCTGTTTCATATAGGTGTTTCCATAGATCTAGTCTCTTTATTTTCCCCTCAATGTGCACCAGATTGATGCATTTAACTCCAAAATAAATAAACAAATCTTACCAGGGGAGCATGCCCCCGGACCCCCTTAGAAGATTTTTAGGCCCACCCCCACTTAAAATCACATGGCTAGGTTCCTAAATACATTTACCATTTGTTTTAAATAGTAACCCATGTCCATATGTCTATTTGTGGGTAGTAGATTTAAACTATAGGGCTATCACGATGGGCCCTGCCTGTACCTGTTCGCTCTGCCATCGCGTGAAGGGTCTGCTAACAAGCGACCAACCGAAAGGTTAATGTTAATGTTGTTGCACTTCACAAAGGCAAGCCACGTCGCCTCACCACACAACAGAAAATGACACCAGTAATGACAAACAGATGACAATGCTGCGTGGGGTCTGGGTGCCGTGTTGGCGGGACGTTGCGCGGCTCGCTGCTGCGAGGAGCGGACAGTGTGAGCTGGGTTCATTTCCTGCTTGCTGCGTGGGGTCTGCGAGACAGCGAGACATCGCGAATGGGGGCTGAGGGGGCTGCAGCACCTCCATCTGCGAGGCTCCATTAGCACCCGCCCCCCCCAAACGCGGCGCACCTACAGTGTAAGCGTGCCGCAGAGAGAGTGTGTGTGTGTGAGGAACTCCACGGATTGGTCCACTTGGATCAATGGGTCCATTTGGGTATGGGCACGTCACTGTACCCAGGAAGAAAAGAGAAATGTCCAACGAGGTGTTCTGGGGCAGCATAGACAGGTCTTTTCTGTGTTAGAGTTTTACTCGCTACAGGGTGTACTTTGAGGGTTTGAGACTGCAGACCGTTTACATGCAGAAAAAGCTACATAACACACAATGGGACGGGTAATAACCGGAAAAGCATGACATGGGCCCTTTTAAGTCTTCAATTTTAAAACCAATTCTAAAATGTGTTAATTTTGATGTGTGACTTTTATTTATAGGTAATCATTATCTTGCTAACCCTAACCGACAGAGAAGCTAAAAGGCAGATGAGACGTAGAAGACAAGAAAAAAAATGATCAAACTATTATTTCTTCGGGAAAACAATAGAACAAATCAAATATGATGATGATTGGGATGTTAAGAAGTCACTCTGGAGTTGAAGGATATGTAGAGAGCAGGGTTTAAAGAGGAGGCGGAAAAGATGGGGGAGGTTAGGAGGGGGCAATCATGGCCGATGGGGGTGTAAGGAGACGACGAGTGGTTCATCTGATAATCAGATCTCTGATGAAGGTGTGTGTGTGGAAAGCGTGCGTGTGGAAGGTGACAGAGATAGTGGTAACTGTGTGTGTTTGGACTTGTTAACACAGCAGGAGGCCACCATCAACCCTCTGTAGCCGTATTACCACTTCACTCTGTATCCCTTTATTATTTTGGATTTTCTTGTTTCTTTTACGAATTCCCCCTTTATGTATATTTCTCCTTTTCTCCACTCCTTCTGCTTTGCTCCTACTGTAGCTCACTTCCACTTTGTCTTATTCCCCTCTTTACTATCATGTACGACGGTGTACGACCATTCATCTTTTGTTTTCTCATTCTATTTTTTCCTTTTATATTCCACCTTTGGAAACGAATGATCCTCTTTGTTACATTCAGCTTTTCTCTCCCCCTTCCACCAACAGTTCTCTCTTGTCTTTATTCCCATCTTCTGCATTTTATTTGACCTTTTTCTTTCTGTCACCTTTTATTCATTCAAAGAAACTATACAAAAAGCTTTTGTCAGCAATGTCTTTGCAAAGAAAGGTAGTGATGCAGGGATTATGACAAAGGGAGGAAGACATTTGATGTAATACATAATCAAATGAAGAGCAAAACTATTTTGATTAACAATAGATATTTGTGGAGAATGTATGAAGAAGGAATACAAAAATAAATCTGGGAAAAAAAGAAAAATATGCAGGAGGAAGATGAGAAATGGTTAATGTGAAGTGAAGTGGGACGGAGATGGTGGTCACTGTGTGTGTGTGTGTGTGTGTGTGTGTGTGTGTGTGTGTGTGTGTGTGTGTGTGTGTGTGTGTGTGTGTGTGTGTGTGCATGCGTGCAGTCATGGCTCCATAAAGGTTGTATGTGTGTGGCGTAAAGCGTAGTAGCAAGGAACATGTGTTTCTGGGCTATTGGCACTGGGTGTGAGCTGTCACAACCACTCACACCCAGTGCTGTGTATGTGTGTGTGAGTGTGTGTATGTATGTGTGTGTGTGTGTGTGTGTGTGTGTGTGTGTGTGTGTGTGTGTGTGTGTGTGTGTGTGTGTGAGTGATGGGATTGGAGCAGGCAGGTATGACAGATGTTCAAATGCCTGCTGGCTACTAGTGTTAGGGTGTTGTGTGTGTGTGTGTGTGTGTGTGTGTGTGTGTGTGTGTGTGTGTGTGTGTGTGTGTGTTTGTTTGTCCCGACACCTTCACCTCTCTGTTCATGTTAGCCTCTACAGCCGAGCTCACGCCTATCAATCAAATAGTTGTTACTTGTAGCATTTGAAATTAATTTTGAAGTCAGATTCAGTGTGATATCTCAGTGTTATTATTGTTAATAATTGTTCAGACTATTTCACTATTTATTTCAGGCCAATCTATCACTAGTACAATCATTTATTTGAATTAAAGGACCATCATGATTTTTCAATTATTATTTTTACATTCAAATACATGCTGACACACAATATTTTATATATATATATATATATATTTCAGCGACGTGCAGTCAGGGGAGGCAGGGGAGGCAGAGCCTCACCTGTCATACTCATAGACTGGCCATACTACAATGTAACGGAAAAACAACTAAAGAAAAACTAAATAGTAATAATAATAAAATGTCTCCACTGATCTGTTTTGTAAATGTGATTTATGTATGATTCCAATCGCTTTTTATAGTCAAAATCAGCTAATTTGCTGAGCTCCGCTACAACTACGGGTAGCGATGAGAAGTGAGGCAGGGACGAGCTCTGCCTCTCGTAAGCCCACAGTAACTGGCTGGAGCGCGGGCACTAATTTAACGCGGGCACTTATTTTGTGAGCGCGCTCAAGCCAGTTACTGTGTGGGGAGGTGAGGCACAGATGAGCTCTGCCTCACCTCAGAATGCGTCACCCCACATAAACTGTCTGGAAAGCGGGCCCTAAGCGCATGCCTGCACCATCTCACTGTATGTCACCAATGTAATGTTTGTAGATCCCTTTATTACATTTATTCTCGCCATCCATAGTCTCTAAATAACTTATATATGATATGATATTTAGGCTCGCTGGTCTCATCATACAAAGGCAATGAAAAAAGCACCAGGGGAGGCAGCCATAACCTCTGCCGCACTGAAGGGGGCGCACGTGAGCCCACAGGTCCTTGTTGCTACTGTTATTCCACGCAGAGACGGTATAGACGCAACAACAAACTAGACTTTTGAAACTAGAGGAAGATAAGGAGGACTTTTACAAAAATGTAATGGAGATTGTTGTCCAGAAGGATAGCATGGACTTCATCTTCAAGTCAAGGTAAGACCACAATTTTAATGAAAATGGGATCTTACTAAGAAAGAACAATCCAATATTTAGATTGTGGGTATCCTTTTGTTGAACAGTCTGTTTAAAATGAATTGAAGCATCAGACTAAAAAAGCTTTTGAAAATAACCGAATATTTCGATTAAGGTCAAAATATAATATTTGTAAATCTGACTGAAAGAGTCAGTGCCTCATCACCAGCCATGAACCTCACCGCACGTCACTGATATATATATATATTTTTATTTATTTATATATTTTTCTGATAAAACTAGCAGTTGAAAAATGTGTTAAAATGTAGATATGCACCACCAATTTAGACGGGATGGTTGTCAGTTGTTTGGCCATAACTGGTGACACAACCAATCTCTTGTATGGCCAGTCAAATTATTACAATGAGCCAAATGATAGTTTAACGTTAGACAAGTTAAAGTATTTCAGGAATGTTGTACCATATTATGATTTGACAGAAGATTTATAGCGTCGGAATAACATCCTGGAACAGTGGTGCCCACACTTTTTCGGCTTACTAGCTTCTTTTAAAATCACCAGGTGAAGATGTTCCACCTGTATTAAAAAATGCTAACTATATATTTATGTATGTACTGATTGAAAGGATATGTAACCATTTATTCTCTCTAGCCAGAATCGGTACAACAGCAAACTAAGTAAACGTTTGGTCACCAGGGCAGCTTTCCAACCATTGTTTTTAGCTCAATCGCTGTTGTATAACTAAACAAGGTGAACATGTACGAGGGACGATAAACAGTTATATATAGTTAGGTATATGGAAGGTGCTGACTTAAATAATACCCCAGTAGTTCTGCTGTTACTTCTCAATTATGTGAAAATCACGCAAAATGTGCTTCTTGTCTCACGTCCTGCACCAGCACCCATCTCCATTGTTTTTCTGTTGTTGTAGCTGTCGTTAGGTGCTGCCAGGCGTCCGTCGCTCAAAATAGGATTCAGGCCATTTCCCCCATAACCGGCTCAGCGGTGGCTCCGGGGGAATCCGGCAATGATTTTAGCCATGTGCCTCGTCTAGCGTGGCCCATTTTGAAGACACGCTGAGTAGATCGAGGAGGCGAGCTCAAATGAACCCTCCATTTACCTTGATGTGCAGCGAGGACACAGCCTTGATAATGATGGATTTCATAAAGTTCAAAAAGCTCTTTATTTTTCTCATACTGCCTGTGTTGCAGAATCTCTTTTCACCCTCTGTCTGAAACCAGAACCCAGAGATTGGTCAACCTCTTAGAGATGTCCCGCCCCTTAGCCTATTACGTACAATGTGTTGGACCACTAGCCAATATAAATGTGAGTGTAACACAGTGATGTCATTATGTTATGGAAGTAAACAAAGGAGTCCAATGGAGGCTTTTCAGGCAGGGGGGGAATGACTGAGAGACAAACTCCCTCTGGAGGGAACACAGGGATTTTATCATTTGGTTACCAATCACATGCACAAAAACATATAACACACTACAGTACAAGGAAACCCCCAAAAGCATAATAGGGCCCCTTTAATCTTTCTCTAAAACCCTGTCTCTGCTGTCCTACGTTGGAAATACTACCTTAACTTAAACTCAATTTCCCGTAAACATTAAATGTGAATGCTGGCTCTTATCCTCGTCTCTATATATATACACGCTTTTATCTTTAGCATTACCTGCTCAAAGTGCAACTGCGCTGTTCCTATAATCTCATCTCCCCACTTATTCTCCTTCCACCGTCCCTCTCTTCCTCCTAAATTCATATTTCTACGTGACGGATGATAATGTAAGTGTTGGCTAATATGTTACCCTATAAAGATGAACTTTTAATGTACCCGCTGTACATGAATCTTATTTGAGTATCTTTCCTGGGCCTTTTCCTCCCCTAACATTTTGTTTCCTCATGTCGTCTTGATACACGGCGGATGCTAATGTGAATGTTGGCTAATATGCAGCACTCTATAAAGACTTTATTCACCTCAGGGTTATATACTACATCCCTGCCCATTCTTTCCTCTCCACGTCTCGTCCGTTTCTTATAAAGTAGATCTTTATGTGAACGATGGTAATGTGAGTGTTGGCTAATGTGTTGCTCCATAAAGATAGATTTTTAATTTACCTGCTGGGTATATCCTGATTTGGCTGACACCGCTGCTTCGCCATTCTGCCGAGCCAAGCAGTTTAGATGTACAGTTAAGAGAGTGCATCCTTTCTACTAAAATCAATCAGTTCAGATCCCTAACCCTAACCCTACAACAATATTAAATAACAGTCTGGATTTGTTTAAATAAACACATTTTGTCCAAAAGCAAACAACCTGTCATATTTGTGTGTTGCTTTTCCAGCTACCTGTTGATAGGTAACTGTAGCAGATGTCACCAGACCATACTCAGAAACTGATACTCAGAAACTGCCAAATCGCAGCCCATCTGATCCTCCAGCTACTGTCCTATAATTTTCTCTGCTTTTTGCGCCATTCATGACCTGCATTACTCCTCCTTTATTGCCTAGGGCAGTCTGAAATCACCATAATCACACTGCTGTGGAGTCTGTGCAACCGACCTCTATGGGGAACAGCTACACTTGTCATCCTTATATCTTGATCCCTGCATTAGAGGTTGATATTTTGAGTCTTTCCTCTCATGTGGCTCGTGGCAACCCTCCTATGATGACACAAATGTAATGATATTCATATCTGCTGGAGACTAGTGTTAATTTCGTCAGCTATTTTTTTTAATTTAGTTTTAGTCTTAGTCCTGTGTTAAATTTCCTTTTAGTTTTAGTCATATTTAGTCACCTTCATCCTGTTTTTATTTACTCAAGTTTTAGTCGACTAAAAGTCTGAGCATTTTAGTCTAATTTTAGTCAAACTGCTAAAAGTCTAATCCGTTGCAGACTGAAAACCCAACTGAAAGAGAAAAAAAAAGGTTTTAGTTCTTAAAAGCTTAATTTAATCTAATGCAACAGCAATTATTAAGAGTCTACTCAGATCAGACACCTAAAGGCCCTGACACACCAATCTGACACCAAAGAACACGTCCCGACGGACCCGACTGTTGTGTCGCCTCACGTCTCCTGCGTCTTGCCAACAGTTGCACTGGAACAAGTAGCACGTACGAACTGCGCATGCGTGAGTGGCAATAACTCTCCATACCAGCAGGCCGCGGTAGCATAGATATATATAAACTAGGGCTGTCAAGTTAACGCGTTAACACACACACACACACACACACACACACACACACACACACACACACACACACACACACACACACACACACACACACACACACACACACACACACACACACACACACACACACACACACACACACACACACACACACAGACACACACACACACACACACCCACACGCACACACACACGCACACGCACGCACACACACACACTTTGTATTGTATTATTGTATTGTATGAGAGAGGTTCCAGGTTGAATTGAGGCGAATATATGTAATGTTCAGAGGTTGTTGTGTTTAATATTCATGAGAATATTTGTCATTGATCAAATGATAATAAACATTATCATAAAGCATATTTGTCCACTCATATGTTGATAAGAGTATTAAAAACTTGAAAAATATTCCTCTAAGGTACATTTAGAACAGATAAAAAATGTGCGATTAATTTGCGATTAATCGCGATTAACTATGGACTATTTAATCGACTGACAGCCCTAATATAAACTAGATGACTCACCCGCGCTGCTGGCCAATGGAGACCGACATTGCCACATGGCGGCCATCTTGCCACAGGCAGCTCGCTCATTCATAACATTATGTCTGTGGTGCACTCAAGCGGCAAACTGTGGGGTAGAGCCGGGAAGCCAATACGGAAGTGCCACACACTGCAGTTCATATATTGGCCGATAGGCGATGGCTGCAGAAAGGAGCAATTTCCATAGACCACCATGTTAAAATGCCCGATTTTACAGCAGAAAAAAACATGTTTCTACTCCTGGCTCCATACATTTTATTATCGATATAGTTAGATTCCACCTTCATGATTATGGATCTGTGAGTGAATTGTTTTCTAACGCGACCCTTTATATTTATATTAGGTCTTAAAGTTTGTGCATACATTAGGGCGTGGTCACTTTGATTGACAGATACGTGCCTCACTGTCAGCTAACAGCAACTTGTCCAATCTGCTAGGCTACAACCATAGAGGCTACAACGTTAGTTAGTTGTAGTTACTGTACTTGATCCTTTAGCTGTGTTCGTGGTGATCGTGCCTGTTAGGGAATATTGTTACAAATACCAGATAATTAAAATGTCGTGCTGTGCGCTTGAATGTACTAACAGATCTTCCAAGAAGTCTACTTTCAGCTTTTTTTCGGTGAGTAAAATGATAATATTATACATGTTAACCCCGTTAGCAGGTGTTTGTGTGCTTGTTAGCTTAGCCTGTTATGTAGCTTATTAGCCAGCTAAGGACGTAACCCTTTATACATATATACAGTTTAGTTTATGATTCAGCCTTGGGTAAGACTTTTATACTATATGGCTATGACGCCCATAATGCTAAACGGGAGCAAATGTTAAAAGGGGTGGGCCGCCGGAGTCCACGCCGCCGAAGCTAACGGGGCTGCACGGTGCTAGCTCGCTAGCGCGTCCCGGCGGCCGTAGCTAGCACCCTGGGGCTCCGTTAGCTTCGGCCAGCGGCGGAGTCCGGCGTTATAACTGGAGATCAAGGAATGCATCGTAACGCGGACTTGGTTCGCCTGCAGCCCGCTGTAGTATTAGCTAAATAAATTATGTTGAGCAAGGCTTATTAAGCTGAACACCGCCACAATTATTCTGCTATGTATCGGTACTTATTTTATTTTATTAACGTGTGAATGACAAGCATTAAGAATAATACCAAATAGCTAATTATCTTGCAGATTGTCTCGTTTGATTATGAATGTAACGTTTATATAGTGGAACTACACTGTTTTATCAAAACCAAAGTGCCACGCAGTGACTTGGTATGCATGTATTTCAGCAGGAAATGTGCAACCTAGATGACATTTACCAACACAGACTATATAGAAATATTTGTAAAAGTTGTTCATGCGTTACTAAGTGAATATGGCATTAACCCTCCTGTTGTCTTCGGGTCAAATCTGACCGATTTACTACTTTCATCAATCATGTTTTACATTCGATTGATACTGAGAGCATGTTAGCTTAGCTTCTTAGCCTGAGCTAGGACTCGAACGTCACGCTCGTTGGCAGCAGGTCCCGCCCTGTCCCGCCTCCGCCCCGCCTCCGCCCCGCCTCCGCCCCCGCCCCGCCTCAGCCCCGCCTCAGCCCCGCCTCAGCCCCGCCTCAGCCCCGCCTCAGCTCCGCCTCTTTGCCCTTATTTGGAGAAGGCGGGAGAAGGCGGGAGTTAGACTCTGACGACACCGTCGAGCCGTTAGTGGCCGACTCCGCCTACTAAGGGCTTCACGGCAACTCTGCAGAATCCTATGGGTGACGTCACGGACCCTACGTCCATTTATATATACAATCTATGGGTGTACTATTGAAATAACCGTAGATTGCTCCATTTTCAACCAATGTTCAAACGGTTTGGTTTGTTATAAACATCAAAGATGTAGTTATGATACTGCATACTTATAATTATAATCATGAACTTTTTTCTTTTCAACATGTCTTTTATAATAAACCAAACCGTTTGTAAATCAGTCAAGATTTCAGCGAGTTAAGAGTATTTTTGTGCAGATCACTCACCTTACAACAGCTGTAGCAGTAGTTGTTGACTGTGGCAAGATGGCCGCCGTTGAGCTACGCTGGCGACTCCCCCTTGAGCCATCTAGTGTTTATATATATCTATGGGCGGTAGTGTGTATTCGTCATTCAAAAGAGGCAACAACCGGAAGACAGACTGCGTGATAACCGAGAGAAGAAGAACAGACTGCGTGATATAAATAAACAACAAATAGCTACATGCTACAGCTCGAGCCAAGCAGCACAGGGATGAACTATGCCAATATTTTAACAGTATTGGTGCAGTGCCTTTTCAGTGGGGCAAGATATAGCAAATATGTGTGCCTATCCTGCTATTTGTGTTTATTCTTTTAATCACACAGCGTTAATAAAAAATAAAAAATGTGCCTACATAACTGTCAGTTGCAGCCCTAGCATTATTATTGGTTTAACTACTAACAGTATATATTAAAAACATTTTAAAATGACCATCTTGAACAGCTACAACATTAAAACATTCTTGGCAGATTGGGGACAGTAACAAAATACATTTACTTAAGTACTGTACTGCTCCACTCCCATTCAGGCAAATAGTGTTTCGCTAAGCTGAACATCCAATCAGAGTGATTTCTTTTGCCGACAGCCTCCACTGCCGATTCAACAAGGTGAATCGGCAGCGGAAGGTGTCAGCACGGCCGAAAAGACACGACGGTGCGGGACACACCAATCTGAGTAGGGCGACAGGACGCTCATCGAGCCAGACATCTATCGAGGGCCGAGATCGGCTTGGTGTGTCAGGGCCTTTAGTGTCTTGGTCTGTGTTTTCTGAGAACATCTTAGATTTTTCCCCTTTTCTTATCATGCTACTTATGTAATACTTCAACGAATGGTTACTTCTTGTCATGTCGCTGTTTTCAGTCCTTTTCCACTTTCCCATTCCTCTCTTTTAAGGCCACTTGTTTTTCAAACTCTTTCATTCACATGAAGCCTGACAATCACTCACAGAGTGCCTTACATCTTCTCATGAATCCCTCTTTTGAATTAGCTCTGATATCTTGTCACTCTATAAGCTTTCAGTCACATGCCGGTGTTGTAATGGCTTTGTTGCAATGCTGCAATCCTTTTTCTTGGAGTTTTTATTAGCTGAAGCACGTGCCATTTTGTAGCACCCTCATTGATTGAAACACATGACATGGTTATTGTTGGGCGGTTTCTATGCTGTATTCAGCTTAACAAACAACTTTGAAAACAATTGTTCTCAAGTTAAATCCAGAATGAGACTTTTACAGACAGTGTATATCTTCTTTTGTGCTTAATGGCCCAGTGCAATACAAACCTTTTAATGCACTCTGAATAAATCAATTGAATCTGGATTTGAATATCTAGACATGCTGAATGTCCTAATTCATTTAAATACCAATGTCAGTGTTTGTAATGACAATATGACACATCGTTCCACTGAAACCAAATAAAACATTTCAGGGTCACTTAACTGAAAGTCCAGAATGCAGCGGCTCGTCTGGTCTTCAACCTTCCTAAATGTTCCCACACCACTCCGCTCCTCCGCTCCCTCCACTGGCTTCCGGTAACTGCTAGAATCCACTTCAAGACAATGGTACTTGCGTACCATGCTGCGAATGGATCTGGCCCTTCCTACATCCAGGACATGGTTAAACCGTACACCCCAGCACGTGCACTCCGCTCTGCATCAGCCAAATGGCTCGCTGCACCCTCACTGCGCGGGGGACCCAAGTTCCCATCAGCAAAAACACGTGGGTTTGCTATCCTGGCTCCAAAATGGTGGAATGAGCTCCCCATTTACATCAGGACAGCAGAAAGCTTACACATCTTCCGGCGCAGACTGAAAACTCATCTCTTTCGACTCCACTTCGAGCGATAGAATTATTAACAAAGCACTTATATACTAATAAAGGACTGGCTTATCTAAAGCCTGTTGAGTAGCACTTGAAATGTTTTAGCTCTATGAAACCTGATGATTGATATGATATGATTCTGTTTTCTTCAAGTTTGTATTTTGTTGGTCAAACGCACTTATTGTAAGTTGCTCTGGATAAAAGCGTCAGCTAAATGTAATGTAATCTAATAGTCCCAAAGAGCATACAGAGCGACACTGCAGCAAAAATAAATCCACACTTTGTTGAGCTCTTGACCTTCTGAACTACCTTTGGAATTAAACCCCTTATATCCCTAATGACTTTGCTAATTCATCATGTATTTGATTCAACCTGCTCATGGTATTGCAGAATAAAGAAACACAAATGAAAATATGAACAGTCACAACAGATTTCGATGTTCTATTACCAAAAAAGAACAGCTTCTTATATGTTCATATAGTGAATGGCAGACAGAGAAATCTAAAAGAGTAAACACTCTCATTAATGGATTTGTCTAGAAAACATGCTTTAATATATCATATACAATTGACGAACATTTTCAAATTTGAGTTTTTCTGTTAATGTATATTATGCATTCAGAGGCAACACTTTCATTTAAGCCCCCACTCCACCGACACATATTTAAAACATTATGGAATGGGCCCTATTCTGCTCATTTTCAGGTTCAGAAATGTTGTGCTTCTAACATTTTTATTTTTCTCATACTGCCTCCTCTGTCTGATACCAGAGTCCAGTCTGCTCTGATTGGTCAGCTGGCCTGCGCTGTTGTGATTGGTCAACAGCTTAGAGATGTCAGGTACAATGTGTTGCAGTGCAAGCCAATAGAAGCATCGGGATGTCATCAGGTTACATAAGTAAACAGTCCAATGTAGCAATTTCACCAAGGGGGGAATATGTGTGGCCTTTGCAGACCATGTACATGCACACTAAACAATATAACACACTACATGAAAGGGAAAACCCCAAAAGGCATCAAATGGCCCTGTAGGGTTTGTGGTACCCCTATGGAAGGCCCATGTCTTATACATACCACTAATCTGCTTGCAACAATCTTTTTAACCACTGTAGATATATAGATATTGAATCATATTATATTATGCAGCTAACCCTATCTGTTTAACATACGGAACATAACACAGACAAATCAATGTGACTCTTACGCTGCGTCCACACTACAGCGTCGACAGCTTCAAAAACAGTTTCCAACGCGTCTGCCCATTCGCTTTGAATGGGGTGACGTCACGTTGCCTCGCTTTTCGCCGAACTGAATTGTGGGTAGTATAGCGGTCCGTCTCCATTGTTCAACTTCTGACGCCGGAGACGCCGGAGTAGCCAGCGCCAGCCAATCAAATCCCGTTTCTGAAAATCTGACAGCTCAAGCGCTAGCCAATCAAACCGCGTCTAAGCTGGGAGAGATATCCCGCCGTTCATTTCTATATTTCAAAAAAAGATGGAGGAGAAACTATTTATCGCCGTCGCAAATCACCCGGTTTTGTATGACCAGACCCTCTTCACCTACCGGGATACAAACCGGAGGAACCAGGCATGGAGGGAGATGGCAGAGACAGTGGGTGAAACTGGTAGGTTTTCGCCTGTTTGGGGAGTTTATATATATTGCTCGCATAAAATCCCCGGGGTTTTATGCTATGTATGTCGGGGGCGGGAGATTCATGTGATTGGTTGTTGGTCGCGTTGCTCGAATAAAATCCCCAAGCTTCAGACACGCCCAGCTCCAAGCTTTTTTTGAAGCTGTAGTGTGGACGCTCTGTAAGAGAGCGGTGAGCACATGATCTTGAGTTGAGTCCTTGAGTTGAGGCTCAAAAAGACACAGCTATCAGAAGAAATACAATATTGTAAGGATAAAGCAGATTCTTATGATTCCAACATTGTGAATCAGGCCGGTCGATATGTTTTCCCTGAGGAGAGTGTGCAGTGCTCAAAATCTTTGAGGATGTGTTTGTGTGTTTGTTCTGCTAGAGTGTGTGAAGGCTCTGCCACGTTTGAATATGTAGTTGTGTGCCTCGATTGAGACCCACATCAGATCAATGAGAGCAATGAGTTGCTGGACAGGCTGCGAATACAAGATCATCTCTAAATCACCATCAACATACAGCATAGCACAGCAGCGTGATGAAACACCCTCTCCTGTCCTTTAATATCTCCTGTTGAGATGCCCTCAAGCATGGCAATCCAACCTCCAAATAATGGCCTCTATCTTATGTGTCTGTATGCTCCCTGCCGGCTGTTTTCTAGCATGATCCCACCTACAATTGAGCTGCCAAAGATTGCACTTATATAGAATCACAAGTATATTTGATTAATTTTGCAAGTAGTAACTCAGTTTTAATAAAAAAAACATTTAAAGGAAACTTTACTTCATGCCCTATTGTGCTATTTTGGATTTCCCCCTTTGTTTATGTGTGTTATATAGGTGTTTGTACATGTACATGAGGTGCTGCAGAACAGGCAGTATGAGAACAATCAAGACTTCCTTAAACATTAAAGGCTGTACATGTCACTGTAGAGGCAAAAAGTACAAATATGAACCTGAGAATGGGCATAATATGTCCTGTTTCATACTCTCAAAGAAAAGAGAAATAAACTCGTTCTCACACAATGTTTCTTTCTTTCTAAGGATACGTATAGTCGAAGAGAGGAAAGCTACACATAAATGGAAACCCGTTATGGCAATGCCCCATTAGATTGACTGCCTTATGTAAACTTATTGCTAACAATGGAAAACAAAATTACAGAGAAAGCTGCCTAGATACCCAAACAACACTTTAAATCGTCCTAGTAACATGCCTCTATTCTGAGCTTGTGTTATGCGTTTGTCATGGAGGAGCAGAAGGGAGTAGAGCGGTGTGAAGTCTCTCTGTCTGAGTGCTGAAGTGAGAACTGCTTAATAACCAGCGTCAGACTTTCAAAACACGAAGCAGGTTAGAAAGATGTAGCACAAGACACACATGCACTTGAATGAAGGCAGTTGCATGACCATTTGGACACACAAAAACAAAGGTTTTCACGGCTCAAACATTTAGTGTTGTTGTGAAATCTTATTTATGACAAAACCGTGAAATATGTGAATGTGTGTACTTTAAAAGACACAAAACGTGCACAAAAGTATGAACAACATTTTCACTCTCGCAGCAGTAGTAATCAACACTTGAAAGAGCTGTGAGCAGGCAGGATGTGTTGCACCAGGGATGAGGGTGTATGGGGCTGTGTGTGAGCGTGTTGGAAAGAACGTGTGTAGATGTATGTCATGGTAGCAAGAAGAATCTTTTAGAGTTTAAAGATGCCAGTTCAAGTCCCAGAAAGGCCTCCGAAACACTGCTGAGAAGCCCCTTCAGACCCCCACTTCCTGTGCGCTAAATAATAATATCACCAGGATGGTTATTATATCGTCTTCACCATGGGCGAAACACAGAGCACACGCAGAATCGGAAAAAAAACTATCAAAAACTTGGCCTTCTACTAACCAATATTAGCTGCACCTTTTCAACATTGTTAGTTTGAATAAACATATGTGCAAATTGAACAAGTGTTGACTTAAATAAAGTAAGAATAGCAATGACAAAAAGAAAAGCTCGCTAGCTGTTAGGATTATATATATATATCAGTGTTTCCCCTAGGTTTACTGCTTTGGGGGGGTGTGCTGCCTGAGGGGGGGGGATTGGGATTTTTTTTTTTTTAAAGAGCACATGTTCAATGTGAAAAGTGACAGTAGATTAGTTGCAATTTGGTTCCAAATTTAAAAAAAATAAATTATAAAAATAAAATAAAATTATATATATATATATATATTTTTTTAAACACCTTGAATTTCAGGGGAGGCGCGGGGCTCCGTTGGCGGGGCTCCGTTGGCGGGGCTCCGTTGGCGCAGCGCCCCCTCCAAGACAATGGTAGGGGAAACACTGTACAGTATATGCAGTGTGAAAGCGATTGTCAGGGTTGCAGGAAGTTGAACCCAGCTGCAGTTAAAAATGAGATAGCATATCTCGGCCAGTCTTAATAAAAAGTGAGCTTCAATTCACAAAAAAGGTGGTGAAAAGAAAAACAGAGAAGGGGAGGACGAGCCGACAGAGAACACTAGGGAAGACAAGACTAAATACACACACAACACTAATCACAAGACAAGACACAGCTGGGGAGGGGGGGGGGGGTGAAACACAGGGGCAGCAGGTGAACATAATAACAATCAGGCATTGGAGGCAAAACACAAGAAGGAAGACAGGACAAGACACAAGGGGTGCGTTTCACTTCTCTTATGTTTTATTTCCTCGCTCCTCGGGCTCAGTCTCACTGGAAGTTGATTTGTCTGCGCCATCTTGAGTAGCGTCCCAGTGGCCTTATTTATGCCGGAGGAGCGATAACGGAGGAGAGATAATCGAGGAACTACCAGACCATCCTCCGGGGAAATCCTCAGACACTCGCCCCACCCCCTTACTGTGTATCGCTCACTGATTGGACGATGCAGCGCATGCACTGATCTGGCTGCTGTCGAAATGCAGCTGATCAGCTGTGCAGCGTCATCACAAACGGACGTCGCTTCACGTGACGCTCCGGAGGAAAAGGACGTCCCATTGCTCTTAAAACTAATTTCCCTGCTTCTCGTGGTTTCCTTGCGTCCCTCCATGCTTCCCTGGTGGGAGGGAATAGTCGCAGGGAAACGACGCAAGTGAGGGACGCAAGGAACCCAGTTAACCGAAGTGAAACGCAGCCAAGGACAACAATTCATTTCAAAATAAAACAGGAAACTATAAACACAAAACTAAAATCATGACAGCGATACGTTTTATCTAATAGTGGACAACTGGAGTTATTCTGCCGACTGCTGCATAATAGCTTCTGTAGCACACAGGGAAGTGACAGCATTTGAGAAAGCTAGAGAAGAGGACCATGAAACACACATACACAAACAACAGAAACAAATGCATGTGCGTCCAATGAAGCAGAGTAGAGGAGGCCAGGCGAGCACAAAATAAATAGAGGCCCTTTATTAAAAGTAAATGTATCCTATTCTGCCCACAAATAAGATGCCCTACACACACACACACACAACACACACACACACACACACACACACACACACACACACACACACACACACACACACACACACACACACACACACACACACACACACACACACACACACTCAGTCTAAATGCCCCTTATCTCCCTCCAAACCAGTAACATCAATACAAGCCTTGTAACTACAAAGCCACACAAACAAAAACGCACACCAAATGAAAGGGTTTCAACAACCACACACACACACACACACACACACACACACACACACACACACACACACACACCACACACACACACACACACACACACACACACACACACACACACACACACACACACACACACACACACACCATCCATCTCCGTCCCTTTTGACTAACTACTGCAGTTGTTAACTTGGTAAAAGGGGGTCTTGCTGTGTGTTTGGGATCCGAACGGCAGATAGGATGAAACCCATTAAACGGAACAAGTCCAGCTTTAATTGGTGCTCTTTGGTAATTGGCCTGTTGGGGCTGATTTGCATTGTTACCAGGGCAACAAGCTTGTTTCCTCTATATCCAAGCTCAGCTGGAGGGAATGAGGGAGGCAGGGAAGGCTAGCGGGAGGGAGAGGTGATAGAGGTCAAAGAGTCGATCAGGAGAGGATAGCAGGAGGAAGGGAGAAATAAAAAAGAGATTAGGAAGGAAGTAAGGATGTTAAGAGATAGAAAAGGGCTAGATTAAATGGCAGAGGAAAGCCTGAGATTAATTATCAGAAGAAAGGGAAAGAAAGCAGAATGATGCTTAAGATGGAGAAAGGGAGAACATAGATACAGAGAATATTTATATTTAGTACCTCTTCTGTGACATGTTCACATGATTTAACGTTCAACAAGTGATTTATTTTTGCCATACTGCCTGTGCTGCAGCACTCTTTTAACTGCCCATCAACAGCAGTGCACGATCTTAACAGTCTAATTAGTATCAGGATAATTGGTTCTGTGATTGTCTTTCAGTTTGAGGGAATACAAAATAAAATGATATGCTTTGAAGCTAGAGGAGCAGAGATGTTTTGTTAGCGGAGAGGGTCCACTCAAAACTTCCTTCGACAGAGGCCAAACCTTGCTGTGTGACCAAAGGGGGAACCAGGCTACCTTTGATACTTTACATCATCTGCGATCAGTCATGCTGGACTAAAAGAAGAATTCAGGTCCTCATAAAAAGGAGTGTGGGTGTGTGTCTGTGTGTATTTGTGTGTGTGTGTGTGAGTGTGTGTGTGTGTGTGTGTGTGTGTGTGTGTGTGTGTGTGTGTGTGTGTGTGTGTGTGTGTGTGTGTGTGTGTGTGTGTGTGTGTGTGTGTGTGTGTGTGTGTGTGTGTGTGTGTGTTTGTGTGCACGCTCAAAATAGATACCTTTTTGAACATTACAGCATACAAAAATGTCACAGTAGAGCAGTGGTTCTCAAACTTTTTCTGTCAGGACCCCCCTTTGGAGAAAAAAAAAGTCGGGCCCCCCCCAACACAAATAGTCAGGCTCAGTGGCGGCGCCAGAGATGTATTTTGGGGGTGCTGTGGGGTAGCTTGACGTTTCATAGAGGGTGCTCAAACATTTAGGGTTTCCCATTAATGTACCGGTCGCTACAGTGGAATGTTCTACTGCAACACTCCACACACGCATATACACAATGTAGCTACCCGCGACGGTTACAATGAAGGCTCGATAATCAGCTCACGGCATATAGGTGTAAGCAGGAGTCAAGTGCTATTTTTATAGGTGGTGTGTGGACCTCACATAGGGGGGTCCGGGGGCAAGCTCCCCCGGGAAGATTTATTTTTAAATATTGAAGTTGAAAGCATCAATCTGGTGCACTTTGAGAGCAAAATGAAGAGATCTATGGATACCTCTCTCAACACCCATTTGAAACAGAACAGTAAACAGATTTACTTGTTCTTTATGGATATTTTACAAATCACCCTTTTAAACTTTATTCTTGTTTTACTGTCATATAGTATTTCATAGCTGTTTTTCATTTATTCTCTTATTTTTTTAGAACTATAATGATCATATAAACGTGTGCCTCGGAAATAATTGTTTACATTAATGGTGACCAAAACGTTTGAGCCTCTCAGTCTGACAGGAGAGGACTCTCCTCCACTTTGTTGTTGAAAAAACTCCTTATATCCGTTAGCGTAGCTCGCTAGCACCAGAAGCTAACAACAACGATCTCCGGTACCGGTGCACGCTCTCTCTCTCTCTCTCGCTCGCGCACACAACATGGCTCGTTCCACACACACACACACACACACACACCACACACACACACACACACACACACACCACACACACACACACACACACACACACACACACACACACACACACACACACACACACACACACACACACACACACACACACACACACAGAGCCGAGCTTTAATGAAACACAGAGACCCAGACATAATAGTACTGTACTGCATCATATTATTATTTATTTTTTTAATCTTTTTTTTTTTTATAACCATTTTTCCTCCTGGTCTTTCGCGCGCTCCCCACTTTGAGAACCACTGCAGAAGAGCCACAAAAGACAAATATGAAACCTAAACATTAGCATATCAGGCCTCCTTTAAGGTATACGCTGCACAGACCACACAGTGTTATGGGTTTAGAGTTTCAACATTAGCAAATGGACCATTGCAATACTTATTAGAGCGCAGCATCATCACACACGCTGTCAGCCAAGTCTCATAATCACCAGTTCCGTTCAAACAAATCAACCATCACATTTAATGAGGCAGTATAATCCGAAGCACTCACTGTCATTCAAAATGCTGACTTGCTACGCACTGCTGTTTTCCATCATTCTTCCTCCACCATTTGAAAACTACTTTAAAATATTCATTCTTCTCTTTCTCTGCAATTCTGACAACAAAGAGTACTACTAAAGACATAGATTTCTCCCCATCCCTCACCATCAAGCCCCCCTCCTCTGCTCCACTGCCCCCCTTCTCGTGCCCACCCCCGCGCTGCTAACCTGGCCTACCTGGCCAACCTCATACCCCTCCAACCCCCCACTTGACCAATTTTGCCCTCCTCAATATCTGGTCACTTAACAATAAAGCCCACATCCTCCACGAAATAATTCTGGACAAATCCATCGACTTCTTTCTGCTCACTGAAACCTGGCAACAACCCAATGACTTCTTCTCCCTCAACCAAACATCCCCCCTGGTTTTAATTACATCACTAAACCCCGCCCCTTACGCCGTGGTGGTGGGCTGGCTGTCATCTACAACCACAACATCCGGACTACAGAACTCACCCTCCCATCCTTCGAATTCCTCGCCTTCAAAGCCCCTCCCTCACTGACAGTTATCCTCATTTATCGCCCCCCCAAACCACACCCCTCCTTCCTCCCTGATCTCCCTGAACTCCTCACCATTGCTTCATCCCTCTCCCCATGTATGTTACTCCTCGGCGACCTCAACATCCACATGGACTCCCCCACCTGCAAACTCGCTTCTGAATTCTCCTCCCTTCTGGACAATTTCTCAATTACCCAATATGTCACCTTCCCCACCCATGATAAAGGACACATCCTTGACCTTGTCTGCTCCACCAACCTCCCAGTACTCGACCTCCACCCCTGCCCCTTTCCCCTCTCTGACCACAAACTCATACAGTTCACCATCCGCCACCCCCCCCCATCCAGGAACATCACCTTCCGTAATTTATGCTCTGTTGATCCCCAGCACCTCTCCGACCTGCTGTCCCCTGGACTCGAACCTCAGCTCACCCGATGAACAACTCAACCACCTTAATTCCACCCTACTCACCTCCCTCAACAGCCTGGCCCCCCTCAAAAGGAAAAATGTCACTTTTAAAACCTCCTCACCCTGGTTCACCCCTGTAAGCTGAAGCAAACCGGCCGCCAGCTTGAACGCCTAACCAAGAAATCATCCCTCACAGTTCACCATGAATCCTACAAACTCCATCTCACTACCTACAGAGACGCCCTCACTACCGCAAAAACTGCTTACTTCTCCACCATCTTTACCGACCCCTCCCATAACCCCAGGACCCTCTTCTCCACCGTCAACAAGCTCCTCAAACCCCGTGCTGACACCCTTCCTTCCTCCACTTCCACTTTATGCAGTTCATTCCTCCAGTTTTTCTCTGACAAAATCACTGCCATTAATCTCTCCCTATCCGCTGCATCTGACACACATACATCTCCCCCAACATCCACCGCCACCATTTCTCCCCCCATCTCCCTGGACCTCCCGAGTCCTCCTCCCCACGGCCGCCTCTCCCAGTTCACTCTGGTTACCCCCCCTAAAATACTCAAACTGATCAGCTCCTCCAAACCCACAACCTGCTCCCTTGACCCTCTACCCACCCCTCTACTGAAGTCCTGTCTCCCCGTCCTCTGCCCCTACCTTGTCAACCTTTTAAACTCCTCCCTGTCCCAAGGAACCGTTCCCTCTGCCTTCAGAACTGCTGCTGTCACTCCCATCCTCAAGAAACCCGGTCTGGATCCCTCCTCCCTCAGTAATTACCGTCGCATCTCCAACCTCCTCTTTCTCTCAAAAACAATAGAACGCATTATCTCCAAACAACTCCACCGCCATCTCTAAACCAACCAGCATTTTGAACCCCTTCAGTCTGCTTTTCGTCCCCACCACAGCACAGAAACGGCCCTCATCAAAGTCCTCAATGACCTCCTCACCTCTGCTGACACCGGTTCCCTCAACCATGGCCGTATCTACCATTGAGGTCACCGAGGTCCGGACCTCGGTAATATTTTCCGAGCTGTGTATATAACAAAATGTGTGAAATAATTGCACTAAACGGGGTTCTTTGTAGTACTTCCATTTACTGACGATGGGGGCGCTGCATAACTACGTAGCCTCGGTTAAAGCAAACAGAAGAAGACGACATGTATCAACACACCACCGCAGCCCGGACTTGTATTGGAACAGCGGAGGAGTGATGAGGTATCTAGAGATCTGAGTCCAGAGGAGGAGTGATGTGGTATCTAGAGATCTGAGTCCAGCGGGCTGCTTGTGTTTCTGTTCATCAGGACATCATATGACCAGCAGATCCTGTGTGAACGCTCTACGTTAGTCAGTGGACGTCCAACAACATGCACACTAACTTATATTGCAGCTATAGTATAGGCTATACTTTGGTTTAAATTGCGTGAATAAACTAGCTAGAGAGCTAAAGTTAATTACATTCATCCAATAGAAGGATTAAGTTTTAACAAACGTTGTAATGCTTTTCTTTCATTTCAATTTGAGTAAAACATTGAAGATATAACATTGTATTGTTTTCTTTTTACACTTACTCAGATATAATGAAAAGAATACGTCAGTCGAAGCTCAGCTTTGGTAAGGAAGAGACAGGACAGGCAGAGAGAGAGAGAGAGAGAGAGAGAAAGTGATGGAAGTCAGGGAGGAACTGCAGGTACAGTCACACAAAAGAATGTAGGCTTAATAACCCCATCTATGTATCTATCTATTTATCTATCTGTATCTATAACAATAGTCTTCATTTACAATAGGCATCATTTTAAAACATTCATCTATTGCAGTTATGATGTCATAATAACATACAATTGTATAAAACACAATTTGCTTACATCTTTGTTCTCTTTTGAGAATCAAACAAAACAGATTTAAATAAAAAAATAATGCAAACAAACAAGTGAAATGAACTAAATGGCTGAATTGCTTTTAATTCACTGGCAGGAGTGACAAGTGAGGAGGAGCAAAAAGTGAACAACGAGGGAGAGATTGAGAAAGAGAAAGAGTAGAGGACAGAGAGAGTAATGAACAGGAAGAAGACAGAGAGAAAGAAGATGGAAGAGAGGGTGCAGGTTATGGAAAGGAGAGAGACATGGAAAATGAATGTTGACAATGTTTTGTGATCATGTTAGCCTCTTCTGCATGTCCAGATCATTAATAGTAACAATCAACTGATTCTTATGTATTACACTTTCAAAATAATTGATGCTGACATTGTCAGCCCACTGACATGGTTTGAAATCAATATATTATCCAATGTGTGACCCCCCACAGGACTTCAAAAGCACCTCAGTAGATCATGAAAATCCCAAAAATCTCGGGGGGTATCCCCCGAACCCCCCTAGCATGTTTGGACCTCGGTATTTAGGAAATCCTGGATACGGCCCTGCACTCAACATCCTCATCCTCCTCGACCTGAGTGCAGCCTTCGATACCGTGAGCCACGCCATCCTGCTTACCCGACTCCAGGACATCGGTATCGAAGGTACTGCACTCAGGTGGCTGCAGTCCTACCTCTCCGACAGATCCCACTTCATCTCCCTCAACAACCAATCCTCTGCCACAGCTTCAGTCACCCAAGGTGTTCCCCAAGGTTCAGTACTCGGCCCCCTCCTCTTCATCATCTACATCCTCCCCCTTGGTCAGATTCTCCATCAATGCAACATGGACTTTCACTGTTACGCTGACGACACACAGATTTACCTCAGCACCAAATCCCCCCACAACCCCCCCCCTCACCCACATTGAATCCTGTCTGACTGCAATAAAATCCTGGATGCAACACAACTTCCTCAAACTCAACATTAATAAAACTGAACTCCTCCTCATCGGCTCCAAATCCACCCTCAGCAAAACCCCCAACCTGACAGTCACCATTGATGGCACCCCTGTTTACTCCTCCACCCAGGCACGCAACCTTGGCGTTATATTTGACCCCACCCTCTCCCTCGAGCCCCACATAAGTCAAGTTGTAAAAACCTAATTTTTCCACCTCCGCAATATTGCCAAACTCCGTCCCTCTCTCACCCGCCCTGCAGCTGAGCGACTCATTCACGCCTTCATCTCCTCCCGCCTTGACTATTGCAACTCACTCCTCTACGGCAGTGGTTCTCAAATGGGGGTACACGGACCGCTAGGGGTACGTTGGAGTACTGCAGGGGGTACGTGAGATTTATTTTATATTAATGAAAAAAAAAAACATTAGTAATGCATTTAAACAAACGACTAATAGTAGATTAACTACTTTCTCCAAAGGTTTACAGTCATTCTGGATAATAAAATGGGAAAAATAAACGGGGTGCTCTCTTTTCCTCTCCCTCTCCTGACAGCCCGTCAGTCTCGTGCAGCTCGCTGAATATGTAATAAGTGTTCCGACAGTAAAGAATACACATATGTATAACTAGTATAGCTAGTTCCAGAGTAGATAAACTAACTAAGTGTGTTAGGTCTGTATTTTGCTCCACTCAACGGTCCGTCACAGCGGCGGAGCTGTGATCATGCAGAGCTGCGTGTTCTCCGTCAGCAGCAGCTGATCTGATCTCTCTCTCGCGTCCGGTTAGACTTCACTCACATTTATGTCCAAATCTATCAGATCTAGCTAGTTCTAGTTAATGATATGACTGCCTGCTTATCAAAGGACCTAAACAATAAGCGTTGCTTGGCAACGGCTTGTGGCTGCAAAGTATAGCGCAGCATTATGCATATGTTTTATATGAGGAGTCAAAATCCCATGCTCATAAAATGCTCATATTTTTTGTTCTCTTCATTCCCCACGCCTCAAAATAAATAATACAAATTTTAGGAAAAGTAACGAAGTTTGAGCAGTGTGGGTTTTATATTGACAGAGTTATACATATTTCAAAACACTAAGTGTAATAACTGCAGTTTGCCTCCCTGTCAGAATGACAAAGATCCTCAGTGAAGCTCAAGCCCATGTTTCTCACTACATTGTAAGTACAACTTATTAAAAAGATCAGTTCAATGCAACTAATGTCGTCTTAGTGTTATTGCATGATGTTAAAATTGGTTTGCCATGAATTTAGTGATGGATTGTAAACATCTGAAAGGTAGCATTTAAGTGTTTCTCAGTTACAATGTTGTTGTTTTAATAAATCAGACACTGATGGTGCAGCGCTGTACTGTACCTCTTTATATAGGCATTTTTTCCCTAACAAATAGTTTTTGCGCTGATCAGGGGGTACTTGGCTGAATTTATTTTCCGAAGGGGGTACATTATTGAAAAAAGTTTGAGAACCACTGCTCTACGGCATCAGCACTACATCCCTCAATAGACTCCAGCGTGTCCAGAACGCAGCCACCAGACTCCTCACCCACACCAAATCATGGCATCACATCACCCCGGTCCTCAAAGAACTCCACTGGCTCCCCGTTTCACACCGCATCCACTACAAACTCCTGGTCCTCACTTTCAAAGCCCTCCACCATCTGGCCCCCCCCTACCTCACTGACCTCCTCATCGTCTACCAACCACCCCATTCCCTCAGATCCACCTCAGCCGGTTTGCTTTCCATCCCCATGGCCAAACTCCGGAGCCTTCTCTGTGGCAGCCCCGAAGCTCTGGAACTCCCTCCCCCAATACCTCCGTGAGTCTGAGTCCCTCTGTTCCAGTCCCGCCTCAAAACCCACCTCTTCAACTCTGTAGCCATAAGCCCCCCCCCCCCCCCCCCCTCTCAACCAACTTCCTCCTGACTGCTTTTCTGTTTTGTTTTGTTTCGTTGTTTCTTTTTGGCTTTGTTTTTGTTTTGTTTGTCTACCCTCCCTCCCAAATGTAAAGCGTCTTTGGGTTCAAGAAAAGCGCTATAGAAATAAAATGTATTATTATTATGGATTAACAGCCCATCAAAAGAAATGCCTTTTTTTGTTGTTGCAGAAGTTATGGTCATTCACGCCGCTCCAACACTCATCTCCCTGTGTTCTCAAAAACAAGCTGATTGCAGCATTCTTGACATCGACACAAGGCTCTCGTTAGCACCACGGCGCCACAAATAACAGCTGGAGAGGCTCAGAAATAGGAGAAAAAATCACAATCAAACAATGACGCTAAAAATAATGAGAACGCTGAGGCTTGATCGTTTGTTTCCGCAGCGGCAGGTCAAGGTGGTAACGAGTTGCCGTGGTGATTTGGTGTTTCGCTGTTTCGCTGTGCGGTTGATTGGTGCTTAATGAAGGCCTACTTGAAGGTGTCCGTGATTGAGCGACATTTGAGGAGTGTGTGTGGAGGGAGAAAGAGAAAGAGTGAGCAACCAAACGAGCATGAAATAGATGAGAGCTGTTTAGATCGGTGACAGAGAAGTGTGGGAGATCAAGAGTGAGACGAGGGCAGATACATGTAAGAGAGGACAGTTGATTTGTTGTGCTCAAAGACAAAAATAACTACATTCACTTTGTAACATTTCATTGGTTTTGAACGAAGATGTCAATTAAAATGTGCTTACAATTGTGTAGGTTTGTGTACATTACCAAGACATGAGTCATTTCGAAAGTACATAACATCAGAATTCCTTTATTCGTCCCACAGAGGGTAAAATGACATTGTAACAGCAAAGTATAGATAAAGACGAAAAATATAGAACACTATTAGATAAAAACCATGCAAATTATTATTAAAATGTACAGAAGTACACAAAAGTAGCAGCAGTATTTATTAAATAAAATAAGTGTAACATGTAGAATGAAGTGCGGTAGTTACCAGTCGTAAACATGATATTTTGCGCAGAGTTACACACATGTTATTTGTACAGTTACAGATGGTCGAACTAAGACATAGCAGCCAGTAGGAGTAGGAACATATTATCCATGTGGCAACCATACGGTACGTGTCTAAACACACGAGTACTTGAAACACACATAAAACCATAATCCTGGTCCTCATGTACACTCACACTTTTTCTTGATTTGATGCGGAGCTTTCTCTCGGCTCTGTGACAGGAAGCAATGTATTAGCACGGTGAGATCAGGAATCATCTGACAAATATCTTGCTGGCAGCATTAAATCGCTGGGCATGGATTTGGCCTTCGTGCAATGCTTCACACACACACACACACACACACACACACACACACACACACACACACACACACACACACACACACACACACACACACACACACACACACACACACACACACACACACACACACACACACACACACACACAGCTCTCAGAAGTTATCAGTTGAGTCCATTCTGGGGTCCAAGACGGTGTGAGGCATCATAACTGATAATATTTTTTGGGAAGTACAAAATGACAAAAAACGCCAACAGCTTCCCAAATGTATCCAGCAAATCTGTGAGCTTGTCTAAATGTGATGAAATGGGAACATTGATACTCAGATGGGCACCAAGGTGATGTCAGGCATATTTATTGACGCTTGGCTAAGGATTAGGGGCATTCTGGCTACGCATCACTCATTCACCAATGGGTGATGGATGGATTTTAGGAACTTCCCCTCGATTCTATTGGCTCTAACGGTTCAAAAGAGGTGTCAATCATCAAAATCGTCCGAGGGGGGCCAGAGATATGGAAAATACACCCAAATGACCCCAGAAGTGTTTTATTTTGTGCTAAACCTCTCTAAAAAGGTCAAAGGTCACTTGTTTTGCATCAATCTTGATACAGGGTACTTACTATATGTTATAGTTTGGATTCCTAAAGCTTTTAGTCTACTTTCCCATCATTCAAGCGTAGTTTTCACTATAAGCAATGTGTTTTTTTTGGACGGACACTATAATTTAATTTGTTTTACTATGTTCAATCTGAATTTACTTTAAAATAAAAAAAAATCTATATTGATTCTGACTTTTCTACATCCAACTTCATCCGGTTTATCATTGCTTTGAGAAAAAAGTGAAGATATAGTCATTTGTTCTGGGCATGTCATTTTCGAGCCTGAGGCCTGAAAAACAGGCTCAGGGCTCAACAGGTTAAAGAGGCCCTATTATGCTTTTGGGGGTTTTAGAGCAGGGGTTCCCAAACCTTTTTCAGCATGAGATCCAAAACAGAAATGTTGTAGTCCTACGGGACCCAAGCTCACAAAATGTCATGATTTTCCATAATATCTACATTTATAAACAAAGAATACAACACACCATGAATTTAAAATGTAAATATTTATTTAATTATAAAAGTGCATCGCAGCAATTAGGTTTCTCACCATAACAACCTTCCCTTTGAGCTTGCCCAGAAAACATAAGGATCAAAGCAATGACAAAACATGGGAAGTGCAGTCAAGTATGTGACCTGCTCCATCGAAATCAGTCGCATTGACCCGAAGACACATTTTGAGTTTGAGGATATTCCTAGCTTTTTAATGATATCAGGATTGTTGTTCTACTCCAAATATTAAGCAAAATATGTCACATTATATAATGACTGTCACCGAGTCATCATTTTGAGAAAAAGGCCTTCAAAGTTTTCTCTTCTCTGGAATCCATCGATCTGATTGATTATTAGCGGAGAAAATTATCAAAATACTACGTAGGGAAGATATTTTCGTTTGGATTACTGGTCTGGGGAAGCTCTTGAGTGTGTGTGTGTGTGTGTGTGTGTGTGTGTGTGTGTGTGTGATGTGTGTGTGTGTGTGTGTGTGTGTGTGTGTGTGTGTGTGTGTGTGTGTGTGTGTGTGTGTGTGTGTGTGTGTGTGTATACGTGTGTGTGTGTGTGTATGTTTGTGTCATTTTGCGTTTGTGTGTATTGTGTTTGTTTCCCGGGGAAAACACTCACGAGAAACACCGGCTGTTGTTATGCCTGCAGTGACGTCAAGTTACTCCGTTCTCCGCTTGTAATTATGACGTTACAAGCTTCAAAGTTGTATTTATCATCTGAATTTGCCGAAACAAGTTTAATATTCTAAAAGCCAAGACTTTGTTTAATTGAAATCAGGTGAAAACAAACTGTAACGGACCCTGCCGTGTTATCTATGATTACTATACTCTTACATTCATAATTTCAGCCGGAGGGAGGGGGGGCGGCGCTGCGGAAGAGCAGATTGCGAGTGAGAGCTGTCTTCTTCCCTTTACAAGCTTCAAAAATGTATTTATCGTGTGATTTTGGAAATAAAAATGTCATATTCTGAAAGCCAAGACTTTGTTTGTTTAAAATCAAACAAAACACCCAAACCCCGAAAAAAAATGTTTTACGTAATTCCACGTTTATTTTGAAATGAGCCGTTGCGACTTCCGACTGATTTTGATAGAGCGGGTCACATATACAGTCCATCACAGATCAAATCAAATTTAAATTAAATTATTGTCACTAGATTAAAAACTATGTACACACATGTTTTAAACACTTTTAAATTAACAAAGCTGTTGTAAAACACTATGAGACAAAGAAACTCCAACACTTGGCAACCGATTCACTTTACTGACTTATTTACAATATTTACAATATTTTCTGATCGGACATGCTAGAAGGGGTATTATATCATATATTGAATACATGATATAATATAATAACAATGACATCTAAAAATGAATGTCCCGAAACATAAAATGAGTTTGTTAAATCATCACCTGTTTTCTGGGACTCCTCTTTTTTTGTAGTTTAAAGGGGAACTATCATGCAAAATGCACTTTTGTACGTCTTTTATACATGAATATGTGTCCCCGGTGTGTCACCAACAAGTGTCAGAAAACACAACCCTCTCTCTTTTCCTCCATACCCAAATCTCTAAAAACGGGGCTGCAATGGATCTGATACAGACTGATCCAGATTTGAAATGGTTCTGACGTCAGGAACGAGGTGCTCCGCCTATATGGGCAACTCTCCACCTATCAGGGGAATGAGAGGTTGGGCCACGGCCGGCCATTGCTGCTCGAAAGCGCTGGAGACGCTGTAGTACATATGCCAGGCCTGTAAGTGGCGCTGTAGTCTGCCACAAAAGCAGCGAAGAAGACTTCCCGCGCATGGTTGCCATGGTTGCCCTTCTGTTTATTCTCCACTGTGGACGCTCTGGCTCTTTTTCTCCCTCCCCGAGGCAAGCACTGTAATTCTCTCCGGTAGTTCACCAGCAGATGACAAACACCCACCTCTCCGCCTCTTCCAAGGAACGAGGGGACCGTGCGGCAGAGTTTCAGTTCGATTTTTTCCGACGGTCAACATGTCTGTTAAAGTTTAAATCTTCCGGACAAAATTTGAAAAGTGCCGGTCAAAGGTCTTCTTTGTTATTTATTGAGCTTTAAACCAAATGAATAACGACTCTATATAATCATATACGAATAAAACACGGACGGAGATCTCTTTTTCTCCCCCTCTTCTGACAGCCCAGTAGCTGATCTCCCTCTCCTGCAGTGGGGCGTGGTCAGCTGCAGCTCATTTGCATTAAAGCTACGTCACAGAATCAGCCCTTGCAAAAACAGGAAAGAGCAAATAGAGCGAAATGAGGCATGGCTAAAATGCATGATCTGTTTGGTATTTTGAAAAAAAAACAAACAGACTTGTTTTATATAGGTATGGCCCTACAATATATTTGTCAAATATAGCATGATAGGTCCACTTTAAGTATCCTTATTAACACTGATCGCTTTGCATGGCCGTCAGTATAAATCAGTCTAAAATGTCGGCCATTGATCTGCACCACACTGCAGCAGTCACGTCCGTGCGGCTGATACTTTCTCTCGCTTTCCTTCTCATACTGCCTGTCACTTTCCCTCTAATCCTCCAGTGGTCATTGTTTCTCTGTTTTTTTCCCGGCCTTTTTAAAAACATAATAGGCTAGTACAAGTTGAAACACCGCTCTATGCCGCTGCAGAATGTAGTGGACGCGCAGGGCTCAGTCTGCATTTTATCCACCTTTGCATTAACGAAACAATTTCACAACAGACCCTGACAGACTCAAAAACACACAAACCAAATCATTAAAATGAGTGACTTACTTTTCCGCCATCAAAACACTGCTTCTTGAAAGACTCTTCTTTGCAGATGAACAAATCCTTCGACTTGTCCCGATGCTGAGGATGTTTTGTTTGGAGATGCCGGTCCAGTTTATTTATTTTCAAGCTTTCGTTGCTGAGCACCTCTCCACATAAAACACACTGAGGCCGCTCCTCTCCATTTCTAACAGCTTTTTTGAAGCCAACGTTTAAAAACTCCTCTTTGGATCTTCTTTTTGCCATCATGTACGATGGAGATTGATCATCAACGTCGCATAAACAGACAGCGCGAAAACGTTTGCGGGGGTCGCGTCAGAGCTGATGGCTGCGTTGCAAATGCAATCTTATTTTTAGTTTATTTAGAAAATGAAATCATTCAATAAACAATGCTATTTTGCATGATTTCCTAAAAAAAAAAAAGAATAATAATAATAAAGAAATTGTATTTGCAACGCAGCCATCAGCTCTGACGCTGTGCGTATGTAGCAATGCTGGCGACCAAATTAAAACGGGTCCCTGAGTTTGGGAAAGGCTGCTGTAGAGTGTTGTATAGGTTTTTGTGCATGTAAAGCCCCCCCCCCCCCCCCCCCCCCCCCCCCCCCCCCCCCCCCTCCGACTGAAACGCCTCCATTAGTTTTGTAAAATAGTGACATCACTATTTAACACTACAGCCATTGTACTTGATACTCTAGTGGTCGGAACATCAAGCGGTTGACCAATCACAACAGAGCCGGCCAGCTAACCAATCAGAGCAGACTGGGCTCTGGTTTCAGACTTTTGGAACATTAAAGCATGGAGACATGTCACAGGAGAGGCCCAAAATAGAACATCTGAACCTGAGAATGAGCATCATTTAACTTAATGATTATTTTTGAGGCTACAGTAGTTTGTGCTTTTGAATTGAATGATGTCATACTGACAGGTGTTTTTTATATTAAGTCAGTGATATTTGTGACGAGGTCAGCATTTCAGATCATACGCTGTGCAGTAAGGAATCTAATTTATTTATATTTCATCTACTATGTCTCTCTCTCTCTCTCCCCCTCAACCTCTTTCCGCCTTGTTGACTTTCTCCCAATGTGATTGATCTGTTTGACTGTCACACAAATTAACAATATTGCCAAAGTGGTTTGCAGTATTTTACAATAAACTGAAATAAACACATCAAAATAATAGAGATAAATGATTGTACTTACTCTCTCTTCCCTTCTCTCCGCACTCCAACGCCCACTGTTTCAATCTCTGGGCTAATGAATGTACACACAAGGGGGTTTGCCAACACACACAAACACATGAAGGTGGAGGTTGCAGGAAGGAAGGAAACACGCTGCCTGATCTCCAGTGAGAGCACTCATTATTGCATGCCAGTTTTTAGCATTTGAAAAAACCCACACACAAACAAAAACACAAATCTTCCTTTCTGATCCTTATAAACCAAAGTTAAACACACACTCACAACTCCAAGGAGTGTGTTAGTGTGTTATTGATTCAGAAGCAGAAGGCTGATTGCTTTTTTCCATAACCCATCACAAGACACAGTACCGAAGCAGAATTCATAAGGAAGGAAGTGTTATGTGCGAGTTGGAAGTCAGTTCGTGTGGATTATCTTGGACTTGGTACTTTTGACAGTGTTTTTATTTGTGTTTTTTGTGACTTTCCTTCCGTGTAGATGTTCTGTCCTTTCACACTCACCCACAAACACATAGCAATGACCTTCCTTTTCAGACAACCCTTCAGTGTTTCCCCTAGGATGGAGTCATAGCAGCGGTGCTAAGGCTAAATGTGAGCGCGGAGCGCGTGGAAGTTTTTAGTGTGTGTGCGTGCGAAGTGCGCCCCGCCAATATGTTTCTGTGTGTCTGCCAGCGCAAGAAAGGCTCTTGAGGCTCTACAGGTGTATTTTGCTAAATCACCTTTATTGAACATACAGTAACACAAATACTACACATCCACATAATAAACAATCAGAATAACATGTAAGCAATTTAATGATTTTAACCTGCTTTATTTGGGGGGGGTCCTCACCTCCTCTAGGGGGGTCCAGGGGCATGCACCCCCAGGAAGATTTTTTTTTTAAATGTTGAAGTGAAATGCATCAATCTGCTGCACTTTGAGCACAACATGAATTTATGGATACAGCTCTCAACACTCAGATGAAAGGGAGCTGTATACTTTTCAATGATCCAAACATCTTTAGAATATGATCACAACCAATAACAAATCATTTAAACTTGTTTATTCTTATCTTGTGTTACCTAGTTAGCATTCTTTCTTCTTTTAAACTTTTTCTTTTGTATTGTCCTATAGTACACATTGGAATGATGTCTTACTTTATTTTTTACAACTATATTAAATAGATAAAGGTGTGCTCTCTCTCTGTCTCGCTCACAGAGGCTGTTCTTGGACTGATCAAAGCGTTTCTTGAATTAAAGTGGATGAGAGAGATAATGCGAGAAAGGAACATTAAAATAAACAGAGACAGAGTTAAAAGATGGAAGGTGATCAAGAATAAAAACCTAGACTTGATATAAGGAAAGGACATATGATACAAAGACAAGAGGGAGATACATTCAACTGTAGAGGTTGAAGTAGTTAAGGCCCTTTCATTTGAATGAAGTAAAAAGCACAGCATGATGTTTTAGAGACAGACGTAGGCTTTCAACTTCATGGCAAACATTCAATGTTTCTATTGCAATTCCTTAATGCACAAATCAATTCCAAGGATTCATGGCTTTTCCATTTTTGTGTGGAATAACATGACTTTCCTACAGTGAGCCCTGATCTGAACCTAACAATCCAACACCTTCAGAATATAATAGAATTCCGACTGTAATTCAGACACAAGTGAAAACCCTGAAGAGAAGGAAAGCAATGATTCCTTTCAGAAGACTGTTAAGCAACACATTCACGTATTCAAATGAGATGTTCCATAACCACATATTGGATTAACTTTCAGTTGTCCACATGCTTACGTCTTGAACATGTAGTATACACTTTGTACAGCCTGCTTTTGCAATGCTGTAGTGATTCCCAAACCTTTGGCATTACATTTAAAACTAGTTTTGATTTGAAAGAGCTAGACATGGTGAAAGATGTAGGAAAAATCCAAAATAGAAATCATAAAAGATGGAAATGAGAAAAAAAAAGAAAATACCAAATGATTTGGTCTTCATATATCACACATAGCCAAGCAGGCAAGTGATCAATCCAACATTAGTTTGGTGCCACACATACAGTTTAGGTAATCTGGCCGACATTAGTAGTGTGCTCCATGCTCCAGTGGCTCCGTCTGTCATTCTAATTACCGTGCGCTTGTTGCACACGCAAACGCACACACACACACACACACACACACACACACACATCTTGTTGTGTGTGTGTGTGTGTATGTGTGTGTGTGCGTGTGTGTGCGTACGTGCGTGTGTGCGTGCGTGTATTCAGCTCATTAATAGAAGCCAGCAGACTTCTCTGACCTCTCCCTTCTTCGTCCACTTTCTAACTGATGAGAGCTGGAGGGGAGGGGGAGGCGGTAGAAAAGAGTATTAATTGAAGTGAAGAGGATAAAAATGTAGACTGATAAAAGATTTGAGGTTAGGTAAAGAAGTAAGTAAAAGAGCGCTGGATTGAGTATTATAAATAGAATAACATTACGGAGGACGAAAGAGAATAATGACACAGGAATTGAGAGCAATGGAAAAAGAGACCTGAACGGCCAGAGATGGAGAGGGAAAGACACAGACAAGGAGAAAGCGTGAGGAAGTGGGCAAGATTGACATTATTACTGCCTCATTGCCATGGCTGCTATCTGGTTCTCTCATGTTGTGTTTGCTTTGGCAGTGAGTGCTTCTTTTTCTCTTCGCCAATAAAGCACCTTTTCAAAAGAACTGAAGGATAAGTGTGGGCAATTTTCAAATCAGCCGGTCCAAAACTCAATATTATGTATTTTCCTCTAATTTGAAATGTGTGCATGATTAATTGAGTCCATCATTTTTGTTTTTGTTTTGCCGTAGCAACTGAAAACGCGCCCTGCATTTCTGTTGGGATAAAAGCCGATGAGAGCTTTGTCGAGCCTTTATGAAAGCTGTCCTGCTGCTGCCTCATGAAGGCGTTCGATAATATAAGCACGCCATTTATCATTTGCTTGTGTGGTAGAGCATTTCAATGTGTCCTAGTAGTAGGCAATTGCGATTATATCTACAGGACCTTCAGCAAGGTTATATTTTATGTGTATGATATCTGCTTGTGCTAAGTTTTCTCTTAGGATGTTTTTGTTTTTGTTTTAACACCCTTATCGTTGTCTCCCTTTTATTAATCTCTTTCATTAGCTCCACAACTGACTGCATTCCAATGAGCACTTTTTAAGTTATTGAACATTTCAAATGTTATTAAAGAGGACATTATTATGCACATGTTCAGGTTGTATGTAGTGTCTCCACTGTGACATGTCTCCATGCTTTAATGTTCAAAAAGCTCTTTATTTGTCTCATACTGCCTGTGCTGCAGCACCTCTTTTCACCCTCTGTCTGAAACCAGAGCCCAGTCTGCTCTGATTGGTCAGCTGACCGGCTCTGTTGTGATTGGTCAACCGCTGGGAGATGTGTCCAAAATGTCCCGCAGCTTAGCCTATCAAGTACACACAAACCTATATAACACATTACAGGAAAGGGTAAACCCAAAAAGCATTACAGGGCCTCTTTAACATGTTTGTCTCGAAAGCTTATTATGGGATTACAAGCTCCTTTTCGTTCTCCATCCAAACTTCTGCCTCTGTTTTTCTTGAAGACAGGCAGGATTCAATAAATCCCATTCTGCTGTCTTTGTTCCAAATACAGGAAAGCCATGTTCATGGTCTGCCAGTCAATACTCCCCCACACGACACAACGTAGCACTATCACACACTGTCAGAAACAAAAGACTCACACATCAAAGTGGTTTTGTAGCGCCTTAAACATACATATGTGACCTCACACACATTTACACAGGTGTCCAGGAACAAACACACCTCACTTAGGATATGCAGACAAAGACACAGTAGGTGCTTGGCAAGACACTCGCTCGATGCGAGGGCAGTGTTGTGACATTTGGAAAGAGGCATCTCCTCACAAAGGCAAACAAATGATCTTCTATCAGCAGGCGGACAGAGAAACTAAATAACTTATTAAAAGAACATTGAAAAACACTGTGACCTTAAAGGCTTTTCTCACCTATTTCTTTTCGCTCAACCTGCCATGTATTTAAAAAAAAGACAGACAGAAAATATCAACTTTCCTGTATTAATGAGATTGAAAATCCAATTAAATCAGCCATTTAGTGGCAATTAGAATGACACCTTTAGAGGATTTTATTGATGACTAATTGGTGTACCAATGATTGATTCTGAGACCCTTTTAGTTTAGATACTTACACAAGGTTTGTGATGGTCTTGTCGACCGACACAGATTTATAAGCACACATAGGTTGTCTTTTTATAGCTGATATTCTAAGAATGGGAGTTGCACATATAGAAACAAATGAGGAAAGGGGGAGCAGGCGTGTGGGCGGGGGATATCAGGTGAAGTGCTGGGTTATGACAGTGTGTCATGACATGCGCCAAGAGGATCCGAATTAGAAGAATAATTGGAGGCCGTGGCAGCACATTTTCTTTTATTCTTACGCTGTCGGCACACATCTGCACGTCTCATTCTGAATGTGTCATGTAAGTCATAAAGCATGCCTTACAGATATACAATAATGAATGTCACAGAAACCTCTTCAGCTTAATGAAGAGAAATGGAAGACATCCAATTTACATAACTTTGCCTCCAATTTGCCATGAAATGTGGAAGTCTAGGAGCCATTGCTGAATTGGTGCAGTTGCTGTTATTTGATTGTGACACATGTCAAATCCTGTTTCATTCAACTGACACACACACTTTCATATCCAATGGTGATCTGACCAATGGTGTCAACGGCTCTTTATGAGTAAGTTCAGTCAACTAGTATGATCACTCAGATATTGGTACTTCCAACAGTTTTAAAGCGACCCTTTTACCCTTTGGGGTCTTTCCCTCTCCTGTAATGCGGTACTGTATATACAGTAGGTGTTTGTGCATTTCAATGGTCGGTAAAAGCTAGAATCCCTGTGTTCCTCTCCTACATTTCAGAAACTCTTCGAAACAGCACCAGGAATCACAAATCCATATCTATTCCTTTCAAACCTCAGCTCTGAAAAGCCCTGAGGGGGATCTTGCCTGAGTGACCAAAAGGAAAAGCTTTCAAAAAGATCCTCCATCCTCAAAGATCATTCATAACACAAGACCCACTGGAGGTATCATCACACCACATGATGAACATCTCTTGAGGAGTTTTGAAGTAAAAGGCATTTCTTTTATAATGGGATCTGACTGTTACACGTATAATTGGCTGAGTGACATTATTGTAACGGGCAGCTTTGTGCTTTTCTTCGACACCCTTAAGCATCTCCCTTCTTTTCCTCCGCATTCCCAGCCACAATGACATTTTTGTCTGAAGATGAATACGTTCAGTACCTCCCTCCGTCTCCATCCCTCTCTTTCCTCCCAGGTTGCAGCCTATATCTCCATGTCTGTCACTCTGTCATCCTCAGCCAATTACTGGCTGTCTTCAGGTGCTTAACCCCGGGCCTCGCCATCAATTGGCTCATTATATCGAAGCTTTAAATCTTCCTGTCTTCCCCTAAAGCTCTGTGTCTTTATATTCATCTCTGTCACTTTCTGTCTCTTTTTCTTTTCTTCCATTTTAATTTCTTTCCTCAGCAATGTCTCTGACCTTATATCACTATTATCTATTCCCGCTGTCATATTTAATTGTATGTCTACGTACATTATTCTCCCTCCGTCCCTCTTTGTGTCTGCTCGTATTCATTTCTCTCTACTCTACACTCTGTCCCTTCTTTCCCCATATGCCTCTCTTCCCTCCCTGCTTTGGTCCCCTTATTCTGCAAATTGCTACAACTCAATTGTCCCTTCCCTGCCTGGAGGCAGCAATGGTATTAAATTAATAAAGCAGGATTTGAAATAGATTTCCTTTCCTCTCCATTTTGAATAACATTACAGCATGGGTTCTGGCTCAGAGCATTATTCTTGTTGCTTATGATATCACAATATACATTCAGCCTATCCATTCTGCAGAAGTGTAACACCGCTCAACATGGAGGATGTCACAGCACAGCAATTATGATACACCCTGTAGTATGATGTGATGCTTTATTGAGCCTTGTAGAGATCAATAAAGAATGTTGTTCTCACTTAGCCCGCATTAGGAAAGTTAGAAGTCAGGTTATCTGTAGAATAGCCACTTTAAAACTGGAAGGAATTCATTTTGTTGCTAATATAATCATTGAATGGAATGGGAAGGAGTTGAAGTAGTGCTGGGCAATATGGTTTTAATATTTTTTGTAAATGCATTTCCATGAAAGCTGTTAATGCTCTATTTCAAAGACATGGTAATATGTATTGTTTTTATAGTTTGAAACCAAATAAGTAAGCATAACAAGTAATAATCTCCATGCTCCAACCCTAACTGACCAATCAGACACAAGCCGCTCCTTAACCCTTAGATGCACGAGTGACTGGACCCTACACTCTTCCATAAGTGGGTCAAAAAGGACCCGTATTAGAATAATACGTGTTTTTATGCCATTTTTGTCATTTTGGTGAAGAATCACTTGTATAATATTTGGTATTATATTTTGGTTCACACTAGAAATATTTTATATTTAATTTTTTTGTACATTTAGAATAAAAAACGTAATTCCATAGAAAATGCATGCGGGTCATTTTTGACCCAGTTATGGAAGCTTGGGATAGTAATACAAAAACTACAATTTCTTAAAATGTAAATTCAAATTTGTAATGGCATGATATCCAAAACATGTTTTTTAAAGAATATTAAATGATAAACATTTTTTATTACGAAGATACTTCAAGAAAACCACCTCACCGGGTCAACAAAGACCCACTTATGCATCTAAGGGTTAATTAAAGAAAACAAATTGATGCTAGATTTCTTTGAATGACTATGACTATTCCTAAGGTACAGGGTGAAACCGCAGCACAAACACAGTAGAAGAGCACTTAGTATTAAAGATTGAAAACAAGTGGGGTCTTTAAAAGTTAGAAATGACATACATCTTTGGTGAAAACAGGCTTTGGTTTTGTTCTAGAGGTAAAATGATTATGCCATCAAGTCAGTTGCTGTGAGTGATGGTTTGAACTCAGTCGCCGGTTCCATGCAGGGAGACATCATTCAAATCCACTAAAAGACATCTGCCACCACCCGATTTAATCCAATTGATCCAAGTCATGAAGCTACAGGGCGTCGCCGTGTCGGCTGCTGCGTCTGTCTGTGTAGCGGAGGGGTTTCAGTTGTTGTTCACTGTAGTTGTTTCTGAGTTTCTGTGCACTTAATTGTTACATCTGTTTGCAAATGACTAGATTAAGGAAAACATGAATGTCTTCTCTGAAAATAACAACTTCTGGTTGTGTGTCATGTGTGTGTGTGTACTGAAGCAATTGAATGAAATGTTTGAGCTGTCATAACTAAGAGGCTAATCATTTAGTGAGGGTGCATACAGTTGATCAGTGATTAAATATGACATACTTGACTTTTCATTTGATTAATGAGGTGAATCTAAGGATGCTCAGTGCTTTGAAGTGGGGAATGTGTGTTAATATTATTTAATATTTTCAGATTCATTCACGTTGAGAGGTACTTTAATTTGGATGGTGCAGTTTCACACAAACACACACACACACACAGGGGTACAGATACACACACACATTAATCCCACGAGGGAAAAAGCCTCAATTATTGTTTTCATCAGACTTTGAACACACACACACACACACACACACACACACACACACACACACACACACACACACACACACACACACACACACACACACACACACACACACACACACACACCTGTTTCAGGTAGAGGTTGGGCTGTTATTTATTGGGTGTGATGATTAAAAGTGCAACCTCTGCAACAAATCAAGGGTCACACAGCTAATGCTGAAGCTACACAAGCCTCAGGTGTGTGTGTGTGTGTGTGTGTGTGTGTGTGTGTGTGTGTGTGTGTGTGTGTGTGTGTGTGTGTGTGTGTGTGTGTGTTTGTGTGTGTGTGTGTGTGTGTGTGTGTGTTTTGTTTGTTGTTGGAGCTGTTAGTATTAATTGTATTTCTAGCCTTTGGCCAGTGTAGTTTTGATGATGTGTAATTTCCCCCTTCGTACACACACACACACACACACACACACACACACACACACACACACACACACGCACGCACACACACACAGCCTTGTACATAACATGGTCCCGGCCGTGTTTCTCCCAGAGGGAAGCTCTCCGTGTGTTCTCTCTGACACCTACGCTTATTTTTCATGTTTTGTTTTTAGGCCTTTGTAGAAAGAGAAAGAATCAAGAACACAGAATGTCAGAAACTGAGAACAGAGGCGGAATGAAAGCCAATAGAGAAAGAGAACAATTGCAAGTCCGGCATGAATATTTAAAGTCATGTGTCTGAGAGCAATGAGGGCATATTGTAGAGCACCTACTATTTTTGTCACACTCTTACAACAAATGTGATATTATAGCTCTTGACTATCTTGTTGCAGTATTCTGTATACAAAAATACCCTGTCATCATTTCTGCATATTTTCCTTTCAACCTCCTCATTTCAAAAGTTCCTCTGTTTAATGTTAGGGTTATACTGTAGGCCATTGTAGGAACAATAATCACAAATAACTAGTGCTGCAACAACGTTTGGAAATGTTGTATCCCAGCATGTTCAAAATCATCGCACATGAATTAGAAATATTTTACAATATCATTGATTACAAATAGAAACTAAAAAAACCTAAACATTAACAGCAAATATGTACATATCCACAGTGGAAAAAATATTGAAACATTAGAGTACCTAAAGAATACACAATATAAAATATACAGAATACATTTGAATACTCTACAATAGAACAATTGAATACAGGACCAGAAACATATTAACATGGTAATATACACATTCATAAAATAATTAAATTACATTTTAAATGTAATTGAGATCCCAGGAGGTTATTTATGTAAAATATCTAAGTACAATATGATAAATCAGCTTCTTACCAAAGAACATCCAAATATGTTCCGGGGGCTAAGCCTTTGGTTGTACTGCCCTGCCCAGTAGACTGGAAGCTACACTTCTATTGGAGGATAATGAACCTCCTGATTTAACACTGAAAAAAAGACATGTTTAAACATCGTGCATTTGTCATAACCATGCACTCTTGTTCATTATTGTGATGCCCCTGTGGGTTAATCAGTAGAGAGGAGGTGGCTGTCCTGTCTGTGCTGTGGTGATTGGTGATTGCATTGATTGCAGTAACTCAGGGCACATGGGTCTGGTGCCCTGCAGCTATTTAAAGCCTCTCTGCTCCTCTCTGTGCCCTCTCTGCTTCTCCCTGCAGGCACCCCGGTTTTGTTGAGTATATTAGGAGTTTCTTCAGTTGCTTTACTTTGTGCACGTCAACACTCTCACGCACATACATGTTCATACAATCCTCACCCTGCATTTACATTACTGATACCACTGACATCCACACCTCATACTTTACTGGTTTTGATTTGATTTGATTTGTTTGTCCTAAATAAACATATTTTGTTAACCATCTACATGGTGTGTCTCCTCTTTGTTGTGGCCTTTTGAGCCGGGTCGTAACAATTATACATTAGGGCTGAACGATTAATCGATTTGAAATCGAAATCGCGATTTTAACTGATGCAATTCAAAAATTGCAAAGCGTGCGATTTTTTTTTATATATTTTTTTTCCATTGTTTTGTTCTTCTTGTGTGTCAGTCATCCACACCAATCAGAAGTGCTGTGCTCCACATGTACCAGCCTTGTTAACCAATCAGAAGTGGCCCATGATAGAAGGTGATAGACAGATTGATCCAATCACCTGCCCTTTCCAAATGGCTTCCAATGGAGCTTTAGATGCTTTGGTGAAACAAACCATCTGAGTCAGGTTAGTGATGCTCCATCACATGTTTCTATTACAGGGTGAATCTTTAACTGAAGCTTGACTTTAAAGCAACCCAACGGAAGTTTCATGTAAGTTTAGTTCTTTCACTCGTAGCTCGGGCTGCGGGGGTGCTAGAGACGGGAGCATTTTGATGATGGCCGCATTTTACAATCAACTTCCGTTGGGTCGCTTAAAAACAAAATCGCAATCGCAATATTTGTCAGAAAAATCGCGATTAGATCATTTCCCCAAATGGTGCAGCCCTATTATACATCAAACTAATTTACTGGAAAAATATAGTTTTTGTACCAATCACTATTCCTCTTGCATTTTGCTATTAATATAGAGTATGTGCAGCATGCTGCAGTGTGTATAACATGTGTGCTAGAAGAATGCATTGAGGGTGTGGTTATGAATCATTAGCCTTTCACAAAGTCCCATATTTATCTCATACCTTTTGTAAAAGCTAATACAGATCAGATTGCAGACCAACTTGCTCCTGGTAAAGGATCTGAGCATTTTAAACAAAAGGTTCTCTAATCATCATTGGTCACAATGTAAACCTTTTTTCTAGACAAGGAACATCCTTGGTGAGTAAGGGATTGTCAAAATGCCAGAGGAGTTTTTCAAAAAAATGTAACACAGCCAACATCTTCAATTTCCCCCACAAATAAATGTTCATTTGTCTTGGAAGAGCAAATCCCTGCAATAGTGGCTCTGTAAATGGGAGGTCATTGAGTGAATGGGATGGTGGTCTTAGATAAAGAGCACACCAAGCTAATTGTAAAAGGCTAGAGGAATAAAGAGCTGATGACAGAAATAGTGAAAAATAGCCTAGACATTATGAAAAAAAGGCCCAAAGACTGGAAAATACATTTGAAATAAACAATGAGTGACTGTGAAAGAAGACATACGCACAAGAAGATGGTGAAAGAATGAGACAATAACAAGAGAAACAGAAGAGCAACATAGAGGAGGATGGGGAGCGTAGGAAGGCAGCAAGATTGATTTCCTCCCCTCCTCTCTTTCTCTCTGGAACGGCTCCCTAAAGTCTTTGGATTAATGGCTCCATTTCTGCTGCTCATTCATCAGATTCAGGAAAGCATCCCAAAACACAATGCTTCACTAGGATCTCGTCTGAACTAGATATCTACCTGCCAAAACATCCAATAGGCACTTAAGTACTTTCAAAGGCAGGCAAAACAACTTTATATCTACCTCAGGTCAGATCAGCAGGGAGCCGGTACTATCCACGGCACGTTAGCTTGTTAGCAGACATTGTGTGATCACAGTTCAGCCATGAGTTGTAGAAAAGTCAATCCCATTGCTAAAAGTCTACGGTTTTGTTATCATACATTTAACCAGGTATTATCTTACTGTAGATATGTTTTTTGAGATCAGCTCCGTTAAAGACTCTGCAGTTTATGCGTTAAACCAGATATTTCCATAGCAGTCCTTTGTCCAAAAACACCTTTTTCGTGCGCTGTGCTCTTTATTTGAGGACAATCTGGTGATAGTATCGTTCTGACACAAACTAACTCATCCATGACTGTTGAGGTCATTCATGTACCTACATTATCCAAACCATTTACAGTAGTAGAAGTTATGGCTGCAAACAAATCTATGCCAATAAATACAATTCATTTCGGCCTATAAGTCTCCTGGTTCACGATTATAAGGTTATCACTCAGTTATTAGCCAAACGACTGGAAACTACCTTACCTCAGGTTTTGTAAAGGGCAGAAACTCTTCTGACAATATACTGTAAGGAGACATCTGGACACCTGCCGGAGGCTTTCTCTGCTTCTTTCTTTAGATACCGAGAAGGCTTATGACGGGGCAGAGTGGCATTTTCTTTTTGCTGTTTTAAATAGATGTAATATGGGCTCTAGGTTCATAGAGTGGTTCAAATCAATTCATCACAATCCTAAAGCAGCAGTCATTACTAATGGCAGCTTCTCTGATGTGTTTTCATTAACAAGGGGAACAAGACAGGGGCGTCTGTCACCTTTGCTTTTTGCTATGGTGATTGAACCACTGGCGCCATGTGTGCGAGATAACACAAGTAATAAAGGAATGAAGATGAATGGTTAACACAGCATTTCTTTGTATGCTGCCGATATCACTCCTTACTTAACAGACCCAGAAAATGTACACGACACAATTCAGAAGATACTCAGGATATCAAATCTATTTAAAGACATCTAATGCTTGTTTCTTACATTTTACACACCACAGAAAACATGCCGTTGAGTTCTATTCATAGTTCATGTTGTTTTGTAGGCTAAAAGCCACTGGCCAGCAGTAGCCTCTGTTGTCATTTTAATGGGATATCAAGGGCCACTTGTATCCCCTGGTCCTCCATAGCTAGAGGCAGGCCACGTCTGGCTGCAACATGCCTCACGCTCTGGCTTTGTCACATTGTGCGCCAGCTGTGCCATCTGAACTGCCCTTTCACAGTGTGTGATAGCTAACACGCCAACTCTTGACCCATTCTGATTAATGAGGGTGGAAGCCTCGCCCAGTGCTGGGCCATGTCCCTGTGGAGCTTTGATTGTTCTTCCTCCATGCATACAAAACTCACCTCTTTTCCTTCCATCTGTCCATTGATGTATTGTTTTGTATTCACTGTAAGTCTACCCAGTTACAAATCTCCTTATCAATTTGTCTCTCATCCAGATAGACATTAAAGTGACACTGGTGCAATATCTGACCACTGTTTTTCTGTTTCATTTTGTTGAGTCTAGCTCCTTCACCCACCCAAACAAAAATTAGCAATCTGTTTAGAGGAGGCCCAACTGAGCCCTGACCAGATTATTACATTTGGTATTATTAAAGATTATCCTCCTCACACCCAATTGAACAACCACCAGATTAAGTAGGCGGTAGTTATGGTTGGAGAGAGGGATTTGCTGATATTTGTTGTTTATTGGCCGGTTAATCTCCAGAACTCTGTGTCAATATTAGATTTAGCTAACATGGTTAGAGTCTTTGCGAAAGAGGTATTTCAGTGAGAGGAACTTTGATTTATTGCCATTCTTGGGGAAAATTGCTTATTTAAATTGTTTCTCTGCGGCTCAGTGATGAGTGATTATGTCTCCGTAATTGGAGGATTAACAGTGTGTGCGTTCATTATAGGTACATTACTTGATCTGTTAAAGCATGCACAATAACAAGTTAGTCCACATTTGTTCTTTACAGGGGTTTGACTCTGAAAACAAAGGCCTGAGGTTTTGCCGACCAATGGATGATCAGGCTGTCTATAAAGGCATCCACATACTAAATATGCCATTGCTGTTCATAGATTCCATTTTATTACCACAAGGTTCAGTTATGAGGGTTTGGGGGCACTGGGAAGCACTGTAACCCAGCATGCACTTGGTTTCAATGCTTTAGTATCTCAATGTTTATCTGCCCCCCAGATTTTTGTTTAATCCACTACGAGGTTTGTGAAATGGGATTAAGGGTTAGGGTCAGGGTTTCCCACCAGAAAAACAGACAGACAAGTAATTATATTACCTAAGAGGACATTTTAAGAATTGTTTGTCATAATTGGTAGTTTGACGACATGCCCACGTTCCCTAATAGAATGAAAATACAGCAGCCAGAGTCAGCCCATCTGCCTCAGTCTCAGTCGGGAGTAGACTTGTCTTTCCTGAGGACAGTATGTGAGCTGTGTGAAAGCATATTGCCTGCTGTGCTGACCTGAAGATTGGGTCATACGTTGGGTAAATCAGCCCCCCCCCCAGCTTCCCTGGCTGCCAACTGTCAGTCTGCCACGGTCTTATCCAGGAGTGCCACATTACTTTAGAAGCTTTGGTCTTTTAAGTACAGACATAGACTCTTTAAACCATAAAGCACCCCAGGGAGCCTAAAGACTGCCCCCCAAACTCACATACACTCACACACACATTTGCAAGAACGCTAACAAACAGCATTGTCTTTCGTCTAAGATGGCCTCTAAGATGGCTAATCCATAATGCTGTGATCTAATCTTGTCTCATAAGGCTGATCTTATATTTAAGTAGCTTGTTTGAACAATCTCATAATGCGCTCAACGATCTTCATACAAATCTTGTGATTTTGAGGAAAGGCTTAAGTCTTCTTTTAAATTAATGAAATTGATGCCTCCTAATTAGGCCTCAAACCTTTTTGAGGCCTTTTTGAGGTTTGTTTTTAAAACATTTATTTTTAATTTTGGACAGATGGATTGATTTTGGAGAATTTCAAAAGAGACAGCATTATGGTATCAAAACTTGACTATATTATGACGTTTAGGGGTAAAAAGGTCATCCTAACAATTGGAATGAATTACATATCCTGCAAGCACTCTTAAGCGGGTTAATTTGTCTTTAAACTAAAATTAAGGATAAACTGGAAAATAAGTTATCTATCTCTAATCTAGAGATTGACTGTAAAGGTTTTATGAGTTTTAAAACCTTACATTTGAAACTTTATAGGAAAATCCTGCCAGTGCTCCGTTCTTGGGAACAACAGAATCCCCTGAAATGTCACAAAGGCATTAGTTGTTCTTCCAACCATCATTAGTTATAATGAATGAGTTTTTACTTCAATGCCCACACTCTTTTCACCTATGTCTGTTCTCTTTTTATTTTGCCGATCAAACATACTGTGAGTAAAGTTCTCCTTTTTAGCGGAAAAATACAGCTAAGATAGTTTCTGTAATTATGCAATGACCTGTTTCGGTTGCCTTCGGTAGCTGATAGAATCTAATTAGGAAGACAGAGGGATTGGTTTGAACACGCTTATTAGTGTGCAGTCAGTCGTGGTACACAAACCTGGGGAGGAGAGCCCAACATATGGGTGGATCAATGCTGTGTGTGTGTGTGTGTGTGTGTGTGTGTGTGTGTGTGTGTGTGTGTGTGTGTGTGTGTGTGTGTGTGTGTGTGTGTGTGTGTGTGTGTGTGTGTGTGTGTGTGTGTGTGTGTGTGTGTGTGTGTGTGTGTGTGTGTGTGTGTGTGTGTGTGTGTGTGTGTGTGTGTGTGTGTGTGTGTTGTTTGGCCATGTGTGTGTGGGCAGGTTTAAGCTGCTGTGTGTGTGTGAGTGACACATGGGAAAGGCAGTAATAACTACTCTAAATGTCTGCAGATCTATAAAGGAACGTTCTTGATCAACTCTGAGCATGGCACCGAACCAAATATGATAATGGGAATTATTCTGTCACATTCTGCTCCAAAATGTTATTAGGATATGTTTTTTTAAAAGCCTAGAGAATCTTTGACTGATCATTATTTGGTTTCTTCCCAATGTGTTTCCTCATGAGATGGTTCAGTGGAATCCGTGACTCAGCAGTGTCTTCTTGAATCAACCTTCCTCCTCAGACCAATAATACACTCTTTGTCTCTGTTCATTTCCCCTCCAGATCCGGTCCATGGTCCCCAAACTGTCAACGTGGTGGATGTCAGAGCGCGGCAGCTGACTATACAGTGGGAGACGTTTGGGTATGCAGTGACACGCTGCCACAGCTACAATCTGACGGTACGCACCACTACACACAATCTGTGCCGCGACTATGAACTCAGAAGTGCAGGTTTCGTTTAGTGTACATTCATTTGTTGCCACCATGAGAGCATTAGGTGAACAGTACAAATTGGTGGCACATACAGTACCAGTACCCATTTACTTGAAACATTTAAATACATTTCGGCAAGTGCATTAGATTAATTACAACTTTTAAAGTTCACTGACGTACAACAACAAAGAATATCTTAGTAGAACAAAAGTTGTATGACTGGTGCAGAAATGAGTCCTAAAACCAGAAATGATTTAGTATTTGACTTCTTCCAGTTCCCTCGTCTCGAAGTCAACAGTATTTTGAACTTGAAATAAGATCTATGGTTAACACAAGCCTACAAGAGGTTCACGTTTGGTTCTACGACATAAAATACATCAGAAGTGATCGTTCCTAATAAGTGAGTGAATGAAACTACTGAATGTCATAACGCCAACGCAAGTCCGTCTTTAGCTTAGCGGTGCATTTTTATCGAGGGAAAACCTTTCTATGTTTACTTCCTGGTCGTCTAGTAAGTGAACATATTAAAGTATTGAAGGAGCCAGTAACCTTAGAAATGCTAACACATTTGAATACATTGTCTCTATTCAGACTCTTGAAGCACCACTGCCTCAGGTTCACGTGTGATCTGTAATAATCATTAAGCCTGAATATTAAAATCACAATGTTCTCTTGTTCTTAATGTTCTAAGTGTTCTTGTTTCGTCAGAGCTTTCCAGAGTTTAGTACATCAAGTGAGGGCAGCTCTGCCTTTGTAATCATTGTCTCTAACCAACTCCCAGTGGAATAAAGGTCCTGTCGGCCTCTGCTCCCCAGGTGCAGTACCAGTATGTGTTCAACCAGCAGGAGTTTTCAGCAGAGGAGTTGATCCAGACATCGTCACATTACACTCTGAGGGGACTCCGGCCTTTTGTGGAGGTCAGACTGAGGCTGGTGCTGGCCAACCCCGAAGGCAGCAAGGAGAGCGAGGAGATAGTCAAACAGACAGAGGAGGACGGTGAGTCAGAACATACTCAAATGATGTAACAGCCAACTGTACACAATATATTGATCCAACCTATAACCAGACAGTTCAAGGGAGCTTGAACTACTCCGACTACTCAGTGTCTGGCTCACAGAAAGTCCCTCAGAAAGTCATAACATGCCTGACCATGACAACAGCAGTTGTTTAGAATAAATGGAAGGAGCAATGGCCACCTAAAGTTTATACCGAGACACAAATGATTCACCCAATTCTGTTGCTTTAGAGACTTTTATGGCCTCTTTATTGATCTTGTTTTTGCATTGATTCTGTCTTAGTCAGTGACTAAGTCAGTGCTTCTCAATAAGATATGTTGGCAGCTGTCAAGCAGCATAATCTGGATCATTTTTGCTACATGCCCATCATAAAGTTGACCGATAAAATAAGCAACTCTCTGTAGAAGAATGTGGAAAATCCAGCAACTAAAGGGACAGATCATATTTGTAGGGTTGTCATAAACCTTAAGAAAGCGTGACCCTGCAACATCCATATCTGCACCAATCAACAGCTGCTCTCATCACTGTGCCCTTTGGCTAGAGATCTACACAGGCTGTACTCACATACTTTATTAATGTATCACATACAAAGTACCCAAGGAGTTCAATTGACTTCAAAACAACATTTGAAACTCCTCTTTCCTTTCCAGAGGGCTCCATGTTCCACTAATTCGGAACAGAGAGTTTGCCCCAGCCTCTGCTACTAATAATTCATTGATGCTTTACATTCCTCTCAACAACATGCCCTGCGATAAACTTGAATTACACAAATCCATTCGAGCAATCCTTGATCAGCAGGATCAAAACGTTGTTTTAATGATAGTAAATCTCATCTCTTTCCCACCCTCCTCAGGGCACACTCTTCTGATCTCATGACTAATACCCTCTGAATTTAGCTTCTGGGGAACATCTCGTCTCAGCCTGAAATTCCTACTCTTCACTGGCTGAACACACACATACTGCACGTTTTCTATATTGAGTTAACATGACAGGGGAGAATCGATTGCTTTGGGGGCTGAAGAAAAAAAAGCCTTAATTGTTTTGTGCTTAATTGTTTTTTATTTAACCGTCGTTAATCTCCTGGTTGTAATTCAGTAATTAGGGAACACAACAGCAATTGTTCACACAGAGTCTAATTGCTGTTTGTACGGTAATGGCTTTATAGAGCTGCTGCTCCTGCGGATGAAGCGGCTTCTCCTACACACACACATACTTACTTGTAAAGGTTGTAGATGAAATTGAAGTTTACCTTAAGCTATGCAAATGGGAAACATGATGGATTTTCAATTCAGATATAATACCACTTTTGGATCATGCTTCTCAGGTTTTTAATTGTTTCACTGAAAGCTGCACTTTTAACATTTACTACATATTATAATGCACACACACACAATACACGCAGTACCGTTAACATGTTGAGTGTTTCGCTGTAAAGAATCCTGCATTGTTAGTTTTGTACACATATTATTGTAGAACATTGTGCTAAATTAGGGTTATCAGTTAAGGATTGTCCATGTTTACTTTAAAAACGTTTATTAAGTCTTATTGTCTTGTAGTGTGTTATATGACTTGTGTGCATGTAAATGGTCTACAAAGGCTTAAATCCCAAAGTTCCCTGTGTGGGAGTTTTCTCTCCCACACACAGACAGTATGAGAACATTACAGAGCTTTTTGAACATTAAAGCACAGACACATGTCACAGTAGAGGCACTAAATACATATATGAACCTGAAAATGAGCAATATAAGGCCCCTTTAATGTCTATACACCCAAATGGTATAGCACACATATTTACTGTGATGCTAACAGTATTGTAGACGTACACATGTGAAATGCATGTTGTTCTTCTTTCACACTATTCATTTGTCCATCCATTCCTAGAGACAAAAGACAATGTGAAGAGAATGTGAAGACACACACACACACACACACACACACACCACACACACACACACCACACACACACACACACACACACCACACACACACCACACACAACACACACACACACACACACACACACACACACACACACACACACACACACACATGCCTGAAAGACAAATGTCATGTCCACTCATTGTACACACCAGCCTATTAACCTGAGCATGAACACATAATTGTCAGGTAGCTGTCAGGTCAGCTCAATACATCAGCCAGAACTCTTATGCATCAAATATGTGCCAGAGGAAGTCAGTGTAGCCTTCCTTTACACATTCTGCTCACTAAGAACTATGTTAGATATCAATACATTACATTTTTCATTTAGATGACAATTTTATCCAGAGCAACTTACAAAGCCTTTTACAGAGATCAGATACCATAGGCCATGCCTACGGCCACAGTTTGGGATTCAGTTTGCCCAAGGACCCTTTCACATGTTGAATGCAAACACTGGTGATTGAACCACTAACAGTCTCTGAACCCCCTGAGCCACAGCCGCCCCATAACAGACTGTGTTGCTCAGCAACATAATGCAAAATGCACACCTTTTTTTTGTTATTTGTATCAACAGACTATCATCTAAATGTCCCTGAGCAAACCTTTTAAGATTCCAGCTGCTGCTCCATGGCCCTAGCTGCAATTGTAGTAAACTGAGATTAGTTCCCAATAAATTGGTGTGGATGGGAGAATGTTGGCTTCGAGGAATGGCTTATATAAAACCAAAGTCATCGTCAATATTTTATATTACATTTTTCTTTCCTGATATGACAAGTTGAAATGCAAGCAATGACATGGGTTATGAGAATAATCCAATAAAAACAAGCCCCGAACAAATGTTATCAAAGCTGCCTATAAACTAACTACTCATCAATATTAAATCAACAACTATTTAGCGTGGTTGCCTTTTGACAGTGTAATAAAGATACGTTTTAACTTAAAGATGCCTGATGTAGTTTAAACAAAGAAAGTCATGTTTACAGTCAGTGTAGCTCCCCAATTAGCATATTGTTTAGCGAAAGTCCAACACATATTAATGTATTTTTAAATTAAATTAACGGAGGTTTCTTTTTTCGTTGATACAATTGTGTAATACCATATTTTAGTTGAGTTCATGCTTGGATTTTATTTATTGCTTTGGATCAGCATGTTAGTGAAGAAAACACACTTATATTGTGTTTTAATGTAAGGGCTCTTCATGCCTATTTTCTAGAGAATTAATGATAAAGCCTCACAAAAGAACTAATTAAACTGTGTTATACTTATAATAAAGTAAAACAAAATAAGAGTTAATGTCTTAAATAGCAATACAAACATTAGGCGCTTTGAAAACGCAGTACTTTTCCCCACTTTAGTTCCGATATAGTTCCGAAATGTTGCGTTCACACCAAAAAAATCCGGAACTAAAATGAGTAAATGAGAACCTTTTCACCCCCTTTTCCGTCCCTGCTAGAGAGCAGGGACTTTCGTGGGAGAAAAAGGTTCCTATTTCTGATTGGCTGGGCGGATTCCAAACCACGCCCCGTAAAACTCCAAATAAGTTTTGTGAAGCCGCCATTTTATTATCCTCGCATTAGCATTATTAGCATTAGCCCAGCGCAGAAACGCAGAGAGACTAATTTATGGCAACACAAAAGAAAACATGGGAGCGGTGGAGATGAGGAGGTGTCGGCGTTCTGGCGATTTACTCGGGGACTTCGGGCGGCAGTATACGCCGTGAAGTGGTTTGCAGCCTGCCAGTAAACCCAAAGCAGAAGAAGAAGAAGTGATGTCAGCGCCTTCATTTGCCTCCCCCAGGGACTTATTCCGGTGTGAACCATAGACTGTATAGGTGTGAACGCGATATGTACTTAGTTCATGAGAACTCTTTAGTTAATATAAGTTCTGATGAACCTTTGTGGGAAAAGTACTGCAGTGTGAAAGCGCCTAATGTGTTATGCATGTTGATGCTACCATTTATGAAAACAACAAAATGTATGTTGTTTTCCAGTGTATCCTTTCAGTGGTTACAAATGTTTCAAAGTCAAACAGCAGATATTAAATATAAAAATACTGATCTGTAATCCCTATGTTTGTGTCATGTTTATATCTTTATAAATACCACATTCCTATTAAAGAGCAACGGTCCCCTCACTCAAAGGACATTAACAGTCGTCGAGATGTAATAATCCTTTTATCTTCAGAGCAGTGGGTGATTCTAAGATCACAGTGAAAGAGAAACAACAATCAGATACACCAGCTTTGTTATTTTTCCCTTTATTTCTCAACAGCTGTCACTTTTCCAAAAAAGACAATTCACCAAAGTGCATTTAGTCATAGAAGTGCACTCGTTATGTATGTGCTTTTAATTATTTTCACCGTGTTTAGTATTCTATGATCATTTGCTCTCAAAATTAACAGACAAAGTCGTTTTATGTGGAGCCTTTTTAGTGCTTATTCAGGTTAACATGTTGACACATCATTTTGTACTTAACATTTCAAAGACTGCAAACAAAGAGTGCATCTTTGACTTTTAAAAGCACCTTGTTTGTTGTCAGGTAGCGTTTATGGAGATGACACTGTGATATTTGAATGTTAAAATAGGGAACCACAACATGTTAAATCCAAAGGTTCCACTCATCTGCTTTTTATACAGAGCACCTGCTCATGCTAAAGAGACATTCCTGCTTTAATTTAATACCAAAGTAAATACAGTCTGGTCTTTGATCATAACAATTTATACAAAGCTGCGGTGCAATCCTTAGCAAAAAATCTAAATGTAATCTTAATCCTGTCCACCAGCACTACTAGTAATTCCTTCCCGCTTGCTTTTCATCAAGATGTGTTTATTTGTTCCATGGGAGGATCAACGTCGTCAACAGTGATGAAATCTTGAACAACACCAAAATGGCTCTGTGAACATATTGATACACCGTGGATTATTCCAGAAATGCGTGTAAACATGAGAAAGAAATAGGTATTTTTATCCCAAAATGACATTACATTGATTTAAAAAAAAAGGATAAATCTTAGCTGAGTTTAAAGACGACATATTCTGCTTATTGTCAAGTTAATATTAGTATTTACTATGTAGTGTCTCTACTGTGACATGTCTCCATGCTTTAATGTTCAAAAAGCTCTTTATTTGTCTCACACTGCCTGTGCTGCAGCACCTCTTTTCACCCTCTGTCTGAAACCAGAGCCCAGTCTGCTCTGATTGGTTAGCTGGCCGGCTCTGTTGTGATTGGTCACCTGCTTAGATTTGTCCCACCTATTAGCCTATCATGTAATACTACTAATAATAATAATAATTAATTACATGTTTTATTAGAGAGCTTTTTCAAGTGCTCAAAGCGCTTTATATTACATATTGCACATATTGGCCATGTCACAGTGAATACTGTGGACACTACCCACAGGAGCACATGTGGGTGAAGTGTCTGGCCCCAGGACACAACGGCCCTTGATCTGGTGATCAACGCTCTAGCCCACTGCGCCAACACCATCCTGTTATACAATGTATACGTTGGCCAACCTTGTGTTATATAGTGTCACTACTGTATGTCATGAAGTAAACAAAGGATTCCAATGGAGGGGTTTCAGGCAGGGGCGGGGGCTTAGTTAGGTTATGTTAGGCTTTGCAGACCATTTACATGCAAAATAATTAATATAACACACTACAGGAAAAACGACATAAATTGTTTAATTTAGCATTTTTTAATATCCAGTATTGCTGTTGACGAACGGATTTCAGCTCACAGACACCACCTTTCATATCTTATCTAATACAAACTTCTATTGTGAATCCTATTATTTCAAATAGCCCCCAACATCACTGATAAGCATCACTTCTTAATTGGCTTTTGCTTCAAATGTCTAAACACTTCTAAAGAAACACATCAAACTGCGACAGTATATCCACAGCCAGGTAAACATGGAGAGAAGCACATTAACCGAGCGGGAGAAATGAATGCCAGAGAATAATCACACATATTCATTCCATGCCAGTAAAGACAATTTGAAAGGATTGAGGAATTCAAAAAAGAGAGACAGATGTTAAGATGACATACACACATACTCTAAAGGTGGGTGGGCGGTTAATAAGAAGGCCCTTCATTGTGCAAAGTTAATTAAGTTATGATAAATGTGTTGCAGCTGCTGTTATCTTTTCAATGAAGCCTGTTTTCCTCTGTCTCGGCCTCCAAGGTGCTAAGGAACACACACACACACACACACACACACACACACACACACACACACACACACACACACACACACACAGCAGATTCACAGGTATGTCATGTGAGTCACGATGCATAGTATACACGTACATGCCTAGAGGCTGCACACAGATGTCGGGGTGCACACACTGAGCCATGGAAAGCTTTCACAAGCATTTGCACGTAGCCCCACATAAAGGCACCAAACAGATATCCATTGTGCATCATTAAAGATGAGTACACACCAACACCACACACACACACACACACACACACACACACACACACACACACACACACACACACACACCACACACACACACACACACACACACACACACAGAAGTGAGTGATAAGGTTTTTAATGAAACTGGCAGCATCTAATTACATTTCTTTGTGAGGATAATTTCATATGCTCCACAGGAGAGGGCCCTAATCAACACCATGGCATTACTAATCAAAATAACCTTCTGTAGGTCTAGCTACAACTGCAATTTGTTGTGCAAACCTGTTTTATAGATGACAAAAAATGATCTTTGGCTCCTTGACTGACTAAACATATCTTATCTGGCAGGCAAATGTTGCAAAAAGAAAAACACATGTACCAAACAATTCTAGAAAACACTTAAATGGGATACTATAATGGACACATGTATGCACAAAATAGCAAATGCAAGTACAGAAGTACGCAAATTGCGAAAGAGCAATGGTCTGTAGACAGGATGTGCATCAGACTAAGAACCTCAAAGCCTTTGTCTGTGGTTGTTTCTGTGAAACATTGCGCTCTCATCCACAGTGACCAACAGGGAGTGCATATTTAACCTAACTTCCTGCACAGCCAATAGCAAACACAATAAAAGGTCATATATCCAACCCAGTCTCACGGCATTTCGTGTTCACCAACACGATTTTTAATCTATTGATTCGTGTTCACCAACACGATTTGCCCCTTTTTTTCGTGTTGCACAGCACGATTTTAAAAGCAATGTATTTCTACTGCCTGCAGCACGTCTTTTTCTCCGGTCGGGTCGTGGGAGACCGGAAGCTGTGTGGTTCATAAAAACATGTTCTTACTCAATATCAAGCCACAATTATTGCTTTTATTTTAAATCGTATAATTTCTGACTTTTGTTGCCGTCTGTGAGGAAAATAAATGGGGCTCAGAGCCTCAGAATACGGAAATCTGTATTTTTAAATATTTTTTTCCTTCTAATTTGTTATTCTTTTCAAAATAACACACTGTTATTTACTCACCAATAACACACAATTATCCTTGCTTTTATTTATTGGTTTAATTCCATAATCTCGGGCTCTTTTGGCGTCCGTCAGGAACTGAATTTCAAAATAAAAATAACCGGAACCAGACGTAGGCATTTCGAGCGATTACCCAAGATCCTCAGCTATGGTTTTAAGCTCGCTTATTGGATGTTTTAGCCGCAATGCATGCTGGGATTTGGTGTTTATATGATATGAAATCCGGAAAACATTTTAAAAGAATAAAATAATACTTAATTCTGAGCGCTCTTGCTTTTCTCTTTGAAAGTCATCACATAACGTCATTGTAATACACGGTTCGGCTGCATTGTATATTACAGATCTGCCGTAGTTCTTTATTTATAGAGCCCTGATGAGAAGACCTTTGGAAAAACTGAGAAAATGCCGCCGAAACTGAATACTTGACGTGGATCATAAATATATTCAACAATTAAACAACATCTTCAATTTATCTTCACAGAATACGTCTCCTTGCAGTATCAACACTAATTCGGCTGACTTTTACATTTGATCTAATTCACAGATAGGTTATATTTACACCATAACGGTGCACAGCTGATATAAAAGGACTGTAGTTTTTAAAGATATTACTGATTTTCTTTGAATGTAAGAATGTAAATACTGAGTCTGAAATAGTATAGCAATATGCTGTAAAATTATGTGAAAGCATGCATAAAACTACACATCTTCAGATGTTGTACGAAAACATAATTGTCCTACACTAATAATACAAAGTTATTATGGCTGTGTGTACCTTGTGTGCACCTCCTAGTGGTTAAAGCACGTTATTGAATTATTGTTATATTTGATTAAAAAAATATTAAGAGTAGGCCACATACTTTCATAGGGGGAAAGTATAAATATAGAATGTAAAAAATCAAGAAGATACTATAAGGGATCTCTACAATAAAACAGTTTAGTGCAGAATGTACAAAGATATTAATAGGAGGAGGTGCAAAACAGAAAAACGAATTAACCTTTATTTAAACATTAAATAACAGATTAAGGTCTTCTTTTAAATAAGAAAAAAAACGTTGGGGGTATCTATCTACAGATAAATATTAAGCCTGACAAAGTACTTAACGTCTAATATATTGCTTTCCTGCAATGTTAACTATGTTGAAACACTTATTTTTAACTGATATTATACATATGAATTATACTCTTATGTATGTAGATAGAATAATACATTTTCAGAATATGACAGTTTGATGGTGGAGGTTCACACATATTGATAGATGTCTTGTTGAGGAACCTGTGACCCAAGTGTTTCATTCATTGCATAACTACACCGTAGTTGTGTATATGATATGTCAATAAACCTTTGAAAATCTTGAAAGGGATGTGCAAAATAGCCATAATATACAGTCTTTAATTAACTATTAGTAGAGAATAACGAGTAATGAATATACTTTATTACTCGTTTCCATTCATGTCAATTGCAGATACATGTTTAGTCTTCTCAAGCACCAACTATCAAATATCTCTCCTGATTGTTGGCACTTGACAATCACCTTACCTGAATTTTACTCAGGTGTAACTAAAGTCTGATTTAAGGGTTGTTTATATTTCACATAATTAATTAGAATCTGCAAAGTAACTCAAATAAATGCAGTGGAGTAAAAATACCAGGTTAACCTCTGAATTGTAGTGGAGTAGAATTACAAAGTAACAATGAGCTGTCATGTGGGTATTAATGCTGCGCATTATGGACACAAGCGATTTTCACCCATTTATTAATTATATGTTTTACATTTGATAACACCAATGTGTTTAATACTTGCAACTTCTAATTGTGGGAAAAACGAAAACGTTCAGTAGAGACGTCCAACATTTTGCGAAACACAATAGCCAGCATGTGTAGTTCTGGGGGGGCGTTCGATTCCAGTTTTGGATAGTCTGGAGTGGTTTCGTTCCATTTCACACAGCTGTTTGACGCTCTGCGTAACCTTACGGGACTGTAGTCCTAAACGATAGCTGGGGATTATAGGTAGTGTAGTGTCTTCGGCCATCCTAAACTCAGAAATGTTGACAATCGCAATGACGCTCGAAATGTCCCTTATAGGCCTACGTCTTTTTCCGGTTATTTTTATTTTGAAATTCAGTTCCTGACGGACGCCAAAAAAGCCCGAGATTATGGAATTAAACCAATAAATAAAAGCAAGGATAATTGTGTGTTATTGGTGAGTAAATAACAGTGTGTTATTTTGAAAAGAATAACGAATTAGAAGGAAAAAAAGATTTTAAAAATACAGATTTCCGTATTCTGAGGCTCTGAGCCCCATTTATTTTCCTCACAGACGGCAACAAAAGTCCGAAATTATACGATTTAAAATAAAAGCAATAACTGTGGCTTGATATTGAGTAAGAACATGTTTTTATGAACCACACAGCTTCCGGTCTCCCACGACCCGACCGGAGAAAAAGACGTGCTGCAGGCAGTAGAAATACATTGCTTTTAAAATCGTGCTGTGCAACACGAAAAAAAGGGGCAAATCGTGTTGGTGAACACGAATCAATAGATTAAAAATCGTGTTGGTGAACACGAAATGCCGTGAGACTGGGTTGATATATCATACAATGGTGAGATTCATTCCATCAAGTGTCCAATGGTCAGGAAGATAAGGAGGACAGTGAGGTAGAAAAACAAGAAGTGAAGCCGGACATTCACAAACACACATGTTAACACATCAGTCAGCCCGCCCTCCTGGCACTGTCTGTCTACTTCTCTCTAACATTTAGAACAATTCACACCCCTCAGTGTGCACATGCACTGTTGTGTTCTGGTGTCTAGTGCTACAGTGTACACTTTTTGAGCATGTGTGACCGTTCTTGTGTGTGAATTTGTGTGTTCAACTGTTTGACAGCATCACTCCCTGACAAGGTGTCAGACATCTCTTTGTTAAAATGTGTGAAAGTGTGTATCTTCCCTAAAAACACACACTGACACGCACACACTGTCGTTGCTAGGTAGATTTTGTTATATTGAGTTAACTGTCGGTGTAGAGTAGCAGACCTGTCTACACCGGGCTGTGGGACTTAAAGGGGTGACTTGCACTGTGGCTGGCAGAACAGCTTGGTGCGCCTACAGTATGTACTGTTGAAATCTACATATACTGTATGGACATGTGATATTAAGTATTTCATTTTTATCTTTATATCTTTATCTTACTCTTATTTGAGCTTGTGCATACCATTTACATGCACAACAACTATATAACACACTACAGCAAAGGGAAAACCTGAAAAGTGTAAATGGGCCCCTTTAAACGTACATGACTATCGGTAAAGTGTGTATTCAGTTACACTCAGTCACACCATACAGAAAAAAGTGCTGCATTACAGTTCTTTAAGGAGAGCTACTGAAAGCTTGCATTTTTTCCCGATGCCTTCAAAATGAAAACATGAAAGTTTGTAATTTTTTGATGGGGGAATTCAAAAGGATTTTCATAGTGCTTATCTTTTGAGCAGCATCAACTAAAAGTATAAAGCTGACAGTTTATTCTCAAAGTCACCGTTTCATCAGGTGAGTTTTCCCCTGACAGGACACAGTTAGACCGATGACATTGTAATTAACTTTGACCTCATAGACGTTTTCGTATTAGGTGTTCCATCCTAATGACTTTTATTAAAAAAAATGATTGGCTCACCAGTGTTGGAAAGTAACTAAGAACATTTCTTTTTACTGTTCCTTTACTCCACTACAGTTTAAGGCAAATATTCAACTTTTTACTCCACTACATTCAATTACATATATGGATGGGTATCGTTAAGGTTTTAACGGTACTACTACTTTTATCGATACCGCTTATCGGTCCGGTCTTTTAACGGTACTCTTATCGGTTCTTGTGGAGAGAAAAAACGAGGTAAACTAACTATACAGTATGTTGTATGTCAGCGACTACGAATGGAAATTAGCTCAAATATAAAATCCGGCATATTTACACTTGAAGCATTATTTGTCTAAAGTGTTCATTAATGTGCATTGTCCCTATTCAAATAAACGATTAGATGAAAAATGAAAATAAACAAATTGATAACATTGCTTTTTATTTAAATTAAATACATAATATTTCACATCAAAAGAAACAACAGTGTTTTAACAAATCGTATTCAATAATCTGATGACAGAACTATAAACAGAATAGCTGAAACTTTAACAAAATAAAGAGTAACTCAGTTTCCTCTAATCATTAACCCATGTTTGTATAATGTAGTTAACTCCGTGTGTTGCTGCTAGCATACATAACACCTGACGTGGAAACGTTACTCGTGGATGGGGCTACAGAGCTGCTAGAAAGACGGTCGAACCCGGTGCATTCCTCCGTCTGAATGTGGAGCACTTTTGCTAAATGTGAGGGGGGCAGAGGCAGCAGATCTGGCAGCTTGAATAGAGCGGCAGGTTTAGGAGAATGTGATTGGTTGGTTGTAAGAGGGACGAGGTGCGTCACGTGTTAATGTTAATTGGTACTCGAGCTGACGGCCTAAACTAGCTCGCAGGCTTCGCCCCATTCATCAAAATTAGCAACAGCTTTACCAGCAGCAAAATCAAAACAATGAACACATTATTGAATTACTAATTACAATCCAGTGACATAATATCAATTTTTCAGAAAATGGCCTTTCTGCATAAAGACTACGTTTTGTCCTTTAAGTACATTTGACTTTTAATTCTTTCATACCTCACATTATGAATGCAGGGTTTTTACTTAACTGAGTATTTCTACACTGTATTATTACTACTTTTACTTAAAGGTGGGATATGTAATTTTTTAGAGAATTAAAATTAGCTGTCTTTATTTGTAGAGAGCCAAGCCCCCTCCTGTGTTCGGTGAAGCATTATATGCTTAAAAATCAAATGTAGGATATAAATACAACTAAACTGCAATGATAGCAAAGCTGTGGCTAGTGTTTGTGGGGTAATAAAGTTCAAATGTTCGTCGGGCTGTAGGGTTGGGTATTGTTTGAATTTCCACGATTCTGATTCAGATTCAGATTCCGATTCTACTTTTCGATTCCGGTTCTTAACGGTTCTCAATTCCGATTCTTTGAGGGGCAGGGTAACAACATTATAAATTGCTTCTTCCACCAAAACAATTACATTTATTCGAGAAACTTTTACACAGGTTAGTTTACAGTAATATTCACATTAATCAGTCTGTTGATATTCACTGCTATGTAACTGTAACCTGAGAACCACTGAAGCTACAACAGTCCAACTTTTAAAGGAAACCCGCCCCCCATTTAAAAACAGTTCTTGTTGAGAAAAACAAGCATATCTGCCTTCTCAGGCATACCGGGAAGAAATGTTTGAACATTTGAAAGTAAAATGCTTCAATCTGGTGCACTTTAAGCAGAATTACTAGAGACTAGATCTAGGGGGTACAACTCTAAGCACCCATATGAAAAAGATCGGTTTACATTTTAATAATTAAATAAGTATGTGAACATAACCAGTAACCTACCATAGCCAATAACAAATACATGTAACTTATTTTATTTTTGTTGTTCATTCATATCTTATTTTACTATTTTATTTATGCATATTTTTGTATCTCTCCAGTTTAAAACGATATGTCTGGTTTACTGTCCAATAGTATACATTGGAATGATTTCAAACCTGTTTTATCCCAATAATTATAAAGGAGTGCCTTGGAAATATGTGTTTACATAAATTGTGATCAAAACGTTTGAGACCCACTGAGATAACTTAGACTAAAGTGAACTATCTAAACACTCAGAGTCCTTTACCTCACTGAGCTGTAGTTGTCAGCCTCTCAGTCTGACTGGAGAGGACTCTCCTCCACATCATTGTAGAAACATCTTCTTCTTCCGTTAGAGCAGCTAGCACCAGATGCTAATAACAACAGCGCGTACCGGTGCACCCTCCCTTTCTCCCTCGCTCGCTCCCACGCTCACTCGCACTTTGGCTGTGAGCTGCGGGCGCCAGATAAGCCAACATCCCCCATTGTCATCACTTAAAGCGCCCATCGTACAGGGCAAATGAAAAGTGTAACCGGGATGAAAAGTGTGTTACATTTACTTAATTATGAATGTTGTTACATCAAGGCCGAAAATTAGGATGAGCACCAACGGTCAAAACATTTTATTTTCCTCCCAGAGCTGTCAGCGCGGCGCCTCCACAGATCTGGCGCCCTAGGCGAACATCTATAACGCCAGTGCGATGGGCCCGGATGGGCCGGCCCTGGTCTCAGGTTACGCTGTAGGAAGTACAACGCTACATTTCTGGCGCTGCCGCAGTCATACAGTAGGCTACGGAGAGTGGCGAGAAACATTTCCTCAGGCATCGAAAAGCGGAACCGAAATTCACATGTCTAAATGATGCCGTTGGAATCGAAATGTTGGAACTCGGTACCCAACCCTATTGGGCTGTCACATTGTTGAGAAAATGCTGCATCTCTTGTATTTATTGACATAGAGGAGCCTTATTGTTTACCTTTTTAATATAATTTGTTGTAAGTTTCAATTGCTTTGTTTTCGTGATATTAGCCTGTTTTCCTCTTAAAGTGTAACAGACTGATGCATCTCCACAGATCATCTTAAAAGGCTTCGGAATTCGCCCATTGTAGTTAAAAAAAACTGTAAAAACTAGGGCCCCCAAACAGCATCTTGCATAGGGCCCCCAAAAAGCTAGAAACGGCCCTGCCCTCATTGGTCATGTGCGCGTACGTGTGTGTGTTGGAGGAGGGGCTCTGTAAGGAAGTCTGAAGGACGAGGCAGATTGTTTCCGGTTGTGTACTTTCAAATTATATGTCACTCCAAAATGACACCTTTTAAATGGCAATCAGATGTTTATTTAACAGGTTAACATGGCATCCTTACAGGGTGTTTGGTTAAGGATCTGACTATTTAAATCTCACACATTTTAGCCGAGCAGCTTAACATTACAGCAATATCTGAATTCAGAACTCCTTGTTACAATTATCTCTACAAGAGAATTGCATACCCAGCAGAAGCTCTGGTTATGTGTTGCTGCATTCGTCAGGGAAGTCATTAACTGAACAATTATAATCTACAACATGTGTATGCTATTGCATGACAAGCACACATGTAACTGATGCTCAAAGCAGCCTGTCCTCCTACAAAAAACGACCATATAGGCCGATTGTACTGGCTCCCCGTTTCACACCACATCCATTACAAACTCCTGGTCCTCACTTACAAAGCCCTCCACCATCTGGCCCCCCCTACCTCACTGACCTCCTCATCCTCTACCAACCACCCCGTTCCCTCAGATCCACCTCAGCCGGTTTGCTTTCCATCCCCAAGGCCAAACTCCGGAGCTTCGGGGACAGAGCCTTCTCTGTGGCAGCCCCGAAGCTCTGGAACTCCTTCCCCCAAGAAGACCTCCGTGAGTCTGAGTCCCTCACCCTGTTCCAGTCCCGCCAAAACCCACCTCTTCAACTCTGTATCCATAAGCCCCCCCCCCCCCTCTCCACCAACTTCCTCCTGACTGCTTTTCTGTTTTGTTTCTTTGTTTCTTTTTGGTTTTGTTTTGTTTGTCTACCCTCCCTCCCAAATGTAAAGGGTCTTTGGGTTCAAGAAAAGCGCTATAGAAATATAATTTATTATTATTATTATTATTGTTCATGCCCTTATTATGACTCAGAGACACGTTTTAAAGTGTACTAGAGGTGCTCTAGTGGTCGTGTAAGAAACAACATGCTCCGGAGGGACGTTTATTCACAAATAACCCTCTCTGGAAAATCCTAAATTGTGGAATAGTTTGGTCATTAAAATGCTTTTTGATTCGACTTCTGGCGAGAAGTGTATATTGTACTCTTAGAATCCACGTCCAGTCGATGTGTAGGATCTATAGTTTGATAGATATTACGAAGATGATTTGAGGTCTCGCCAGGATAACGTGTATGCAGCTTCCATGTAAAGTTAGCGTGGGTGAAAACAGTTTTTCCGGTCTCGAAGTTTTCATAATAAAACCGGATATATTCCCCTCCCTGTCAAATGATTACACAGTGATATCTGCATTACTCATCCACTAAAAAACACCAGTTTATCCTTGTTAATTACACAATATTGATTGGTTTAAATTGTGTACAATGCTTTTGTGTTTTTAACCTTCAATTCAGAGAAACAAATAGTTTTTTCAGAATTTAGACACTACAGTTTCCGAAGACACTACACTACCCAGAATCCCCAGCTATCGTTTGGGACTACAACATCCGCCTTGCTTTACAAACCCTGTGATTAGTCATCAAGCCCTGTGATTGGATGTTGGAGTGCGACAAGGTTACGCTGAGCGTCAACAGCTCTTTGAAATGGAATGGAACCACGGCAGACTTTCCAAAACTGGAATTGTTGGCTATACACATGCTGGCTATTGTGTGTTTCGCAACATGTTCTATGGCACGTCTCTTTATAAGATATTAAACTGTGTACACCCTGGAGGTTTAGGGGATACGAAACACAGTGGTGTTATCAAATTTAAAACATATAATTAATAAATGGGTGAATTAATATACCCACATGACACCTAAGGTCAGAAGAGCTTTATTCAACAGCTGGTCTTATGTCTGTGACCCCTCCTGTTGTTCATTGATAAGCCTGAAACATGCACTTGTCAAGGTTCAGAGGCACATTTTGCAAATATGGCAGTAGCCATCGATCATCTTAAGATAAGATAAGATAAGATATACTTTATTGATCCCAAGTTGGGAAATGTTTTTGTTACAGCAGCATACTACTTTTTTCTACTCCACTACAATTCAGAGGTCAACCTGGTATTTTTACTCCACTACATGTATTTTTAGTTACTTTGCAGATTCTGATTAATGATGTGAAATATAAACAACCCTTAAATCAGACTTTAGATACACCTGAGTCAAATTCAGGGAAGGTGATTGTCAAGTGCCAAAATAAACTATGCAATATATTGGACGTTAAGTACTTTGTCAGACTTCATATTTATCTGTGGGTAACCCCAACGTTTTTTTCTTATTCAAAAGAAGACCTTAACTTAAAGTATTGTTTAATGTTTAAATTCAGCCTTATCAGTTTGTCTGTTTTGCTCATCCTCCTGTTAATATCTTTGGACGTCCTGCACTAAACTGTTTTATTGTAGAGATCACTACAGTATCTTCTTGATATTTGATATTCTATATTTCTATCATTGACCCCTATTTTGTATGTAGGCTACTCTTAATATTGAAATGTTTTCATCAAATATAACTTATTCAACAACTACATTCAATAACGTGCTTTAACCACTAGGAGGTGCGGTTTAAAAAACCAGTGGTCTAGTTAATAAAACATAATAATATCAAACATAATATGACTATTCACTTTATTGTGAAATTAAAACAGAACGGTAAAGGGAAATACAGTTTCAGTCTCTCGATGTGAAGCTTATGCATTGTACCATGAACCTGTATAGACCTGTAACAGTCAACTGCATGAGGAGTTGGAAAGGTAGCAAATAATATCTTTAAAAACTACAAAAAAATCCCTTTCTATCAGCTGTGCACCGTTATGGTGTAAATATAGCCTATCTACCAATTGGATCAAATATAAAAGTCAGCCGAATTAGTGTTGATACTGCAAGGAGACGTATTGTGTGAAAATAAATGGAAGATGTTGTTTAATTGCTAATATATTTATGATCCACGTCACGTATTCAGTTTTGGCGGCATCTCTTCCAGTTTGTCAAAAGGTCTTCTGATCAGGGCTCTATAAATAAATATCTACGGCAGATATGTAATATTTAATGCAGCCGAACCGTGTATTACAATGCCGTTATGTGATGACTTCCAAAGAGAAAAGCAAGAACACTCGGAATAAAGTATTATTTTATTTAAAAAAAAAAGTTTTTCCGATTTCATATCATATGAACACCATATCCCGATATCACTGTTAAATAATTTGATCATTGGTTTTATTATGAAAACGTAGAGACCGGAAATACTGTTTTCAACCCGTAACTTTACATGGAGGCTGCCGCATACCTCAAATCATCTTCGTAATATATATCAAACTATAGATCCTATATATCGACTGGACGTGGATTCTAAAAGTACAATATACACTTCTCGCTAGAAATCTAATCAAAAAGTGTTTTAATGGCCAAACTATCCTACAATTTAGGATTTTACAGAGAGGGTTATTTGTGAATAAATCAATCAATCAATCAATGTTTATTTATATAGCCCAATATCAGAAATGTTACATTTGTCTCAGTGGACTTCACAGTTTGTACAGAATATCAGTATGACAATACCCTCTGTCCTTTGACAGAGGGTACAAGGAAAAACCTCCGGAGAAAACCCACAGTTTAAAGGGAAAAATGGGAGAAACCTCAGGGAGAGCAACAGAGGAGGGATCCCTCTCCCAGGACGGACAGACGTGCAATAGATGCCTGTGTAAATTGAAAAGATAATACATTTGCAACATAGGTAGTCCAAATGTTTGGACATGCAAGTGTGTATAATAGGAAGATGAATCCACGAGGATATCCATCCAGGACCTATGATCCAGGACCATAGCCACGACTCAAGATCCAGGGCTCGCGATCCAGGACACAGGACCGCAGGATCATCCATGACTCCGGATCCCGGCGTATATAGACACCAAAAAGAAAGACATTTGGGGAAGCTGGGTTAATCGGAACATGAGAGTACACAGGTATAGACAGAGAGAAGGAAGAAGTAAGATGTCCCCCGACAAACTAAGCCTATATCAGCAAAACTAGGGGCTGAATCTAATCAGCCCTAACTATAAGCTTTATCAAAAAGGAAGGTCTTAAGCGCACTCTTAAAAACGGATAGGCTGTCTGCCGCCCGAACACAAACTGGAAGCTGATTCCACAAATGTGGAGCTTGATAAGAAAAGGCTCTGGCTCCCATTGTACTTTTAGAGACTCTAGGAACAACCAACAACCCTGCATTCTTGGAACGCAGTAGGGTACGCAGTAGGGTATAATGAGTTCTTTAAGGTAAGATGTCGCCTGCCCATTAAGGGCTTTGTAGGCGAGAAGAATAATTTTAAATTCTATCCTGTGTTCTATAGGGAGCCAGTGTAAGGCAGCCAGAACAGGAGTAATGTGGTCCCTTTTCCTAACTCTGGTTAGTACACGAGCTGCAGCATTTTGAATCAGCTGAAGCGACTTGACTGACTTCTTGGTACACCCTGATAATAAAGAGTTACAATAATCCAGCCTTGAAGTAACAAATGCATGGACTAGTTTCTCTGCATCGTTTTGAAGCAAGATATGCCTGATTTTTGCAATGTTACGTAGATGGAAGTAGGCGGTCCTTGAAATTGATTTTATGTGGGCGTTAAAGGATAAATCCTGATCAAATATAACACCAAGATTCCTTACAGTCTCACTGGAGGCCAAATTAATGCCATCCATAGTTAGTATATCTTTAGATAATTTATTTCGTAGATTCTTCGGGCCAAGTACAATAACTTCAGTTTTGGTCGTGTTTAACATCAAAAAGTTTAAGGTCATCCACGTTTTTAAGTCCTTGAGGCAGTCTTGAATTTTATTTAGATGATTAATTGCATCAGGCTTGATTGATAAATATAGTTGAGTATCATCCGCATAACAATGAACATTTACAGAATGATTCCTTATAATATTGCCTAACGGAAGCATATATAATGTGAACAAAATAGGTCCGAGCACTGAACCCTGTGGCACTCCATGGCTAACTTTGGTTTGCGTGGAAGATTCATCGTTGACACGTACAAACTGAGAGCGTTCAGATAGATAGGACCTAAACCAGCCTAAAGCAGTTCCCTGTATGCCAACTAAGTGCTCTAGTCTTTGCAATAAGATATCATGGTCGATAGTATCAAATACAGCACTGAGATCGAACAAACGACCATCTGTAACGTTAGCATTCAGCGGGAGCACTAGATGGCGAAAACTTTAAAACGTAATTATAGGACGTATTTTTAAGCGCTTGAGAAAACGACATATTTGGTCGTAATAAGGGCCTAAACAATTGGCCTATTTGGTCGTATGAGTTGGAGGACTTGTTGGCTCAAAGAGAGAAAGGTACTATTAAATGTCACATTAAATCTGTTTCTCAGGCATGTTTCTTGTAAGCTGAATAGCAATACTCTGGGCATTAGTTCATTTTCAGAGAGTAGCCTGATATATAAAGAGACTTCATCTTTTTAGAATATAAGAAATATCATTGAATACCCTGTCATATTTAATTGTTGGGACCGTCCTTCTTGATAAAATGATATGTCTGGCATGAGCAGCATGTTTTATTCTGCCTTATAGGAGAAAACCCCAAATTAGATTTTCCCTAACTCAATATTGAGAAGGTTACTAGATATTTGAAACTTTTGTTACACTAAACCACAGTATTAGGTGATACAACTCCTTTCTTCTCAGATTCCGTGCACTTTCCTTTTTTTTCACACTTCTTTGATGTATCAAAATATATATATTTATGAATGTTGACGTATAGGAGAATGGCACTTTGGTACAAGATTTCTTTCACACGTCAGTAATTGAGAAACTTACTTGCTGTATTTCATGATGTGTTGCAGGAAAAGTTAGCATCATTACATGTGGAAGTCATTGTTGTAAAATGATAAACTGATGTAGAAAAGTAGAGTATTGTGATGTGAGTGAATCGTTAAGATTTGTAGTCCTTATTAGGATAAAGTCACCGATACAAGCCTTTACACTACAAAGACAAATTGTGTCACCCATCATTCTTTTACTATAAGTGTTGTTATACGGACAGTCAATATTGATGTTACATTTTATTTGAATGTTTTGTCATTGTCCCACAGTGCCTGCCTCAGTGCCGATGGAGTCCCTGCAGAACACGCCCTACGAAGAGAAGATCTTCATGCAGTGGAAAGCTCCCAATGAGACCAACGGAGTCATCACACTGTATGAGGTCAGTCAAAGAGTTCCGACTCACGCTCACTGCACACCATACAAGGTCATGTTACAGATCATTGGTTTGAACCCATACTGGAAAGCTAACTACATATGCAGTGTGTAAGAATTAGAGTGGCTGTGGCAAATTCTAAATACAGAAACATAAGTTATGTGTTAGTCATATGCAAGGTGAAATTGGTAGAAAATCCACTTATATGCAGGACATATATGAACACTCTGGAAATGAGCAGCTGTTCATGAATGCACATTCTTTTGAAAGGAGAGTTGGAAAAGAAAAGAAAGCGGAAGAAAGACTTCTCCCCAGACAGTCCTTGAAACAATGTTTGGGAGTGAGTGAGATAGAGATATATTGCCATTTTGACTTTGTGTATGTGTGTGTGTGTGTGTGTGTGTGTGTGTGTGTGTGTGTGTGTATGTGTGTGTGTGTGTGTGTGGTGTGTGTGTGTGTGTGTGTGTGTGTGTGTGTGTGTGTGTGTGTGGTGTGTGTGTGTGTGTGTGTGTGGGGGGGGTGTGGTTGTAGATGTTTTATTCGGGTTGAAGTTGAGTTGAGCCCTCCATCTAATGAATTATTGACCCATTCTCTGCCTCCTGTCTGCCTCTTATATCACTACATCAAGGAGCTACCTCACACCAAGACCAGGCAGGGCTATTAGTGTGTGTGTGTGTGTGTGTGTGTGTGGTGTGTGTGTGTGTGTGTGTGTGTGTGTGTGTGTGTGTGTGTGTGTGTGTGTGTGTGCGTGCGTGTGCGGTGTGTGGGTTTTTAGCTGGTAAAATGATTAAAAACCGGTAAATTCAAAACCTGCCGGTCAAAATGTCCGGTAATAATTAGGGATGCTCTGATCGATCGGCCGCCGATCATTATCGGCCGATATTCACTCTTAATAGTTTGATCGGTGCTCTATATAAAGGCCGATCAGCAGGGCTGGATCTGATCGATATGGACATAAACGCGAGTGAAGTATAACCAGACGCGAGAGAGAGATCAGAGATCAGATCAGCTGCGGAGTCTGACGGAGACACGCAGCTCTGCATGATCACCTGAAGCTCCGCCCACTGTTTAGTGCGCTGCATGAGATACAGACGGGCTGTCAGGAGAGAGAGGGAGGGAGAGAGGAAAAGAGAGGATCCGTTTCTGCCGTGTTATTATTCAAAGTTAATTTAAATCTACTACAAGTAGTTTGTTTGAATGTAATAATTATGTTGTTTGTTGTTTGGGGAATCATTTATTGAAAAATGGATCTGAACTTTTCGCTCTGTTACGATTATAAACTGAAGCAATATAAAAATGAGCCCCATGAACTGAGTTTTAAACATCAGCATATCTGCTCATAGTCCGGTGATTACCTGCTAACGGAAACTCTGCTACACAACTCTTATTATTATTATTGAAATATGACCGGTAAGTTTCAAATTTGTCCGGTGAAATAAATTATTTCCGGACATTTGACCGGCAAGAAAAAATCCTGGCGGAAACCCTGGTGTGTGTGTGTGTGTGTGTGTGTGTGTGCGTGTGTGCGTGTGTGTGTGTGTGTGTGGTGTGTGTGTGTGTGTGTGTGTGTGTGTGTGTGTGTGTGTGTGTGTGTGTGTGTGTGTGTGTGTGTGTGTGTGTGTGTGTGTGTGTGTGTGTGTGTGTGTGTCTGTGTCTGAAAAAGGGTGAAGTACCAAGCAAAAGGCATGTGTGTTCTTGGTTAAGTTGCTGAGTTTTTGAGTGAGTGTGTGAGAAAGAAAGTGATTTGGCAAGCGATACAACATGTGTGTACGAGACCTAAGTGAAGTACTCAGTGAGAAAGTGTGTTCTGAAGTTTCTGAGTGTGTATGTGTGTGTGCATGGTTTTGAGAAGGGGAATGTGTTAAGTTGGGAATGTGTGGTGGAAATGTGTAAGAAAATGACATCAGTGCTTGAGTAAGTGTGCGTAGTTTGGAAAACCTGAAACATCTTTATAATACTCAATACATCTAGTATCTGTCTATTATTCCTTTCTTTAACAATGGCCATCAATTCAATCAAATAGGTCAATACTGAATTATGAAATCACTAAAGTTTTTGTACGGTGGCCAGCAGAGGCGATAGTAATATAGTAGTAATAGCATGTGCTACAAAGACCCAAAACACTTAACAAAGGAGAAATGCATTGCAATAAAAAATAGTGATGCAAAAATGATGCCAAAACACATGCAAATGAAGAAACATCTTCACCTACTGTAACATACGCAGCGTTTACTAAGACAGCTGCAAATAAAAAAATCTGGAAGAAGCTTAAAACACAATGGAAACGGGGACAGTAAAAAGTGACACACACAGCTGGGACCAGTGTGCTTGTGCTTGTCGACGTTCAGGAATGATGAAGTAGGCCAACTGTCACTGTCGGCAGAGTCTGTTTCATCATTTTAAGTGTTTTCTTAGTATATTTGAAATTACTATGGGAGGCTGTGGCTCAGTGGAATAGTGCGCTGAACTTAGAATCAGGGGATAGCAAGTTCGAGTCCCACTGCAGTCAGCATGTCGTTGTGTCCCTGGGCAAGACACTTCACCCCAAAATGGCTCCTGATGGGATTGCCCACAGTAGTGAATAAGTCGGTTGAATAAGTCGCTTTGGATAAAAGCGACTAACAAGTGACAAGTGACATGTAGTGACTAGGTTAGCTTTAAGAGCTAGCTAGCTTACAACAGATCTTACAATAATATCGGGAGGAATCATGTGATGACATTGTTCAAATAAGTCTTTAAGCCAATACAACTTACATTTGAGGTACGTTTCCAATACTGGTGACAGTTGGCTAACTTTATCATCCCTCAACCGGAACAAGTAAAAGCTGCTCAAGTTACGTCAAGTTGATACATGTTTTCTAAATGCTGCGTGTGTTCAAGTGGATGAAGATGTTTCTTCATGTGTTTCTGAAACTGCAGCGCGTTTCTCCTAATAAACGTGGTTTGGGCGGTTTGTAGGCCACCGTAATTGTTTTAAATAAAATGATGTAAAAAACATTGGAAAAAGTGCAAAAATCTTGCATTTGAGAAGCCAGGAAAAACAAACGTTTGACATTTTATTCAACATATGACTACATTAATTCTTAATCTGAATCTTTTGATTTAGCGGTTCTGAACTCTACTGAACATATTTCAAATGTGTGTTCTTCATATTACTGTATAGCTGCTCTCTTTTACATCATATTCTCCCATCTTCTATCTAATTGCCTCTATTTTCTCCCAAGCCCTCTCTATATCCATCTCCAGTCTCTCGACTCTTTCTGTGCAGCTAAAAGACCACTTAGCACCATCTCTTAGACATCCATTAGAACTCGAACCCAGAGCTTGAAAAAACACTCCTCACAGTTAATAAACCTCTGGGGACCATCATCAGTTTGGCCTTGTTTTGTGTCTGTTTCATTAATGTGGATCTAAGCTCCCTGCCCTCTCTGCCCGGGCGGAGGCGGCACGACTCAGCATCTGTTAAACATATCAGAGCCTCCACACAATGCGCTGCTATTAGAGATAATTACTATAATTGCAGCTATTGACAGGATTAAAGGCATCATCTGCGACATCTAAAGGGCCTCTTGTTGTATGCTATCCTGCTCTGTTGTCTCTTGTGTTCTCTGTTTTTCTCTCCTTCTGTTTCCCTGGCTTTTCAGGATAAAAAACAGATGAATTACACCCAGGACAATGACAGGAAAAGGGGGGGAATATATTGGCGGAGGTGAATAATCTTGAGGAGAGATAAGAGAATGAGAAGAACACAGCGAGAACTGGGAGAGGAGATAAAACGTATTAAGTGGAAATGTGTCCGAAATTAGTAATTCATTCAGAGTGCAATATGATCACTTCATCCCTTGCTTCTGTTACTATAATTGCAGCTAATTACAGGATTAAAGGATACATCTGGGTGAGATCTAAAGGGACCGATCCCCCCCTTACCCTGTCTCCCCTCTCACTCCTTCCTGTCAAATTCATAAATGAGGAAGGATAAATAATGTCTGGGGCGAATAGTAGAGGGAGGGAGTGTGATGGATGGATAGTGGGGACAAACTTGATCAAAACTATATTACTCTGTCTTTTCCATGGATGTAGTAGGGAAGGAAATTATTTTTAAAACGCCATCTTTGTGCTTAATCCTCTGTGAACTTTGTTTTTTGTAATCGTGCCACCAAAATGTTGTGTTATGTCTCATTTTCTTAATTCAAAATTTACCATTTGGATTTAAAGTTAAACGAATAATCTGCTAACAGTAACCAGCAACTTTTGGAGATCAGGTAAAACGTGATAAAACCAGATTAGATTTATTTAACGTTACTGTTATCTTCTTAAATTGGCACGGCGGCTTTAATTGGCACTTCATCGAATCAGTATTTCATTCTTAGCTGACAGTTACCCCCGACAGAGTAGACCTTTCCACCAGCCCCAACACATCGCTGATAAATGATTCCATCTGAACCTCCATTTTCAGGGCCAAGCAGGCGGCATTTTTGTCAAACTGAAAAACCTCATCCAAGATAATGACTGGCACATTTTGGATGAAACGGACATCCTGGCAAGTGGACACAGTGGTTCATTTGAAATCCTTTGTTTCCTGAGCGAAATAGATTAGACAGAATTTGATACAGGATATTCACTCTGATCTTGTTTAACTGGCATGGTGCAGTTTAGTTGCTGGGCAAGCTGTTGGTTGGGATTTAGCTGCATTTAGGGCTTAAAGGTGGGGTAGGTAAGTTTCAGAAACCGGCTCGAGATACACTTTTTGTTATATTCCATGGAATGCTCTTAACATCCCGATAGCAATGAATATCTGAAATGCTTTGACAAAAAATCCATAAAAAAACGTCATCTGTGGAAGCCGTGATACTGTAAAAAGTATAACCAATCCGTTTAGCCTAAACGGATTGGTTATATGACAGTCTGTCAGCCTTCCATCTCGTGCACGCACAAATGTATCTCGTGCCCTCATTGTATCGCGTGCATTGCGCGTTCATATGTGTTGGAGGAGGTGCTCTGTAAGGAAGTCTGAAGGAAGGGGCGGATTCTTTTCGGCTGTGTACTTTCACATTTTAGTGCACTCGAGCCGGTTTCTGAAACTTACCTACCCCACCTTTAAATGTGGGGATTAATAATATTGGTTTACTAAAAACAAAACAAATCAAATGACCAAGATGTCTTGTGATTGAAAACAGAAGAAACTGTGCAAACTTATAATCATTTGTATTAGTATGTTTAGGTTCATGTTAGCTATATAAACAATCAGTTTGTCTATCTAAACAACTGCAACGTTAACTATTGAAAGTAATACTATTAAGTGGAACCTAATATTTTAACTTAATACTATTCCTTTCACCTAACCTAATACAATTATGTTTCATTTGTTGACATAATAAATGTAATTGAAGTCAACGTTTCAGTCAATTCAGTGCGTGCAAAGGATGTTTTTTTAAATCACAGTCTAGTAATATAATACAATATAACTGTGCTCTGCTAGAAGCATATGTATTTGTAGATCAAGCTAAAATAAACGATCAATGCTACTGGATTATTTACCATGAAAGACCCGCTTCTCCCTGCCCTCTCTGACCCCTCAGATAACACACAGATATTGGCAGTCACTGAACTGAGAGCAGACGAGCACACACTGGTGCACACAGATCATAACCTTGTCAATCCCTTCTTTGATTGCCTCATCACACCATCAGGGCATTACAGGTCCGTTCTCTTGGCCAGTTACCCCCCCCGCTGCTCTCTGCAGAGACCTTCCTTAACCCCTGTGAGCCTAACATATGCTGGCAGTAACATCGATTGCAATAAAGCACTGAAGCAAATCATGTCATCACAGTTTTTCTCATTTGGTTTGACAACAAGTCAACGGTTTTCGTGTTTGAACCCAAGTACCAGCTCAAAAGGTGAGGATTTGTCTCAGTGTCTGTTTTCGAGGACATTGATTTTCTCTGTTTAGGATGAATAAAGAAGCTTAGGTTATATTAAACAAATCTACAGTTAAATATGTAACTTGTACTGTCCTGTGCAATGTAGCCTTCTCTTTGGACACACTCCACATCACTTATCAACTTAAACAAAGGGTTAAACGTTCCATATGTGAACACAACTTTTCCCACCAGAAATGGATTGATAGATTGTTAATGATTCCTAATAAAAATGACCAGTGTTAACTTTGTTCTGACATTGGTGGTTCTTCAGCCATATAAATAACCACTGAGCTTTAGTAAAGGCAGAGATCTTGTGATGGTATTCTGCTCAAAAACCTCTAGGGAAACAGCCGACTTTGGTCTGTGTCCTTTCTCATACCAAGGTCAGTGTGGTTTATTTTCTACCAGTTGGCTGATCTTCCTCTAACCTTAACCGAGTTTTAGTAAATGCAACTGAACCTTAATGACCTATTTTGTCAAAGGAAAACTTCAAAGCACTCAACCCTCCAGCTGCTCAATATCCAGCAGCGAGATCAGAGTAAAAAACTCTAAGAATGTTTTGCTGACGAACCCAGGAGCTGTTTAATCCAACAGACTAAACGATAGGCTACTAGTACAGTATGTAGCTATGCTGTTCTGGTGTGGTGGGTGAATAACTCTGAACATTCCTCTTTCCTCAAGAAGGGCCTTTAATCAATCACACAAACCAATACTGACCACCAGTCTGGTATTTAGTTACTCTGTTCCAAGCTGTTGCTTTCTGTAGAAATGGCAGACATATAGTTGCTGCATTCTCTTTTCTTATCACTGGATTCTGAACCAAGGGATGGTTGCTTCTCATTAGGAGGGGAGCTGAGGTGATTTCTCTATTGATTGTGTTGACTGTTTACTGGGTGATAGAAGCGGCTCAGCTCACTTCAGTGCAAACCAGGAAGTTAAAGACACTGCAAAACCCAACAGGGCGTACGGCCACTCAAAAACAGCAAGGATCTTATTATCTGATTTCTGTGCCAACTCGAGCAACTGAAGTTTCATCTGGGAATATCAATGTTTTAAAAGGATGGCCTTATAAATACTCAGAACTTTAAGCTTTCACATTTAAGATAGTTGGAATACATTGTTATGAATGGAAGTACATATATTCAGCTGTATAGCCGATGAAGACTGGCACCTTGGTTATTTGTTGACTGGTATTAATGGCACATCTGGCCCATTACAATGATGTCATGGCTAGATAATTGTATTCATAAAGCACATTTAAAAGATTCAAATAGTAAAACAGCATTGTGAAAACGACAATTAAAAAAAAAAACTCTGAGTGCATGTCTTAAATTCGATAGTTCATTTTCTATGTGTATTTATGTATCTATTTACTCATAAATACTTCAAGTATTGATTTCTTCATTCATTATTGTGTATATTAATAAACAATGCTTTAATTGCAAAGCAAGCTAAGAAGCTTTTTTTTCTATTTGGGGACAGATCTTCAAAAGTCAGTCGTTAAAACTGACTTTAAAAAAACAACATATATATATATATTGTATATTATATTAATAACAATTGAACAATGATTAAACACATGTAACACAGAGGCTCACAATATGGAACATGAGACAGGTTACAGCGGGACAAACAGACACAGGACAGTACGGTCACAGAGAATTGAACAGAGAATGCAGACTGACAGAAAGTCCTTTTTCTGAGGAGTCTTTAAAGGAGTCAATGGAGGGGAAAGGTGTCATTGTTATTGTATTGTAATTGCTGTTTAACATTTATTTTTTAATTAAATAATAAGACACAATGAAATACATTTCGTCTGGTTGAATTGGTGTATTGGAAACCCTGGCAATCAGTGCTGCAGATTCCCGTTCTCTCCCTCTTACCGAGGTCAGCCTTTATTTACTCATGGATCACAGAATGGGCCTTTAACAAAGACCACTACTCTGCTCTGCTGAGAAAAGTGTTTACTGACAAGAAGCTTGTTTGTGGATTTGACCTCAAAGACAAAGACTCAAAGCTTAACACCGTCTCTTACTGAAAGTTCACTTTGAGTCAGACACGAGCACACTCAGACCGCTGATTAAAACTGGCAAGAGAAGATCTCCACAGAGCCTGCAGTACTTGATGTGTGTGTGTGTTTACTACCCTAGCAGATAAAAGACTGAAGGCATACAGCTCGCTCACACACACACACACACACACACACACACACACACACACACACACACACACACACACACACACACACACACACACACACACACACACACACACACACACACACACACACACACACACACACACACACACACACACACACAAGTTTGTTTTTCTTCAAGATCTCAAAGAGCAGAAGAAAAGAGCAACATAGAATCAAAGCTCTGCTGTGTTGCATGTAGAAAGAACGTGGATCAGAAATAATTGTTACTTTTAAAATCCAAAAACAGCGTCAACTGAGAAGCAATCTCATCCCATCTTCCGTCTCCTCACCTTCTTCTTCCTCTGTATTGTTTTCATTTCTGTCAATAATGGACTATATTTAGTGTGGCGTTCAAGTCCTTGAGCTGCTGACCCCATTTACTCTGCCTCTGTGGCCTGCAGGGGAATGGCCTGGTATCACTTACACCTGTGTGTACGTGTGTAATGCAGCCCTGCTTTCCTCTCTTTGTGTCCATGTTAAATATTGATTACAGCCCCGTGTGGTTCAGCCTCCCCAGCACACCAGGAGCTGAGGGAAATGGGCGAAGTGTACTCTAATAATTATAATCAACAGTTCAGTAGGAGATTTGCTCCTCTGGTTGTATTCAGGAAGTCTTTCACCACTTCAGAGAGAAGCTTTTTGTTATGCTGCTACACTATATTGTGTTCTGTTTTTAAGAATGTGCGGGCTTTTATATTCAGAAACAACAAATACACACAATAACAGTTTTGATTAAAAGCAGTGCATTACGTGTTGTGCTTCTAAGGTGCTGGAATCATTTGAAATGTCAAAACTGTCACATCCTGGCCCTGGCTGATCGCCTCACTCCCTCACCTGTGTATTTTCGCTCCCTGTTAATCACCTGCCTGGTCTCAATGAGCCTCAGCTGTCCTAATGATCACTCCTCACCTGTGTGTTTAGTCTGTGCTGTTTCCTTGGTCAGTGCCAGTTCGTCTTGTCTGTATAGCAGAAGGTGCTCCATGTTTCTCTTCTGACGTAAGCTATTGTTCTAGCTGCTTAGCATTTGTACCAACCTAGTTGGTTGTTTTTTTGTTGCTTCTCTAGTAGTTTTCAGCCAACTTAGTTGGTTGTTTTTTGTTACTTCAAGTCAGTACATTTTTTGATCATGGCCTGTTTTATTTGTACCTTTTGGATTAAACGCTTGACTAAAGACCTTATTGCCTGGTTGTGCTCTTGAGTCCTATTTTTGCTCGTGCCCGTACTTGTGCTTGATAAAAACAACTTCACTGGTACGGAATTGGCTAAAGACACTCTTTATCACAATATGACTCGCTAAGAAAATATGATATATTTGTTGTCAACATGGCAAGAATGTCAACGGATGCCAATCAGTTTATGTTAGGATATTCCTTATCTAATAGATGAGAGGAATAATAAATCAAATAATTCCCTTTTTTCCTGCAAATTGGAGAAAATGCATTTAGAAAAGGGATTACAATAAAATATATGGTTATGTACTTTTGTGAGCATTAAACCCATAGTTGTCATAACTCACTCAGATATTTCACTTTTTCGTTTTTACATTGTAGAAATACAAGAAAGTCCTGAATTAAAATCATACGAGAGTGAAGTGTTAGCATCAAAACATACTTAAAGTAATGTACCAAACGTAACAGAACTAATGTTGCAGAATGAGCCAATTCATATTATTTATGTTTTATAGTTATTATACTCATTATAATTACCATGATTATGGTTGCATTATTGTATACCCCACTTCAATGTGGATACTGATTTAAACGTTTGTGTAGATACTTCTTGTGAATTAATCAATGAAGTTGCGAATAATAACAAACTATATCAATACTTTATAATGTATGTTTCCATAATGTTTGATATATAAATATGTTGCTGTAAAGTAACTGACATTATCAAAGAAATCATGTGGAGTTCAAAGAGTGCAAGAATAGTGTAGATGAACATGTATAAACTCAAGTAAAGAAGAAGTACATGGAAATTGTCCTTAAGTATAGTACTCTATAGGTAGGTACATTGTACCTAGTTACTTTCCAACACTGCATACTAACCCACGTAGTTTCACCCATTTCTTCAAAGATGCTATTTTATCCATACACTTTTGATTGGCATACAACCGTTATGATATTGTCACAAACGAGCTGAGGACCAAAATGCAACACGCGGGAAACCAGTGATAGTCGGTAACCAGCTTTATTGAAGGCAATAGGCTGGTAGGAGACAGAACGGCAGATAGTAGGCAAAGGGCTGGTCGGGGACAGGCAAGGGTTCCAGGAGAAAGCAAGACGGGAGGCGCAGGTACAGAACGGTTCAGGGAGCAGGCGAGGCAGGCTGGTCAGGGACAGGCAGGGTCGAAACCGGGAGAGCAATCTGGAGGGTAATGCGGGAAAGACTGGCATGCTGCAAAGTACGATCTGGCACTGAGGTGAAAGTGAAGTGGGCCTAAATACTAATGGAGCTGATGGGTGTAACAGAGTGAGTGAGAGAGAGAGACAGGGTGTGACTACCAGGTGACTAAGGAATGCTAATGCAGAAAATAGGTGAGTGAGAAAGCAGACTGTGACACATATTTTCTTTCTCTTTTATTCTTGAAGGGAACATTTCTTCAGTTGTATAATCGTGTGTTAGTTGTTGCAACTAATTCAAGAATAACCAATCACAGGCAGAACACATCAAGTGTATAAACAACAAGTCATGTTCAAATACATATGAATAAATGAGCAGCAATAAAGTTATCTTTAAACACTTTGAACACAGTGAAGCAAATCTGTCTGCCGGTAGTCAAAGGGAAGAGGATTATACACACACACACACACACACACACACACACACACACACACACACACACACACACACACACACACACACACACACACACACACACACACACACACACACACTATAGTCAGAGAGGATTATCCATCTAGACGCCGATCCCTACCGGTACACCCTCTCACAAACCCACACATGCACACACACGCACACGCAGGATTAACCCCCGAGGCTCTAACCTCTCAGGCATAACAACGTCCTGCCCTGTAGCCAACCAGAGCTCCCCTCCACCCCCTCCAGCCAATCACAGGACCCCTTTTATCCCTACAGTCTAACAAACCAGCCTTTTAAGCGGTGGTTTGCCATAACAGTTATGCCTCCCTTGATATCTTTATCTCTCACATCTTCATTTTCATTTTCTAATATTTCCCCTTATATTTCTCCCTCAGTGCTGAGGCCTGGCCTACCACTGCTGTGTTTATTTCTTTATTTAATATGTATCTCCTTCATGGTCCCAGCAGTACAGCCAGTTCTGCCTCTGTTGAGTTTATTCTTAATATATTTGTATATTACATTTCCACTTTACTAAGTTGCTTTGGGGATAGAGCAATATCAAATCTAAATAAACATTGAATTAGAGAAAGATCGGCCCTTTTGCTTTTTGCTTTCCAAATAGTACTTTTACACACAAAAATTAAGAGTTGTTACATTTGTTGTGATTAGTTACAAATGATGTACAAATGTAGACTCACCCAACCTGAATACAAAATAGTAAACAACAAAAATGAACAAATGACAACAATGAGACTCCTCAACAAGAGAAACAGTTGCTCACAAACTGAGTATTGTGTCTTTTTAAAAAATGTGGACCTTGCTGATACGTTGGAAAAAAGCCAGGAACCTTTCTCTTGTAAATCACTGCCAATCTTTGGTGAATAGCTTGTCAGCAGATGATTTTTAATGTAGGAGTGAGAGCAGAGGAAGCATGCGTGGCCCACATTAGCATCTAGAGGGAGAGTGCTGTTTCTGTCACTCGTCTCCACTCTGCTGGCAGGAAGTTGCTGTGCGGCTGTCAAACAAGTGTCACTCGGATGCGCGTTCGGGCCGTTTCCCGTCAAACTGTCACCACCGGCGGATTCTTTTGCTGTGATTTTCAACGCTTTATCTCTGATCACCTCTTCCAGGGTGGATCTAGTTTCTGTACTCTTTGATACTTTTGATGTGAACTTCGGTCGCAGTTGGCTTCAACTGACAGGAAACAAGCGCTTTCCAAAGCTCTTGTTTCCTGTCAGTTGCTACATTTCATTCCCAGAGCTTACCGTTCCTCCCTCTGGACGGCTGATTTAGCGATTGAGGCCTTTGTTAGCAAGTAACAGCCTGGCTATTTATGAAGCTTGATTATTGTTGAGCTGCTGCGCATCTCTCTTCTTTTCATTTGATATCTGTCTCTTTCTTGTGTGTATTTATCTCAGAGAACAGTACTACGGCCTGGAAAATGTATTTAGTCCTCATCTCGCGCCATCCCTCTGAATGTCTCTGTCTCTCTTTTGTTTGCTTATCAAGAATCAATGGCAATAATAAATGCAGCGTGGCCACACAATATTATCAGACTTTCTGTTGCTATTTATTTCTGCTGTTAGCTTATCTTTGGGAAATTGGAACGTGGTATTGTGTGCACACAATATAGCATTTGACGTCATGGTGGTTTGCCTTTCTATTCACAGTGACCCAGAATGTCTTGACATTTTAAAGACGGGAAGCAGGAGAACAGTCTGTCCCAAATAGAAACTTCTAAAAACAGACATTCTGCAACTTAAGACAATGGGAGCCTACGGAGTTACCGAACAAGGCGGAAGGTACCGGGTTACATGGTGAGGAGAGGAGAAGAGGACAAATAAGTGGTTTTCAAACTATCATTATGTTTCTGATTGTCAAGCCGAGGGTGGGACATACAAAGTGAAGGAGAATTATTAAGCAAGTCATTCTATTAATTCTCTACTTCTGTCCCCGCTCAGTTCTTTCTCTCATTTGGCCTGGGAGCTCAGGCAGCGTAGTGCATGAAGTTGACCTGCTGTCTCAGGCTCTTCATCAGCTGTGTTAAGCATTGAACCCCCTCTTACTTTTGGTCATTCTTTATTATTATACAATTATAACGTTCAGCATTAGAGGGCATGCTAGGTGGTATACAATTGTCTCTTTCATATTGGAAACAGACACCTGCATTTCCCTGCAGGGATTACTAGAGGTTTATTTTAGCAGTGAGCAAGACAGAGCATATCAAAATACATTTCTTAGAGCTGATTTGGTATCTTTGGTCAATTTCATAGTATAGTTATCAAGTCCAACGTTGTATTTAATATCTCTGACTGCAGCACAGTTGCAGTTGAAACCAGCACAGATGAGTCTAGTGACTTCATCTTAAGGCGAGACACGGCAGGCAAAAACATCGTTTTTCAAGTAGGCCTACTGGTCAATTTTGAGATGTTGTGCTATTTTGATTCTCTAACATGTTTTCTTTCAGGCTTTTGGAAGGAAAACGTACAAAATACACATTTAAGTGTTTATTTTACTATAGTTTGTCTATTTGCGTCTGTATATTTCTCCTAAATTCACCAAAAGATGGAATTCTAACGTAACATAAAGTACCGCGACCGCTGTGTGCACCATGTCAACAGAGGTATCGCTGGAAAGCTGTGTCTCTCCTGCACAATCTCATCGGATCCAAATATGGTCATTTCCTTTGTATCAGCAACCAATCGTGAAAGCACAAAGGGGTCTTAAACCAAGAAACGAAATCTCATTGGCTGGTGTCAATTTCTGACAACGTGATTCGTTCAGATGCGTCACGTGGTGTGCTAAAACACTTCCTGGTTAGCTTTCCGATGAAATCTCAAAATGGCAAAAGAACGACGAAAAAAACGTTCACAGAGAAGACGACAACAATTGTCACTTGCACAAAGCAAGGTTATACAAAAAACAAATGACCCCGAACATGAAATACCTTCACGGAGTGCGTCGAGGCGCAAGCTATCATCCAAAGAACAGGAGGGTTTAGCTAGCGCCTCACTGCAATCTTTAAAGGTCGTTTTCTCAAAATGAGTTGTTTCTCCTACTCTGAGTCCGACATTTCCACTTCAGTAGCACGTACATACACCAAACCTTCCAGTTATATTCCTATCAATATTATGAAGGCTTTTACAGAAGGGTTTGTTCATATATCATTCATAGCCTGAATTATACAACATTATATACCTAAAAACATGGCGAAAATTGATATTTTAGGGCTGTTGACAGTATTTTCTGATTTATGGAATGATAAAAAGAGATATCCAATATCCCTTCTGTAAAAGCCTTAGATACTAATATGACTACAAAATGAAACAATAATTTTTAACCTGGCTTTATCCAAAGTTCAGATTTCGATTCCTGAAATGTGTTAAAAATATGTGCATATTTAATGAAATAATGCATAATTTGCATATTTAAACATGCTATTTCAGAAACTTGTAATACAAAAAACAATTGCCTTATTGTAAGTAATTAACTGGAGAAATTTCTAGCTGATACCTTTAAGTTAAAAAAAATTACCCTATTCACCTGGGGTGTCTCGCCTTAACGGAGCGTCCACACAGCAGCGTGCGTTGACGCTTGGAGGTGGGCGTATCTGAAGCTTGGGGATTTTTTGCGAGCAACGCGACCAACAACCAATCACATGAATCTCCCGCCCCCGACATACAAAGCAATAGCAATGTTAAAACGAAGTAAACTGGATATAAAATCCCCAAACAGGCGAAAACCTACCAGTTTCACCCACTGTCTCTGCCACCTCCCTCCATGCCTCGCTCCTCCGGTTTGTATCCCGGTAGATGAACAGAGACTGATCATACAGCACCGGGTGATTCACTACCGCTATAATGAATTTTCCCTCCATTTTTTGGAATATGAGGAAATGACCTGCGTAGTCTCTCCCAGCATACACGCGGTCTGATTGGCTAGCGCTTGTACTGGCAGATTTGCATAAACGCGATTTCATTGGCTGACGCCTCCGTCGAGGCGTCAAAAGTTGAACATTGCTCAACTTTTGAAGCGAGCAACGCCAGCAACGCTCTACGTCGCTTCCCAAAATGCAGTTCGGCTAAAAGTGACGTCACCCCATTCAAAGTGAATGGGCAGAAGCGTTGGAAGCTTCAACGCACGCCGCTGTGTGGACGGGCCGTAAGAGATCATAAAAGGTAGAACAAAGAAAGCACACATGGATGAATGTATTCTTACTTCCTATTTAACAGGTTTTCAGAAGAACCAAAAAAGGCAGTTTTCTCTGTTCTGAGTACAATGCAAGCTGTTACTCCCTTATGATCCGGATCATAGCCAGAAATCCTCCAAACATGCTGGCAGGCCATCAAACACTCACTTAATTGTAGAGTGTCAGTTAAAAGAATGAAGCACCTGAATGCACTGTGTTCTGCCTTTTATTAAGTGCACGAGTGAAGAGCGGATTTTATTGCCGTTAAAGTATAGTGGTGTCAATAAATGATCCTTTTTCAACCCATAATATGGATCATCTTGTTGTTTGTTGTCAGTTTAGGACACATAGGATCACTTTTATCTCATGGATATGTTTTAACATGAATAGCCTTTCCAATTCAAACAATGGATCCTCAGTATATAGAAGAAATAAGACAAAGGTTATATGCGACTAAGTGCCATATAGAGATGACCAATCAAAGGGCAAAACACATTTGCTGATTCGAATATGTAGTAATGTGCAAAACTGGATGGATTATATAGATAATGTTTCACAGTGATTGTCAATTGAACGACACAAGTTAGGGGCAGAAAGTTAAACCAACTCCATTGAGTTATTGGGCTTTCATCTGCTCTGGATGAAAGGCTTACTAAATGCTTCCAAAGTAGAGAGGTGGTCAACAAATGGAAGGTGTATTCAAGTGAATAATAGTAACAAAATAAAACGGAACAGAAAGAACAAACACCTTACACACTTCCTACTTAATTCAACATGACAGAGAACAGCGACACTGAGATTGTGAGGAATGAAGCACAGCCGCAGAGAATAAACAATGGAAAATGACAAAAGTGAATTGAAATAGCATTTCTACAACACCGATCTCACAACGCCGCCTCGTAAACATTGTTTATTTCCATAAAACTTGGCTGCAGCTCAAAATGCTTGCCGTGCACACACACACACACACACACACACACACACACACACACACACACACACACACACACACACACACACACACACACACACACACACACACACACACACACACACACACACACACTGCAGCAGTGGTGTGTTTGATGAAGAGGGCTGCTAGGTAAAAGCTACGGCTTCTAATATTCACCAGCATCAATCTCATGCATGGACAAACAGAGGCAGTGGTAAGTGCAATCACACTTGGGCAAACACACACACGCACGCACGCACACACACACACACACACACACACTTGCATACACACGTACAACATAACAGTGTTTATTGCCTTTCTTTCCAATACGGCACCACTGTAATGGGTTTATTATAACTTGCAATGACAGTTCTAAAAATACACCTTTGAATATTTTTGTTGACAATTGCTTTGTCTTTTTAGACAGACCATAAAGTCTGTAGTTGTCATGTTAATGCTTTGCAGATGTTTTAAGATGTAATGATGATAAAAGTAGGGATGCTCCGATCGAGATCGGCCGATACTCACTCTCTACCGATCGATCTGTGCTCTCTAAACATGCCGATCGCAAGAGCCGATCGCATGACGTAAAATACACGACACTTTTTTCTGTGCGCGGCAAAACAAGCTCGCCAAAATGGCTTCACCGGTCTGGCATTATTTCAAGGTGTCCGAAAATGAAAATAAAATAGCGGAATGCAACGTGTGTGAAGCAGAAATTCTGCAGCTCCGTCCGCTGTGACGGACCGGTGAGAGGAGCGAAACACACACTACGAGTTAGACCTAACACACTTAGCTGTTTGATCTACCTCTGGAACAAGCTAAACTAGCTATAAATATATGTATTCTTCACTGTCGGGTCACTCATTACTGGATCAGTGAGCTCAGTGCTGGAATTGGGCCGGTACTCACCGGTACGCAGTACCGGCACTTCTGGTTCTGACCCATGGAGTACCGGCACTTCTTGCTCAGTACCGGCATGCTGGCGGTACTCCGGTACTCATGCACCGTGCCAGTACTCAACACTCTCCCGCCGTTCTTATTATACATCCATATATATATATACAGCCGCCCGGTACTCAGTAGATGCGTCATGAGGTGCCGAACGGACATTCTCATCGCTCTAACCGCTGGAGTTTCACAGCGGCTGTCAGCTGTTTACTCCTGTCATTCAAACAGAACGGAGAGGGGGCGGGGCTTATCTTCTCCATGTAAATACTGTGGTGGAAACGACTATGTCAAAATTAACCTATTTGACCGTGATTTAATAGTAATACACGTTTCAAAATAATAATAATAATAATGCCGAAGTAACAACATACTGAAAACTGTTAGTAAAACCATGTTTTAATGCTTTACAATTTACATACCTAGATGCACGTGTGTTGTGTTTATGCAGTGCAACTCCCACCCAGTGGGTGGCTATGTAGAGTGATAGAACAGAGCAGGCACGCCCCCGAGAGAAGGAAAGCAAGTCATGTCACAAATTAGCATTTCTAAAATGTTAGCGTGGATTAATAAAAGTGCAAAAAGACAGCGGTTGTCGCCGGAAGAAACTTCAAATACAGAGAATGCTGTGCCTGTGTTGGAAATTGTGTCTGATGGGGAGCTTTCTTTGGTTGATCCTCCTGCTCCAAGTTCTAGTGCATTAGCATTAGCACTAGCTCCGCCGCCTCCTCCAGAGCCTCTAACGTTAGCTGCTGCTGGCTCAACTGCCACCACCAACACCGGGCAAAGCGATGCACCTGACTGCTGGACAACGGACCAGGTGCAATATTTTTGCAAGACCAATGCATGGCTCCTTCTTAAAGATAAGAAGCTAGGATGTCGGATATGCAGAGATGTCAAATCTTTGGGAATACACACTGGACAAGGACTGAAACTGTCAACTGAATGGGGTGAGTGTGCAGTGTCTCATTTCGGTGTTGACAAGGGCAAACAACAAGCTAGCCTGAGAAAAAAAATCAAAGAACATAAAGAATCACAAGCCCATGTAAAAGCTGCTGACATCCTTACATCTGCTTCACGTGAAACTATTCAACATCAAGTGCAGTCTATGCATAAATCTGAATTAGACACCACTATCAGAGTTTTTCGAACGGCATATAAAATTGGCAAACATAGCCGGCCATTCACAGACATGCCAATTGATTTGAATGTACAGAAACTGAATGGGCTGAACGTGGGCAGGGTTTTGCACTCCAATAAAACCTGTGGCGAAATCATCGACCACATAGCTCATGAGCTGAAGAAAAAAAATGGCAAAAGACATTACAGAAAACCAAAGAAAACTCTGTGTTTTGGTCGATGAATCTACCACTATTAGTGGTAAAACGGTGCTTGTTGTGTGTCTACGCTCAGCATTAGCTGATGCTGAGCCCGAAACGTTTTTTTGGGAGCTGATCGAGTTGGATGGAACAACGGCTGATGACATCACAAAGGCGTTAATGGAGTGTCTTGGAAGAGATTTTAACGAGGACTTTTTAGGTCAGTGTTTCGTTTCTTTTGCATGTGATGGGGCTTCAGTCATGCTAGGGAAGAGAACAGGCGTTGCTACCCAGTTGTGTAGTAAATTCCCAAGCCTGTTTGTGTGGCACTGCTCCAATCATCGTCTAGAGCTGGCAGTTGGGGATGTGGTCAAGGAGGTCTCAGGGCTCAATCATTTCCAGATCTTTTTTGACAAACTCTATTCCTTGTTCCATGCCTCCCCCAAAAATCAGAGGCAGTTAGCGCAGTGTGCGCAAGCAGTCGGACAGCGTCTCCTGGTGATAGGGCGTGTTTTGTCCATCCGCTGGGTGGCTTCAAGTGAAAGGAGCGTCAGAGCAGTCTGGGAAAACTACCGAGTGCTTCATGATCACTTCACAAATGCTGCAAACGACACGAGCAGGGATTCCAGAGACAGAGCAAAGTACAAGGGCCTGGATGATGTGCTCACATCTGCAACGTTTGTCAGCAATCTGGGACTGACGTACGATGCGCTCACAGAGCTCAGCGACCTCTCTCGGCAACTCCAAAAAAGAGAGATGACACTGCCTACAGCATATAGGCTCTTAACTCGAGAAATACGAGTTTTTGAATCCATGGTCACCATGCCTGGCCCACACATGACTACAGTTCATACAGCTCTAGCTGAGAAGTCCTTCAAGGGTGTTGCCCTGCGTGAGAATGGCAGGCTTGTACAGATTCATGCAGGTCAGTTTTTCCGCAGTATGGTAGAGAATCTGAGACACAGAATGACTTCCACAACCTCCTCTCATGTCAGCACAAGAGAAATCCCATTACATGGCCGGGAGGCCCGGGACAATCAGCTAATCCAGGACATGAAAGTGGAAGTTGGCCTGAAGAGGAGTTAGACGTACAGTATGGGGACGTAGAGGTGCTACGTTTGTGCGAAGTGCTGAAAGTGGACAGAAGAGAGACTGTTCAGGGCTTTCGCGAATACAAGGAAACCAGGGCATCCCGTACACCTGCTGCCATGGAACCTCTACTGAAAGCAGTCCGAACCATCGCTGTCTCCACTAGTGAGTGTGAGCGGGCATTCAGCTGCATGAACGATATCCTTACTGCAAAAAGGAATGCTCTCTCTGTCAGCCGACTGTCCAGCCTGGTTTTCATTAAATGTAATGGACCATCACTAGGACAGTTCAATCCGGAACAGTATGTGAGGTCCTGGCTGGCAAAGGGAAGGAGAAGTGCTGATGAAAGAGCCTGTCCAGCTCCAGCCCCTGATACTGATGTCCCCAAGGCCTTCTGGAGCCTTTTCTAACAATGTGAAGTATATTGCAAAGCAGCTCACCCAGTGAGAAGACTTTTGGCATAATGTGCCGATTTGTACAGATCCTGGAGATAGAAGGACTTCAGACCAACCAGGGAGTTATCTGATCAGCTTGGTGTTCAATGTAACTCTTTACCATGGCTCAGACTTTGTTACTTGCAGTTACAGTTTCTCATTTTAGATTGTGCAAATTTTGCATTTGTTTTTACATGTTCTTTGTTCATGCTCTTTATCATTTTTCTGAGTTGGAAAGTTAGATTGCATCATAGTTTACTTTATACATATTTGTATTCTTCAGTGGTGAAGTATATTGCAAAGCAGCTCAGCCATGTGAGAAGACTTTTGGCACTTTTTCGTTTTTCGTTTTCTGAGTTGGAAAGTTAGATTGCATTCAAAATGTACAGAAATACTTAATTTTGTTAAAGCTTTTTATAAAAAATGCTTCTGACCAGAGCTTTGTTTCCTTGTCATTAATGTTGAACACCACCAGAGGGGCTCTCACCTGAAAGGTCTCTGCTTCATGTGTCTTCAGCAGAAGATCTAGACTTTGATTGCTATATTTTCAGTTAATATTGACCTTACTGAGCTTTAGCCATATCCGCTGCCTATCATAAAAAATGTTAAGTACAGTGAACCTTTCTAAAATATACAGTAGTAAAGAGACAAACCCACCAGCATTATAGTAGCCAAATTCTTGTTTGTGGGCTGTATATATAAAATTGACTTGAAAAAGTTGCTGATTTTAGAGTACTGGCACCTTTTTCATTCCAATTCAAGCACTGAGTGAGCTGCATGAGATACTGACAGGCTGTCAGGAGAGAGAGGGAGAGAGGAAAAGAGAGCGCTTCCGCTCATTTCTCCCGTGTTATTATCCAAAGTGAATGTAAACTTGAATAATGTACATCATTTGAATGTAATAATTAAGTTGATTGTTGTTTGTGGAAGCTCCAGTGAATGAGCCCCATTAACTGAGTTTTAAACTTGAAGATTTTAAAAGATTTAAACATCACTTTAAATCTTCCATTTAAAGTGATGTTTAAATCTTCCATTTAGGCCCCGCCAACTCGATCGGATCGGCGATCGGTCTGTCACTAATCTCTACAATTACAAGTCCCTCCATACCCTCGCCCCCCCAGTACTTAACAGACCTCCTACATCCCTACACCCCCTCTCGGAGTCTGCGGTCCTCAGACACGGGCCTGCTCTCCATCCCCCGCTCTCGCCTTCATACTGTTGGTGACAGGGCGTTCAGTGTTGCGGCCCCCACCCTCTGGAATGCACTTCCTGCCGAGATCCGGAACGCTGCCTCACTGGACATCTTCAAATCCTCACTGAAAACGCACCTGTTCACCATGGCCTTCGGACCCTAGTCCTTTCCTGGTCCCCCGGCTTCCTTTATTTTATTTTATTTTTTTGTTTGCTCCTCATTGTCTGTTTTGATTTGTCTGTCCACCATGCACAGCGACCTTGGGTCCCGTGAAAGGCGCTTTATAAATTCCATTTATTATTATTATTATATACCTTATTTTTTAAAACGCCCCAACACTCTATGTAACACAATGATCACTATGTACCACTATGTACAGACATCTCTAAATGGTTGACCAATCACAACAGAGCGGCCTCCTAACCAATCAGAGCAAACTGGGCTCTGGTTTCAGACTGAGGGTGAAAAGAGGTGCTGCAGCATGAGAAAAATAAAGAGCTTTTTGAACATTAAAGCATGGAGACATGTCACAGAGAAACAAAATGCAAATATAAGCCTGAGAATGAGCACACTAGGAAGCAGTACTGTGACATTATCTTGAGTTTTTTTTTATCATTTTTTTCATTTTTCATTTTCTTTTTATCATTTTTTTTATCATTTTTTTTGTTATGTTCTTTCCTCTTTAAAAAAAAATCTACGATTAAGCTTTTTTTTTAAACTTTCTTTGACTTACACATGAATTCAATCCTCAGCCCTCCGGTGAGTTATCCCTCACAGACTCGCACTCTATTCCCCAAGATGCACTGCCCCGCTGCGTGCCTGCCTTTTCATTGACCAATAAAACAACCTGAGCTTTATGGCTCTACCAATTCCAATGGAGAGAAGGGAAAAGACAGGGGAAGGAGGGGTAACAAGAGAGACCTGAGCTTTATGACCCAAACTCAAATTGATGTAATAGTGGAGAAATAGAGGGGTGTACCAAAAAAGGTAAACTCAATGGAAAGACTGATAAAACAGTAAGAATGTGTCCATCATATAATATGGAAAGAAAAAGGGAAGAGTGAAAGAGTGAGTGGGTAAAAGCAAGAGAGCGAGAGAGCGTTAAGCCCATAAAAAGATACAGAGCCATTCATGACTTAAAATAACAGCCATCGATGTGCAAAGCAAAACTGCAGCGTAGATGAAATAGATGATATTTTATTGTTCTAGCCCCCAAGTCCCAGTCTGTATAAATAGCTATTGATTTAACGTGTTTTATTCCGCCAGCCAGGTCAACTGTGAGTCCTGGGAGACGTCAGCTGTTCTGTTCTGCACTTTGGACTGCAGACTTCTGTCGGATGAAGGTTTCGTCCCAAGTTCCTCCCAAGCACCTTTAGTTGTCTGTCTGTGTTGTACCCGGGGACTTATTGGAAAGTAAAGAAGATTACTTATAGAATATCTTATATCATTGTTTTACTTTCTTTGCACTAGCAAATAAACAGAAGGAGAATAGAGGAAGACTTTGTATTGTAGAACTTCATTTAAACAAGGCAACTTACTCGCTGAATGAAGCTGCCTTCATATGATAAGCAATTGACTCTTTGCTTACAAGGTTTGGCACAGAGCATTGCCGTAAATAAAGCTAGATTATATCCTACTGTTACTAGGGCTGCTCGATTGAGGCAAAAATCATAATCTCGATTATTTGGGTCAATAATTGATATCACAATTATTAAAAACGATTGTCCATTTACTTTGAAAACATCCATTTATTGAAAAAAGAAATGTGAACAGTATGTTTTTAACAGTTGATTACCCTGAACTTTAAGTATAATTCAACTGAAAAAAATAAATAATAATTACAAAAATAAAAATAAAAATAATCCTTTTATTTCGATTATGTTGTTTTCATAATCGTTGCAAGCCAAAATCGTAATTGCGATTAAAATACGATTAATTGAGCAGCCCTAACTGTTACCCTTTGCTAGTTTACGCCGCTTCATACAGCCGTAATCTGATTGGTTGTGAGTTAAAGTATCAGCTTCAATTGACGTCTAATTTGAACATTGTGCACTCTGAATGCATTACATAATTCACTTTTGCTGAATTTGTTTGTCCAAAGCTCACCTTCATACAAATACTGGAAGGCACGACTGTCCTTCTCAAGGACCGCATGAGCTTCAGCTGCTCCAAATCCTAAGGACAAATATCTTTCATGTATGCACTTTGAGAATAAAGACTTCTCTAATGATGGATTCCTTTATCTTGTTTGCCCTATACCCATCATAGCTCTATACACTCATGTGGAACTAGGGGCCTTGATCTCTTTAGATTATTTTAGCTAGTAGGACAGCCATTTTAATGGCAGCTATTGTGAATCGCCCTCAAGTTCTCTAACACAAAGTTATCCAGAATAACCTCCAACAAAATACCCCAAGCAATGGTTTATGAGTATCAGAAGATACATGAACAAAAGCCTAAGGCAATGAAATGAACTGAAATGCTCATTGAGCTGTTTTATCAAGTGTTTTTAGCTCCTATGAATACAATACAAACACATTACATCTATTAGCACAGATAATTCACCACTGATGCAAAACTTGAATGTAACGTCTGTGAAATCAGACATTAAACACGTTTCCTGGCCACTACCATACCTGTCTGTCTCTGGAACCAGAACATCCACATCTAGTGCAATAGAGGTTTGTTTCCACTGTATCTCACTCCAGTTTCTTTATTCATGTCTTTCTTTTCTTTGCATCTTCAACTTTGGATTTCCTATTGCTTCTTCTTTCTCTCTCTCTAACACACCCTCACACATAGTCACACATTGGCACATCACCACTTCAGCCTGCAGGCCTAGTCAAAGTGAGGCACCCAGCTGTCAGTGCTTTCCATTTGAGTCCGCTAATGGAGAGATGAGGGCCGCCCGACGTCCGTGAGTGTGAAGTCTGAGATCTTCCTCCCACCGCCTCACCGCCACAGATTCACACACTTACCGTACACACACATATTACCTCCAGCCTCCAAGGTGCCCATTTTACACAAACCTCCATCTTAAACACTTGTTATTTCATCAATGGAAACACTGTCTTCAGATATATCCTGGGGCAGGTTGGCCTTTGTGGACTGGCCAGAGAAGGGTGCATCTATCTATTGATAGCTATAATATCCCAGATGATAACCAATACATTTGGATAAGATTGGTGGGGTTGAGAGTAAGATATGTCGTTTTTTGGATATGTTCTGTTTTTGTAAATATACAGTCGTATTGATGCTCCACTCATGCAGGTGGATAAGTATTCTTCTTGGAACTCCTAGTTTGCAGTCAGTGTTGCCCTCACTTTCTGTTATCTCAATAAATCTAACCTGGAAGACAAACAGCAGGACACATGAGCCGATCCAGAGGCTCTAGCCCTGGAAGTTGTTTTTTTCCTTTTGCGTTGGTGGCGGTTTCCGCTCCAGCGAGTGCCTTCTGGTTCATTCATGTTGTCTATCTATGTTTTATCAATTATTTTTCCTTACCTCCCTCACTCATTCTCACCTTGCCTTCACACTTTTTATATCTTGTATTTTTATTTTCAACAGAGGGCTGAATGAAAAACTGAAATGCACTCAGATATGTTGACAGAATAAAACACACATGCTCTATGAAGGGCTAAACTGTGTTTGGGTTTGAATCGCTATGAATGTGTTTGACTCTTTTTGTAATGACTGTCATTCACAATGACTGCTGTGTTTTACTGCGTGTGACTGTTTGTTCTGGTGTTTCCGTGTGCGCAGTCATTGACGGTTGTGCATCGTTGAAACTTGCCAGCAGTAACATCTCGACAGACACTGACAGTTATTTTGAAAGAATGACTATTGAAGTGCCTCTGCCAGTTTAGTGGCCACGGGTCCATTTGCTCAATTTGTTCCAGCCTCAAAGTGGAGACCATGTGGTGAATCACTGACCTGTAGCAAAGGGCCAAACATCACTTCAACTCCAAAATAGATTTTTGTTGAAATGACCATTTAACAGATGTTTGATTAGTTTGTCAGATCAGACAGGAGGTGTTTGGGAGGTCAAACTTGTTTTGAAAAATGTAAATGAAATGGATATAATATTGCACAGAAAGACATGAATATTGTTCAATTCACCAAAGGAGATACAAGAGCTGAGCAGTCATTTGACCTTTAGTTTGTCTCAAAATCTAGTTTAATTATCAAGTGTTAAACATTCTGGCTGTTCAAGAGATTAGGATTGATGAAACTACTGATATAAAGAGTAACTGTGGTATTATTCTTTTAAACCTGAACTTATTTTGGTTCACACTCAACTCTCTTCCATCAGTTGTGGAAAATACTCTGGCCACAAAAGTCCTAACAATGAATTGATTGACCAACAGTGCAAATGAATGGCAACGTTGTAAGGGTTAGGGTTAGGACACTTGTTACACGTTGGCCACAACAACTGTTCATGCCATGGCACTTTACAGATCAATAATAACTGATTGCACCACTTTCAATGTTTTCAGTGCAGCAGAATGGCTTTAGTGGTGCTCTGCCGCACAAAGGTGGATGTTAACGGGCTGCTACAAAGACTTCTTTTCAGAGTCACATGGTTGAGTGAGATATAAAATCAAGTCTTTCTTAAAAACACATACAACTTAAAGAAACATTACATTTTGTACACTATACTATAAGTTGCCAATAACAGAGTAGGTTTATACCAGGTTGTAAGCTCTACTGTAAAAAAAACATTCTATATTATGCACAAAGTTTGTGAAATATTAACTCACATAAATTATATTTACTGCATTATAGCTTATAATTAAACATTAGCTTTGTGAAAACAATGCTTCTGAAGTGACTGCTTCTATGACCAACATTTAGTCAATTGTATTACTTTTACCTTGTAGAGAGCTGATGTACAGAGTTAAGCTTAAATATCTATTAAACTGTTTGTCTCCTCTTTCCTAAAGATTACCTACAAGGCCTTGAGCTCATTTGACCCCAGCGCTGATCTGACAACCCAGAGGGGACGGGTGTTCAAGCTGAGGAACGAGACCCATCATCTGTTCGTAGGCCTCTACCCAGGAACCACGTACTTCTTCACCCTCAAAGCCTCCACCAACAAGGGCTTCGGGCCACCAGTCACCACCCGCATCAGCACCAAGATAGCAGGTACAAATACTTGCATGTGAAATCATTCAGTAAATCATTTGTTATTTGTCTGTCCGTTATTTGGTGGTGACATTTGTTTGATCTTTGCTCTCAAATCAAACCAAGACATTTTGTCGCTTCTTATAAGACACAATCCGATACAGGAGACGCTGGAGGCTTGTTTGGTTGGCCAGGTGCTGGCTTGGTATGTCAGTTTCTCCATGGATGTTCCTTTCTGTCTATTTGTTGTTTGTGTCCTTGTTAGTCTGACTTGTTCCACTACGTTTGTGTCCCTCTGTTGGCACCTGCCTCAGCACATAGCAAATGTGAATGGCACCTCCAAAGAAAAGAAAAACCTTCAACTTTGGTGGCAAGAACTGTAATAGCCCATGTTGAAGCATTTCTTCATTGTGGAACAAGAGGACTCTATTATTTTGTGAAGGGTGTTCCTTGTTGTTCAAATGACAGAATGATTGATTCAAAATAACAACCCTTCACCTTGTTCTTCTTTGTCGTCTCTCTTTGCCCTTTAGTTCTCTTACTCACCCTTCAGACACTTATTCCTCTCTGTCTCTCTTCCTATCTTTTTCTCACTTTTTAAAATGTACCTTTCTCTAATAATCCATTCCTAAATGGCATATCCGATTGCATCTTCTTCACAGGATGTCTTTTATTATTGTTTATTCTTATTGAGGACCTTAAGCTCTAGTTTTTTTTTATCAATACATTTTTATATGTTTTGCCAAAAGTACTCCTTTATACAATCCTAAGTACAACTTTATTAGAGAAGGCGCACTTAACGACTTCTGCATCTATTTGTCAAACATGTTATTTAAAAGTATTTTCAGTCCAACAACATCAGATATCTGTTCCCTTGATAATCCAAAGAGAGTTTATCACTTTCATGTGTAATAATCTCATAACATTACTGCAAGTGTCACTCGATTTAAAGGAAGGATATAAAACAGAGGTAACGGCATACATCTCTGCTGAGCAGACAAGAGATTTTCAACTTGCATATTTCCATGTTAATCCAGTTAAACATATTCAGCCCTGAAACTGCTCTGTGGCCATTTCTTCTTCACTAATTGTACCAGTATATATTTGAAATAAATGCTACACACATCACATTTAACCATTAGGGAAATATATTTTCAAAATATGAATGGCTCCAGAAAATGTGTGAATGAAACCCAAATATGAGCCGTGCTGATGCCCGACTGTCCACTGAGCTACACCACTGAAAGGCTCGGGAAGAAATGGAATAAATGTCATGGGATAATGTCATTATATCCCTACAGATACATTCAAAGATTTCATCAGATTATTGGGATATTTAAAAAAGTAATCATTCTTAGAAGATTTCAAATACATTTTTGCATTACTACTTTTCAGTGAAAAAAGTCTTGAGTCAAAAGTTGAATGTATTTATTGAATGTTTGATGTTAAGGAAATGCAACATTACCGAATATGATAAGGGCCAAATGCAATGTTTTCCTTTGAGACCTGACCAAATGTGATTATTATTATTATTTTTGTTCTGACTTTAATCTCAGAAACAAAACGTTGCTTTTGGTCAGATCTCTAAAGAATATTCACATGTGTCTCTAATCCTTTTCCATACAAAAGTAAAGGAAAGTAATGAAGTTACTTTAATATTGTAATATGTAGATTAGGGAACAGACTACATTTTTTTAAAGTAAAGTAGTGAACTAAATGTAATATAATAATTTAAGAGAACCGCTCAGTGATCAATGTTTGACCACTGAATCCTGACAGTGTGAGGACTGCGGTCTGAGCATGTCATTACTGCTATCTGTCAGCACCTACAGTGATTGTAGCATGACCTTTCCACTGAGCCTCCATTCCTCCATCTTCCCTTCAAATCTTAACGTTGCTAAGAGGCAACAAAAACATAGCACTTCCACACATAACAGAGACGTCTCCCTCCAAATGCCACGTCATCCCCAATCTTCATTATCTCATTCAGAGGGTGAAGGATGAAGATATTTCCGTTAGAGATGGATATACAAACAAGGGGGGGTTGGGCTGTTAATAACCTAAATGCCACACCAATCAGGGAAAAAGTGTTGATGTTTTACTCCGACAGGCACTAATGCTGCACCTTCATTACGAGCGCATGACAAATGTGAACATTAACATATTGAATGTCTTCTGAGTGAAGCATAGATCCATCTTTGAGTCACTAAAATACCCCAGATAGGATCACTGTTGTCAAGTTTGATGATATAATGACAAAACTAAATAACCAAAAAGGTCAGAGCCAGAACAGATTTATCGATGTGATTTTTTAAAGCTTTATATAATATATTGGTCTGTATTTCTATTTCAATGTAGTATTAACTCAAGGATTTGGCATTTGTAAGCAAACAAATCCTCATTTTATTTTCCAATGACTCAAAATAATATGGTATGATTTGCCTTGACATGTAAACATATTTTTTTAATAAACTAACCAGAAAAAGACTGGTGTTACCCACATAGAAATGTTTATATCACTTCTGGTAAATGTGTGGGCGGGGGAAAAACGCAACATCTTGCATGAAACAGCGTCTGAGGGCTTCTTAACATTTAATAAACTATGAATGTGTCATACTCACTTAACGGGAAGAAAACTCAGCTATCAGACAATATTAACCATTTTTAGCAAAACAAAACATAAGGGTAATAGTATACCAAAGGCTCTGAATGAGCCCCGAGCGAAAAAATGCTAACGCACTTAGCACAGAACTCACGTTAAAATACCCTTATTACTGATCAGATCTGCACAAACAAGATATCGATTAGCAAGCTGAGATTCCACAGATTCAGACATATAAGTATCATCACTGAGCGACCAGAACTCACGGCTAAATGACAACCAAATTTAGATTTTTTTTGTGCTAAATCTCTCTAAAAAGGTCAAATGTCACTTGTTTTGCATCAATCTTGATACAGGGTACTTTTTATATGTTATAGTTTGGATTCCTAAAGCTTTTAGTCTACTTTCCCATCATTCAAGGCTGGTTTTCACTCTAAGTAATGTTTTTTTTTTTGACGGACACTATACAGTAATTTACATTTTATCTGAATTTACTTTAAAATAAAAAAAATGGATTGATTCTGACTTTTCTACATCCATTATCATTGCTTTGAGAACAAAGATTATTAATGTACCCCTTTCAGAAGGGAAGATATAGTCAATTGTTCTGGGAATGTCATTTTCGAGCCTGAGGCCTGAAAAACAGGGTTAACAGGTTGTTTCCCTTGTTTCTCCTTTGCATTCCCATGTTGCCCTTTGACATAATGGTCACTTTAGTTTTATAAAACCAACGTTATATCATGTCTATATGCCTTATATACCTTTTTTGAAAGGTACCTGTTAGGTTGAGGGAAATGAGAAGGGTCATTATGTTTCTAACAGCTTTTCCCAACTGATGTTAAACAATCCTATTCTTCAGCTACAGTCAATGATGGTATTTTTGTTTTTATGAAAATGTAAGTAATACGTTCATAATACATTGCTTTTAAATGTTAATTTCTCAAATGTCATTGTATTTCCTTCCCCATTAGCCCCCCTGATGCCAGAGTATGAGTCCGAGGCTCCACTGAACGAGACGGAGACCACCATCACCATCCTGCTGAAGCCCGCCCAATCACGTGGAGCACCCATCACGTAATTTATTTCCTTCTTTTTTTATTTATACTTTTCCCCTCTATTATCCTGTTATCTTCTTTCTCCCCTTAAATGTATTCCTACTCACTTTGTTCCATCTTTTTCATTTATCTCCTCTCCTCTCCTCTCCTCTCCTATCCACTCCACTCCTCTCATCTCCTCTCCTCTTCTATCCACTCCTCTCCTCTCCTTCTCTCCTCTCCTCTCCACTCCTCTCCTCTCCTCTCCTCTCCTATCCACTCCTCTCCTATCCACTCCTCTCATCTCCTCTCCTCTCCTTCTCTCCTCTCCTCTCCTTAACTGTTCTGTCCTCTCCTCTCCTCTCCACCCTCACTTTCTTCTCCCTATTTCCATCCACTTTCCCTACTCTTGTCTTCCTCAAGGGTCTCTTTTAAAGCCATTAACATCACTCACACATATAAGTCCAATTTGTATGCAAAGGCTCTCAAAGAATGGGACACTTTTTTATAGATTTAGCTGTGGCACGTGTTGCCGTTAGTCACTTGCGTCTTGTTGCTATAGCCACAGTTTGATGGAGACTCAAAACAGAAAGTACTTCCTATGTCTGATGGACACTTTGGTTATCATGTCCCTTAAGACTTGAAGCGCCCTGTGGAGAGCTTGTTGGCAGAAAGAGGATAACAACAGTTGTAATGGTTAAAGATCAGGAGGATTTTCACATAATACACAAACAAACATGCGATAGTGATCGTCACGTAAACCCATTAGTGGCATACAATGACTACACAACAACTTGTGTAGTCATTGAAAGTGGTCCTATTCTGCATTTTAGGGTTTTCCCTTTCCTGCAGTGTGTCATATAGGTTTGTGTTCATTGAAATGGTCTGCGAAGGATGAAACCCCAAGTTCCCTGTAAAAGCTTCTCTCCCACCGCTCATGTTAGGGAACCCTAAAATGAGCGTAATATGTCGACTAATAAATAGCCACTCATCATGATTCAAAATTGCATTAGGTGCTTATCAGTCAAATCTACAGAAGTGGTAGTACAAAGCACAGGTTCCTCCTTGATATGAATTACATTTGAAAGAAAAAGAGTGAGGAAATTATATAAAAAGTTAAAACACAGACTGCTACTTAATCCTTCAAGTCTCAGTCCACTGCACTTTTGTTTTAAAATGGACACACGGCTAATTTATTCCACTCTCATTTCAAATGTTTTCAGCCTGCATGTTTTTTAATTAAAAGTTCACTTTGAACATGTGATCTCATCCATTTCATTGGTGTAGGGGAGAACATAATTCTGCCGTTGCCTTTAGGGAAACACAGCTTTGACAAGGGTGTGTGGAGAATATATATCACTTCAATGTAGACTTGGGGAAAGGGATTTGATTAATGTGCGGGTCAATAGTTTTAGTGTTCATTTGTGTAAATCCCATTCCATATCTTGCCGTGTATCACACACATATGGCAAATATAACTCTTGTTGAATTGGGCCGCAGTCCAAAATCTTTGTGTTTATCAGCCTGAGTTAAGCCCCTTTACATGTTTGCTTATTATGTGTGTTTTGTGCAAGTATTACATGTTGTAAGGGTCAACAGATGCATCATGGGGCAGCATGGGAAAGGCATCTGGTTAGTATGCACGCTAATGCTTTTTGCAGGAATTGTTTTTTTTCTTAATTCTGAGAAGATCACAGCATCTCCAGCACTGGAGCTTACATGAGGAAAGTTTACACACATGGCTGAGCTATGAGGAGCAGCTGCTGGGGTTGACACACACACACACACACACACACACACACACACACACACACACACACACACACACACACACACACACACACACACACACACACACACACACACACACAGTGGGGCAAAAAAGTATTTAGTCAGCCACCAATTGTGCAAGTTCTCCCACTTAAAAAGATGAGAGAGGCCTGTAATTTTCATCCTAGGTCATCCTGTCTCTCAACTATGAGACACAGAATGAGAAAAATAAATCCAGAAAATCACTGTCTGATTTTTAAAGAATTTATTTGCAAATTATGGTGGAAAATAAGTATTTGGTCAATAACAAAAGTTCATCTCAATACTTTGTTATATACCCTTTGTTGGCAATGACAGAGGGCAAACGTCATGCATATCTCCTCTAGAGCAGTGATGTTTTGGGGCTGTTGCTGGGCAACACAGACTTTCAACTCCCTCCAAAGATTTTCTATGGGGTTGAGATCTGGAGACTGGCTAGGCCACTCCAGGACCTTGAAATGCTTCTTACGAAGCCACTCCTTCATTGCCCGGGCGGTGTGTTTGGGATCATTGTCATGCTGAAAGACCCAGCCACGTTTCATCTTCAATGCCCTTGCTGATGGAAGGAGGTTGTCACTCAAAATCTCACGATACATGGCCCCATTCATTCTTTCCTTTACGCGGATCAGTCGTCCTGGTCCCTTTGCAGAAAAACAGCCCCAAAGCATGATGTTTCCACCCCCATGTTTCACAGTAGGTTTGGTGTTCTTTGGATGCAACTCAGCATTCTTTCTCCTCCAAACACGTCTAGTTGAGTTTTTACCAAAAAGTTATATTTTGGTTTCATCTGACCATATGACATTCTCCCAATCCTCTTCTGGATCATCTAAATGCTCTCTAGCAAACTTCAGACGGGCCTGGACATGTACTGGCTTAAGCAGGGGGACACGTCTGGCACTGCAGGATTTGAGTCCCTGGCGGCGTAGTGTGTTACTGATGGTAGCCTTTGTTACTTTGGTCCCAGCTCTCTGCAGGTCATTGACTAGGTCCCCCCTGTGTGGTTCTGGGATTTTTGCTCACCGTTCTTGTGATCATTTTGACCCCACAGGGGTGAGATCTTGCGTGGAGCCCCAGATCGAGGGAGATTATCAGTGGTCTTGTATGTCTTCCATTTTCTAATAATTGCTCCCACAGTTGATTTCTTCACACCAAGCTGCTTACCTATTGCAGATTCAGTCTTCCCAGCCTGGTGCAGGTCTACAATTTTGTTTCTGGTGTCCTTTGACAGCTCTTTGGTCTTGGCCATAGTGGAGTTTGGAGTGTGACTGTTTGAGGTTGTGGACAGGTGTCTTTTATACTGATAACGAGTTCAAACAGGTGCCATTAATACAGTTAACAAGTGGAGGACAGAGGAGGCTCTTAAAGAAGAAGTTACAGGTCTTGTTTGTAGGTGACCAAATACTTATTTTACAGAGGAATTTACCAATTCATTCATTAAAAATCCTACAATGTGATTTCCTGGATTCTTTCCCCCCATTCTGTCTCTCATAGTTGAAGTGTACCTAGGATGAAAATTACAGGCCTCTCTCATCGTTTTAAGTGGGAGAACTTGCACAATTGGTGGCTGACTAAATACTTTTTTGCCCCACTGTATGTACATGTATATACACATTTGCACACATGCTCAGATGCATACATCTGTGCTTTCCATCAAACAGCCTTTTGAAGAAATCAAAACCAGTAGACATTTTCTAATTTTCGTTTTTGTATACGCTCACTTAAAATAATGTGCATTTCTCCCTTTATAATAAAAGTATAGGAAATGGATGAATTTCGAGAAAGCATTCTTTAAGAACACCTGTGGTTTCTTTACACATTTGCACATAGGAAAAACATAAATAGACATACAAGTACACACACAATCACACATGGCTGCGCATAGAGTACAAACTAAACTGATGTATATTGATGTACAGAGGTGATCAACGCAAACTCATTACATTACACGTTAGAAATAAAATGACCAAACACATACAAGATTAGGATTGTACACCAACACACATAATGCATTTACGTATTTTACCATCATATAATGCATCCACTGGCCCCAGCCTTTTTACTTCAGACAACAAAGCCACAACTATACTGTCAACAACTATTTAAAGAATTACAAATCGACAGACATGTCTTGATTTAACCAATAAACTTTCTCAAATTTAAAATACCCCTACTTTAAAATATGTTCATTTACAATATGTCTTCACAAAGAAAGACATAATATAACCTGTATTGAAAACCATTCCATAACACACACACACACACACACACACACACACACACACACACACACACACACACACACACACACACACACACACACACACACACACACACACACACACACACACACACACACACACACACACACACACACACACACACACACACACACACACACACACACACACACACACACACACACACACACACACACACACACACACACACACACACACACACACACACACACACACACTCCCTTGTGAAGCCTCAGAAAGCCATTACTTTGAAATGGATATTTCACCAGAAAGGCAGAAACAGTAGAGAGACTCATCTTTGGTCATCAGCAATTATCCTTTATGAAAGCTGCCAAACGGGAGCCAGGGATAATTGGCCGCGGCCCCCTTCACAGAAACATACATTTCCCTAATTGCGTATAATTGTGAAGTGAGTTCTTGGTGTGGAGGACGGAGGTAATTGCGGAGGGCCGCTGCGTCTGTCCTGACCGCTAAAGGAGCCCTCAGCCATTCATGAAGCCTCTCAGAGTGGAACATAAATACAAACACACACATGCAAAAGCCCCCCCCCCCCCAAACACACTCACATGGACATGTACTATTAAGTATATAAATCCACCTCTACCTGTTAGAACAAACACAGGAGCACACCTGCTAGAGCACAACAATACTGTGTATGCACAAATATAAATACTGCCACACACACACACACACACACACACACACACACACACCAAATAAAGACACATCAGGATTTATTCATGAGAATGGAAAACGTGTATGAACATGAGGTTGTCACTTCCTCGCTCACACCCTCATACACACTCTCACAGTAGCATATATTTCTTTTAATTCATAACTTAATGCTGAGTCAGCACTAAAAAGTTATCTGCCATGTACCTTGTTAGAAGTGTATTTGGCATTTTTCTGCAAATTCTCTACGGACCTCAGCACTCTTCTGCTAATGCTTTAATTACCAAATGTTAGTGAGCACTTTGGAAATTAAATATTTTAAAAGATAAATGCTCTTTAGGATCTGGATAATGGGCACAAGTGTAATCGTCAGATCAAACCAATCACTTTTTAGGTGAAAAAGGCTTTATTTAATTAATAATTCACCAGTTTAAGAGTTTAAAGGACAATGGCCTCCAACAAAGACCACCTGTGCCATGCATATTACAACCTTATACATGTGTGCTCCAAATGGAAATGACAAATTGGGAAATAATGTCGCCTAAATAACAGTGAGTAAAACCCATATTTCTCCTTCATATGTCTGGTCGAAGGTATTAATGTAACTGTATTTATGTCTTTCCAGCTCCTACCAGCTTGTTGTGAAGGAGGAGCGCAAGTCAAAGACCCGCCGCGCTGCCTCCGAAGCCCCAGAGTGTTTCTCCGCCCCTGTCAGCTTCCGCAATGCCTCCATCTTGGACTCTCCCTACTACATCGCTGCCGAACTGCCCCCATCCAGCCTCACAGTGGTACAGCCCTTCACTGTGGGAGACAACAAGAGCTACGGAGGTTTCTGGAATCCCCCGCTGTCCCCGGCCAAGAGCTACAGCATCTACTACCAGGCCATGAGCAGAGCCAATGGGGTGAGTCTCAAGCAGCCAATAGTACCTATATTACCACGGGTAATTTGGCCAAATGACACACAAATACATTGGAGTCTACAAAGGCAATATGAATATCTTAAAGCCACCGTTGGCTTAAAGGGGACCTATCATGCAAAATGCACTTTTATACATAAAGATGTGTCCCCGGTGTGTCGGGGAACTCACGCAGCGTCAGTAAATAAAACCCTCTCTCTTTTCCTCCGTACCCAAATCTCTAAAAACGGGGCTACCATGGAGCCGATCCAGATTTGCGTCCGATATGACGTAATATCGGATATGTAGGCTGCCTTTACACCCATGGCACTATCAGAAAAGTTGCTATCAGAAACAATGCCCGACTGTTTTGGACGTAATATGGTCGGTGTTTACATTAGCATCGCTAACACTCAGAGCTAACCTGTACTGGAGAGCATGTGTGTGAAGAAGCAGGAAATAAAAATGAACTCACCTTGTGGTATAACCGGCAAGAGAGAAAGCCTTTGAGCTCCATACTGTTTCAGAGAGAACCCTTGATAATCCATGATATGGCGTTTCATCACGGCAGTATTAGTTTAGACAGTAGCTGCCGGGTCCCGCATGAGCTCAGACCCCTCCTTTTTATTTTTTAAAGCTTTATACCCCAAATCAGCACTTTAGAAACAGGAAGTGAAATAGAGGGATATGAGGCATGGCTAGGATGGGTGATCTGTTTGGTATTTTGAGCAAAACACTTCATAGACATGTGTTTTATATATTTTTATATATCTGAGACCTATGCTATTGCCTAAAAATAGCATGATAGGTGACCTTTAATATTGCATAGTTTAGGTTTATTTAAAAATTATTTTCATGTCAGAAAAGTGGAAAACTAATGGTAGTAGGAAAAGATCCCCTTCAAGCCTGTAGTCTTTGGTGCCCCTGCTGTCTCATTTAATTATGCTAAGTAAATACCTATGCCATCCAATTAAAAATTAATTAAATGACTTTAAGATCTACATAAAGGGGCTTTAAAACTCAGAGGGGAACACCTGGAAACAATATTTCAACGTCTTTATAAGGACCATTTAAAGACAACAGAGAAGCAACCTCTTGCACATTTGGATAGAACTGCTGATAATAGTAGACCAAGAGAATTGCCCCTCAGAAATGATGCTGCCACTTCACTCCTCTTTCATTTGAAAGTTTCAAGAACGTTTTTGCCACGCCCTAATCAGTGATGTCACAGTGGTTGTCTAAGCCCAAGTGATTTAGGTGAGGTTACATTTTCAGACAGAATAGCATCTTGTATTACCATCACAGTGAATGTTATGTCAATTTAAAAAAAGGATAAAACTCCCAGAATCCATCACTCTTTTTGATCCTCTTTATGCATGACCATTAGACCATGTGTAAATATACCAACACCCCACCCACCTCTCCCCTTCTCATAACTCATTCACAAGTTGAACTTGGCTTTTGAAATCTCCATAATATTCTGAACTCCTGCGAGGGTTTTTTAAATTTTCCACTGCCGTTACCACAGTAACTCGGCCCCGACAAGCTGGCAGAGGCCGTGATGTAATATTGTCCTCCAGAAGGCAGATTTCCCATAATGCACTAATACGGTGAAAGACTTTGCACAAGTGGGTGTGAGTTGTGAAAGGGGGTTCGTCATGCATGATGGAACCAGCTTACGTGTGTGAGTATGCATTTAAAAGTGTGTGTGTTTTTAGTTGTGCATGCCAGTTGTGTGAATGTGAGTGCTTTTTAAAATCTGGTCACATAAGAGTACCTTTATTTGATTGGATCTCAGTCAATCCAATCAGTGTGAGGCTTGTTTGGTTCATGGATTGGAGCATCGGGGGGGGGCACTGATGTGCAGCCACTGTAACCCAAATGATTTGATAAGGAAGTCAGGCATAAAGAATGGCCACACATTCATAAACCTCATGAATTTCTGCCAGTAAGTACTTTTTCCTGCACTTGAAAGAGAAACGATTTAATTATTATTATTATTTTTTGTTTTACTTCCCTGCTAATGCAAGTAACATAAGTTATATTTGCTCCTTTGAGAGAGAAATACATTAGATATGTGTGCCAATATCCTCATTTATTTGTTGTGTGCCACGGCCCTTCAAAGAAGAATTCATCATTTAAATAATGTATTGCTTTTAAATGGTATATCTCCATTATATGCTGTCACAGTAACGATATGTGGAAGTGATCTTTTGTCAATCAAGAATTGAAGTTATCTGCAGTTCTCACAACGTCCTGTAATGTGTTTAATTTATTTACTGTCAGTCAGTTTGTGCAATATAGGTAGGCGTCATATTTTATCATTTCAGAGGGACACTCATTAACATTTTAGAAGACTTGGTGGTTTGATGTCGTTTGATCCCATGGATACAAGTATGTTTCCAATTCTCTGCCTGTCTTGGATAATCCTGCTGGTCTCCCCCCCCCCCCTCATTTTAGCTCCACCTGTCCATCAAGGACAGCGTCTCTCCTCCCTCTTACTCTTTCATTTTCTGTCACTTTCTCTCTTGAGAACATTTAGAAGAAATTGTTCTCTCAAACCGCCCACACTGTTGCCTCCGTTTCTCTAACATGAAAGAAAATCCACCTACATTCTCTACATTTTTGTTTTTCTCCCTCCACTCCATTTCCCTCTGTGTGCCCCTCCACCTCAGCTCATCCTCTGTTTTCATTCAACTCATCGATCTTTTGCCAAATTGTTTCTTCAGCTGTTACGGCTGGACGGCGAGGTATACATAGGACCCAAATGCAGCAGCCCGTTGGTTGAATCAAACTCCTTTATTTATGGAAAAGGCCAGGCAAACAAAGTAAAACACAAACTTGTACGAATCCAAATCCATCCAACAACGTCAAGAATCTCACAAAGACTAACAGGAAAAGCAGAACCTAAATGCACACAGGACTAATCAAACAAACCAGACACAGGTGAGGAGGGAGGAGAAAACACAGGGGCACCAGGTGAACACAATCGGGTAATCAGGCAGGAGGGAACACAGACAGGAAGCAACAGGAAGGCGGGGGAGGGGGGTGAATACTTTTCAAACGAAAACAAGAAAACAAAGGCAGATCTAGACAGGACAAAATAAAATATAGCCAGATCGTGACACCAGCTCTATTTCCCCTCCCCCCCATTTCCTACTGGCCTTTCCATTTGCAATCTCTTTTAACTTCCATCATGGCTATTTTCTCTTCCTTTATTTCTTATGCATCTTAAAGTGGACCCTGTTATGCTTTCCTGTAGTGTGTTCTATGTCTCTGTGCCTGTTAGTGGTCTGCAAAGACTCAACTCCCAAAGCTCCCTCCCTCCTTTCTCCTTTCACAATTCTCCCTCCTTCTTATTCATCCTGCTTTTTCTTTAGCCAACTCTCTCTCCCTACCTCCCTGTCTCGCTATCTCTCCCCCCTCTGGGGTGACATCAGTCTGTTGCCAGTCTCTCAATTATCATCATTGTGCCAATTAGGCGACACGCTGCACATTAAAACTGCTCACCAACGGCAATCTTGATTTCTCCCCCGACGTTGTGTCATGTCACTCACACACAGACATACTGCACATACACACACACATTAGAGGCACACACACACACACACACACACACACACACACACACACACACACACACACACACACACACACACACACACACACACACACACACACACACACACACACACACATACACAAATGGAGTGCCTCGGGCTGTAAGTAAGAGAGCAAGCGTGATCAGGGACTTAGGGATGAGGAACGATAGAGAGGGGGAATAGAAATCTAAAAAGAGTGAAAGGGAGATTAAAGAAGATATCATCTTGGAGGCAAAGATGGAGGACTAAGGCGAAAGAGAAATAGTGGGAGATATGCAGGACATGGTTTGCAGAGTGAAAACCAAGAAAGGAAGAATAATTGGATGTGAGGAAAAAAGGGAGAATCCCGATATAATGTCTTTATCATGGTTGCAGAAAAGTTTGAACCAAATGAAATGACATCAAAAGATTGTTTGGCAAGGTTCTTTAGTCAGGTGCAGTCTTATCGTGGAGAACAGGATTCTTTGAACTTCATGGCAGTTTAACAAAGTCCAACAATATAGTAATGGTATGTGGAAGAACATCGACTGTCACTGGAGCCAACTGTTTAAGGTTCAAATGTCGACATACGTTCAGCCTTATATGAGGCTATAGTGATCCCTATGTATTGGAGGCACAGAAAGAAACAGATGAAATACAACAAGGGAAATCCAGGTACAATTCTACAAAGAGCAGACTAAGAGACAGACCAATGAGGCATGGGGAGGGAGGAAAGACACTAAAGTGCAAAAGGAAGTGCTGAGAAAAGTGAATAGAGAGGAGAGACGGAATCGTTGGAGGAGAAACGCATAGGAGGAAGAATGTTGGGAGAAATGGGGCGATAAATGGCACAAAACAAAAGGAAATGGTTGCACCCAGGGAAAAACATGGCCTCCAGCACTGTGAGGAATGCAGCCAGACACCTTTCTTGACAGGTAAAAAGCCTCAGGGGTTGCACAAGGTACTCTGACAAACAACGTCAGTCACACACAAACCCCCCGACACACACACACACACACACACACACACACACACACACACACACACACACACACACACACACACACACACACACACACACACACACACACACACACACACACACACACACACACCAGCAGCCTCAGAGTGCAGATTTAGGTGGATGTAGAAGGGATATTTTACCAACTGAGAGGCAATGTCAATCAATATGCACTCAGCTGACTTGAAAATCCGTGATGCACTTTTATTCTGTCTGTGTGTGTAAGTTTGTCTTTGTCACATTGTGGGCCTCATAACATGTTAGCACAGTGTCAGAAAGGGTGGTCCCCTATTTGTATTTTCTGGTTGGGTTCCCCCACGACGTATGAGGTTATATTTGTCTCAATAATATTTGTGTGAACATGAAAATGATTTGTGTAAATGTGTGATTTGTAAATGTAAAACACCTTCCACAAATGCATTCAAAAGATTTGCAAACTCACAAAAAAAATTGCAAATGTAAAATGGATCTGAAAATACACAAAATGTTTTCACAAAAAAAAAAAGATCTGTGAATTAATTTACAAATAAACAAAAGGAATTTGTGAGTCTCTCTCTAACATTGACAACTTTCGATCAGGCATTTGTGAATCCATTTTGTATTTGTCGACCAAAACTGTGTTTGTGGATCTCAAATCTCGTCTTTTTACACACACAGAGTTTTGAGACAAACTTTCCGCCGGTCTCGGCTAAAATCTGCTCGTGTCACTCGGTTATTTTCAGAAACCACGTGATGGCCCGCTGATGACGACATTTCCGCATTTCACAAGTTTGTCTCAAAACTCTGTGTGTGTAAAAAGACGATCCACAAGCAGAGATTTGAGATCCACAATCGCATTTTTTGTCGACAAATACAAAATGGATTCACAAACGCCTGATCGAAAGTTGTAAATGTTAAAGAGAGACTCACAAATTAATGCTGTTTATTTGTAAACTCATTATAGTATTCACAGATCTTTTTTTGTTTGTTGTAAAAACAGTTTGCGTATTTTCAGATCCGTTTTACATTTGCACATTTCTTTGTGAGTTTGCAAATCTTTTGAATGCATTTGTGGAAGGTGTTTTACATTTTCAAATCACACATTTACACACACATCATTTGTATGTTCACACACATATTATTGAGACAAACATAACCCCATAACAATGCCACTAAGACAATAATATGTGTTTGAGAAGTGTGTGCTGGTCTTGATAGTGAGGCTCACAACTTGTAAGGGTACTTTATTGATCCCAATTTGGAAATGTTTGCGTTGCAGCAGCATACAAAAACAAGGCATTGCACATAAGTAGAAATTAAACAGCATTAAAAAAGTTGAAAATATACAAGTTGACCATGAAGATAACAAATCTATAAACTGTCTCACAAATAAAATAAAACACTATTGAACTGTCAGCGCAGTCTCAGAAAGGGTGGTCTCAAAAGTAGATATTCGTGTCTTGTACTCCCACAATACCACAATGACGTTTGTGTTTAGGGAGTGTGTGTCTGATACATGTGTGTTTGTTTTCATCACGTTGTGTGGCTTACATTATGTTGCCAGAGTTTCAGAAAGGATTGTCCCCAAAATAGTTGTTCCACAAAGACAACTACAAGTTGTTTACTAGAGATATTTTATTTGTGTATATTCTTTAAGACTTTTTGTTACCAGAAAGAGCCGTAAGCTGAACTGAAGTTGTTGAGAAACAAATAGATAGAGTATAAGGACCGATAGTGTGATAGGTTGCTTTGGAACCGAAGCAGCTAATAACAATTTCCAGAAGTCAGAAAGAACACACCAATGGTTTGAAATCTTGCCTGTCAGTCAGAACACTGACCCTCTGACTGCCTGGTGATACGAGAGAAAGATAGAGGCAAAGAGCCGCGAAGATGGGAAGATAGATAGACGCAGAGAGACCGCTCACCCACACAGCAGCTGCATCTCCCATACACACTTAGTATTCCCGTCAGGCTCGACAAAGTTAACTACTACACACAGAGACACACACACACTGTGTCTCCAGTGTCTCCACCGTAAACAACTCCCCTCCTCTCGTCTACCAGCCTCTCTGGGTAGAGGCAGGGCAATACATTGGCCTTACATTTATTAACTTTGCTTCTCGCAACCTCTTGAGGTTTAACCCATTAGCATGCGCGAAGACGAGGCAGCACTCTTCCCAGTGTTAACCCTGAGCAGCCAGTCCTCTAAATGGACTGTAAATAGCCACGATAGGGCCACTTTTGAGGAAACACAAGTCACTGGTGCTCTGGGAACTGATCGTATACCCATGGTGGCTATTTGTAAGATATACACTACACTTACAATGGCAATCTCTGACAGGCCTATTACTCCTGAGACCTTAAGGGATTTGTTATCCCAGTTATTCTTTCATTACATATGTACGTCGGTTTGTGTTCACAGAAGCAAACTGTTAGATATGGTCAATTACTGAATATGAACATCAGGTATATGCACGCCTATTAGCCTACTATTGATGTAGTTTACAAAACATGGTACTGTATGTCTCTTTTTCAAGGTGCAATATTGTAATCGTTCATGCAAAATCCTTACATATGACCTTTTTTAATTGGTGAATCAGCAAAATGTGTGGAAGCAATGGGTCTCAACAAAGACTTCAGTCATTCGGTAGACATTCAACTGTAGGTTCCTACAATCAAATGATGCATTTATGATTAAAGACAGAGAGAGAATAAGATAAAGAAAACGATAAAGCAGACGGACAGGTATTTAGTTAGCCCTTCATACAGACAGACAGAGATGGAGTGGAAGCAGGTGTGTTTAGTCTTGTGGAGAGATCCAGCCTAGAGGCTCACACCATCCATCATCCACTAACATTCATCTTCCCTGCTCTTTAACGTCACTTTAAAGCCAGCTCCATTCACACACACACATACCCAGGCAAGCACAACGAAAGGTGCATCTGTAGAAACAAAATGAAAACTTATACTATTTTATGACAAAGTGAAAGAAACTCATTTAGCCACAGTATTTTTGAAACACTGAACAATAAACTTTACTCACTTTGCCTCCAGTTTTCTATGTGTCTCGAAAATATCTTCTGACGATTTGACACTGCAGGTTGATGTCACATTACAGTGACATTGTTCATCAATTAACATCATCAGTTTTGAGCATTGTAAGTTGATTTTATGGCTATCCTCTCGTGTGTGTGTGTGTGTGTGTGTGTGTGTGTGTGTGTGTGTGTGTGTGTGTGTGTGTGTGTGTGTGTGTGTGTGTGTGTGTGTGTGTGTCTTTCACATGCCGGACTAGCCACCAATTTGTCATGACCAGGCTGAGAACCACAACAAAGAACAGGATATAGCCAGAGTCAAACCAAAGAGTGCAAATGTAATAGAACTAGTGCTGGGGGGAAACGATTATTTTGAAAACCGATTAATCGGGCGATTATTTGATCGATTAGTCGACTAATCTAACGATTATTGTTCTGTTGTTCAATTCATAAAAAACGTAATGTAAAAAAAACGTAATGTAAAAAAAAAATGTTTCACGATACTGTGTCTCAGGGGATCTTAATATTTAAGAACCTATTAATGTGTTATACCAGATTAACGGAAATAATCTCAGCTAATTGACGATACAAACCATGTTTACCAAAACAAAACACAAGTCTCATAAGAAGCATCTAAATGACCCCTGAGCGAAAAATGCTAACGGACATTGGCACAGAACTCAAGATAAAAGTACCCTTATTACTTATCGTAGCTGCACATACAATATATCCGATTAAAGCTGAGACTCCACAGATTATGTAGGTATATAGTATCATCACTGAGTGATCCGGACTCGCGACAGGGGAAGCAAATACAGTCATCACAACACGTACCTTCACAGAGCTTCTAGGGAGATCGTCTCACCACCGTAATCTGATCAAAAGACGTGTTCAATGGCATTCAAATGAGAAAAAACGCGGCTGAATCGGTTAATCCATAGGTTCTTAACGTCTATGTATAAAAAAATGATTGAATTTATAATCCATAATTCCATTTTATGTAAAAAATCGGAGAGCAAATGCTAGCTGCTAATGGTAGCCACCACAGCTAGCTGCTGCTTCTGCTAGGCTATGCAGCAGTCTCAGTGAGATATACATATATAAATATCTTTGCGTTTTGGACTAACTTTAAAATATTCCCATGCTTTTGAAGACCTAGGGCGAGATGTTTTCGTTTGGGGGCTTCGTGCGCAATCCTGTGAGGAGGAGGTGGTAGCCGTTTCAGTCTCCATTGTGTTTGAAGTGCGATTGCGAACTGCTTGTTGCTTTGGGTGACCCACGTGTGTGTAGCGACGCGTCGACGCGGAAATATGTCGTCGACGATATTTTGAAGTCCGACGCGTCGCTACAGCACTAAATAGAACAGAACATTAGTTATTTGAAACAACAAACAACTAAGACACCGCTCCCACAGGGAAGAGAGACCATGAGAGACTGGGCTGGCCGTCGGCTCTAAAGGCCACTAATGGCCCGTTTCCAATACAGGCCTCGCTCGGCCTCGCTCGGTTTGGTTAGGCCTTATTAGGCCCGGCTCACTTTAATGCTGCGCTTCCATTACAGTTTAGGAACTGGGGCAGTTACTATAGTAACGCAGTGTAGGCGGAGCCGTGACGTCATCTTCAATGAGAGCCCCAGAAAAACAACACAGCCGTTAGCTCTTAGCACTCAGAGCTCACAGCTCTTCATATCTGTTCAGAAACTAGACAAAAGTACAAACCACAGACTGTCTGTGTCATGGCGAATACAGTCGCTGGTTTATTAATGTCTGTATAGGCCGTTGTTGTGAGTGTGGACGGTCGGAGCATATATAACGTTAGCTTAGCCAAGCTCCATTTAGAAAACACGCATTTTAAAAAGGGTTTTTCGCCTGCCGTCTGTCTGCAGACTTGTCAAAGCATTAATTCATGGTTTTTACTAACCGGTATCAGTATGTTGTTACTTCGGCATCATTTTGAAACGTGTATTACAATTAAATCACGGTCAAATATGTTCATCTTGTTGTAGTTGTAGCCCCCTTGCCAGCGATTCTCTCTCTAGTTTAGCATACTCAGCCCGACTCAGCCTGGTTGTTCCTGGCCCTAGAACCACGATTTAGTCGGGCCAGAAAAAAGGTGAAAAAGTAGCCCCGGGCCAAAACTAGGCCAAGTGGAAACGCAACTAAAAACGGGCCCCGCACGGCTCGGCACGCTTAAAGCGAGCTACCCGCTGCAGTGGAAACGCGCCATAAGAGACTGCCATGTGGTCCGAGTTGCTCGATGATAAGGCCACACCTAACAGGCCCTGAGGGGAACACACAAACACAACAGACACGCAACAACAGGCCCTGCTAAACTGGGAGGGCAGTCGCAATAAGATAAGATATGATAGACCTTTATCGATCCCCGTTGGGAAATTCAGGTTTGAAAGCGGCAAAAGGATAAGAGTGAAACACAGGACAGAACAGATAAGAATCCACACAAGTATAATAAGAACAACAATTAGAGTACACATGTTAAATACAGTACCTCATATAACACCAATATGAGGTGAAACACTGATCACTGAATGTACACATAAACAGGTATGAGTGAAGGTATTGTGCAGAAGCATCATAAGCGTTACACTGTTGCTTTTTAACTCAATTCCTTAGAGAATATTCATATTCTACTGTCATCTCTGATATCAAAATACAACTTAAAATAGGCCTTGTAGAATATTTCAACTCTTTAAACAGGTAATTTTGTTTCCATGTCGTCAAAAAATAAAGATGAATGTAATATGATCTTAAATGGCATAAGCAGAAAATAAATGTACATTAGCAGTCCCTTGGAAGGGATTTTGTTCAAAAGCCAAAGTGACAGGCGTCAGTGTCGGCAGCTGCTGCAGTAATCATCTTTGATGAAGACAAATGGCCCAACATGTGACGGAGGCCAATCTGCGACTGACAAGCCCGTTAGATACGTACACTTACTGGTGACAGCCCGTCATGGAGGAAGAAAAGAGGAAAAGACAGGAGCAGTGAATGAGTGAAAAGAGCTGGAATAAAGAAAAGCACACGCCTCTTCAGGAGGTGGCAGGCCATCAGAAAGAGAATGACAGAAATGGTGGAACCACTGGAACCTGAAAGTGGCATCAACACAAAAATGGAGGGCAATGGAAACACAGAAAGAACTAGACGATCATAGAGAAATATGTTATGACCTGGCCTGATTTAGTGATTTGCAGGTCAAAAAGCATGTTCATTTTACATTCACTTTACGTGTACGTGTACACACTATGTACATGTATACTTAAACAACGGTGTTAATTGTGTGTCCATACTTTCTATATAAGCGTCTATGTATACAGGATAAATGATCTAATAACACAATAGGTTATTGATCTTAATATTAAGAATGTTTTGTACACATGTGTTTTGAGACTAATCAAGCTGGTCATTGTATTGCATCAAAGGAAAACATAAGAAACTAATAACACGGCCCCATGGCCTCATTGATCATCTTTAAAGACTAGCGTGTGGATTATCTAAGCCTTTAGTCCATATTGGTTTAGCATGTTTTGCCCCATTAACCACAGATTGTATATTCTTTAAGTTATTTCTGACCATTATCTTAACCGTCCCATATGATTTGAAACGATTACCGTATTTTCCGGACTATAAGTCAAAAAAATTGTCGTTAAGAGAAAAAAGACGTGTATAAGTCGCTTCAGTGTATAAGTCGCATTTATCCAACTGAAGTCTTCATCCTCTGTGCCGCTGTTAAACACTTCCGCCCGCTCCGGTGTGGATGAAGCAGCATGTCCTGCTCCGGGCTGTCCTCAGACTCTCCATCAGAATCAGCTCCGATTAGACCTTTCTGAATCCCGACAGGATGGTGTCGGTCGTCACTGAAGCCCATGCTGTGTCCATCCATCCCACAACATCCTGGAAAGTTACGTGACGCATCCTCCCCGTTCTTATTATACATCCATGAGCCTCCCGGTCGCCGTTACTTTTTGTTTCTTCTTCGGTGGTACAGCAGTTTTCAGTTGTCACGATTGGCCGTAGTTTGAGCGCAGTCAGACAAAATTCAACATATAAGTCGCTTTTGGAGTATAAGTCGCAGGACCAGCCAGACAGGTAAAGAAAACGCGACTTATAGTCCGGAAAATACGGTACATGGATTCAAGGCATTTGTTAACCTGTTAATACAGTGTATTAACAATTTGCTTAAAGACTGTGTCTGTCTTTCTTTTCTCTCTCCAGGAAACCAAAATCAACTGTGTCCACCTGGCTAACAAAGGTATGAGCACCCTTCCATTGATACTCAGCTTGCTCTTATTGTACAGACAAAATCATATTACTTATATGTCTAATTAAACCTAATAGCGAATTAACCCCCGGATTAGTGTCAGAATGTTGTATTAGATGAGATAAACACACACACATACCCACAGGTAAACCCACAGACTCTAGGCCAGACTACTCCACATTCTTACCATGTGATCCTGCATGATACCGTTGCATTGCATTCTCTCCCTCCATCTCTTTTCTCCTAATCTGTCTCCTTCATTGCCCTCCTCTGTTGCACATTATCCCACTTTTTCATCAATCCTGCTCTCTCTTTTTTGATCTCATCCTGCATCCGTGTTGCTCATCAGTGTATAAAGTGGAACATCAGGGCCATTACATACCGATTGACCGCCTTCATTAAACCCGATGGATGGAGGCTCAAGCGTTAGCCCCAGAACCCATTTCATCCTATTCTGTTTTGCTTTCCCCATGTCTCCCATCTGTATTTGCTGCTCATCTCCGGCAAATACATCAATTTGTGTGCCAGGCAATGTGCTTCGAAAGCTTTTCAGCTCGCTATTGATTTTCCTCACCTCGTCTCTTTTTTCTATTTTATTTTTTCATCTGCATCAAACATTGATTTGATTTTTCCTCATCTTCTTTCTCTGTTCTGTGTCTCTCGCTCACTTATTATTTCTCGTCTGCATCAAGCATTTTATTGCTCATCATACATCACTTCTTTATGTCTTGCTCTATCCAATCACCAGGCTGTGTTTTTCTGAGTGGAAAGTATTGTTGGTGGACGTCTACAGTGTGTAGACCCTGCTTTGTGTCCGTCTGCATGTGTGTGTGCTTGGAAAAAGACATGCTTTTAACTTTGTGGCTGTCTTTCATATGACAAAATGCTAACTTCTTAAGCTCTAAATCTACTAGAAATCTAGTTTTTGTAAGTTTTTGATATGTGGGAGGCGCTTTGAGGCAATACAGATGGCTTATTTAGCAAATGACTAGTATACCCAATGTATTGCTGAAATCTGCTACTTACTCACTACAGCAGCTGATAATTACCACTTTTCAAATGCAGCAGCAAAATTAGCTTGAGCACTGTTTGGTTACAAAATCAAAATCAGTAATTTGGGAATAATTAAGGTTTTGCCAAATGCGCATCTTTCAGAGGCAGAGAATATCAGTTTAATTAACAGTAAGAAGCACATGCTTTTGGCCAGGTTAGAAACCTTTTAGGTTAACAGTAAAAATAATAGGGAGATAACATTTGATATCATGTCCTGCCCTGTTACTTAAAAAAAACTTTCATATTTGATTTAGATTGAACTTTCATTTTCAAGTAGCCTAAGCCATGTTAGCTTATATTACGCTATGTGAGTCTTTGGGCTGCTAAGATGATAATAATGTGCTACCATCTGTGTATACCAGTACCAAGGCTACAGTAAGGCAAGGGTAGTCTACTTTTACAGCACATTTCAACACAAGCCAATTCAAAGGGCTTTACAAAAACATAAAAAGCATTAGATGTACTGGACATTCAAATGGGTGGTGTCAATTGATCCGACAACATTTCAACCACTGTTTTAAATCAGTACATACTCATTAAATTGTGGGTAACCAAAGCAACAAACTTCTATTTGACGCTGCTTTGCCAAATCAAAACGCACAATAAAACAGGCCCAACCATACATGTATCAAAAGTTCAAATGTTTCCTTAATTGCTCATTATAAAAATGTGTTCACACACACAGAGATTTCCTGATTAAGAACATGACTCTAGGAACTAAACTGTTGCAACGCCATAGTTTGATCTAGCAGTAGACTTGATCATGTATTACTGATTATTTGCAATTCCTTACTGTCTACCTAGCTTAACCAATTGAATTAAATCATTGAGATTACTTCTAGACTCTGCATCTGAGAAATAATAGTAGAATATAAAGATGTTATATTGACCTTTTCTTTAATGGCTAATGGTTGACTACAACCCTGTCACCATTCAAGCCATGTACAACTAAATGAAGCCACATCATTGCCTCAATATATGATATTTGCTAAAGCTACTTTAACCTTTTTTGATCTGATTTCCACTGATCAGATTTTGTCCCTGGGTCATCTGAACGTTTGCAGCTGAACCCAGAAGGCCAGATTGTGTCTTTACTCCCACTTTGCCAAGCCACAAAGTTCACATTTGTATTCTTTCAACCATCACCTCATTTATTCCCTCCTACCTTTATTTTTGATTAACCCGTCAAGCCAGGCTGACACACTCAACACACTCAAATGTTAACCCCCCTACACCACATCTGCCTTCACTGACTCACTCCTTGGAAAAACATTTTCACCACCAACACATTTATTAGGTAATGGGCCAGTCAAGAAGCTAGTGACGTTTATGTCCTGGCAACAATCATATCCCACTTCACATCTTGAGTGCTAGTTGTAATTGATTCTAATGTTCTAGTGCTGTCTCTCACCACTGCAATTTCTTTCTCCTCTAAGACAGATTGTGCAATTGAAAAGAGCTAAACCTTGATGAAATGCATAAAGAAAAGCTATACGTCCTTTTTTCTTAGACTTTTTCTTCTTTCTTTTCTTTTTCTGTTGTTTGTTTTCTCTCCCTCCCTCTCTCTCTCTCATGCTGTCTGGCGGGGACGTGCGGCCCTTGGCCTTAGTGGTAATAGGTAGGGGACAAATAACAACGCCGTACATTCTAGTCATCCCAAGCGAAGGTGATTATTGCTTCATAGGCAGAATATGTTCTTCCCTATGTTATATTCTTCATCACAGTACAACCATGAACACAAACAAAACCCTGTTTCATATTGGTTGTCCCCCTCCTTTCCCCCCTCCCTTTGATTCTTGAATTTTATCAGTTTTTGCCTCTTTTTTTTTGTTTCTCCTTCTCATCACCATCTTACTGCATTTGTTTGCATGTCTGCTTCGCTTCAAGTGTTGCTGGCTGTGTTTGAACCTCTTCTCTCTCTGCCTTGCATACACACAAGCACAAACACACAGTGTGAAACCATGCTGTGTCATGCTTAGTTATTAGCCTGAATATGACGACATTAAGAATTGTATACTTCTTATAAAAGGGAAGTACTGCAAATCAATCAACAAGAAAACATGAGACTATGATCTTAAATTGTCTTTGGATCCTTGTTATCTCTGGGAGAGACTTAAATGACTATACACAAGCCATTTACTGTAAGCATGGTTTCATTCTTGCATGTTTGATAATCCATGAGTGATTTGTAAAAACAGAAACATATGGCGGATGTGAAAACAATGGCTGATGGTGATTCCCTGTAAATAGCATTAATAGTTACACCCCTTCACACATAGACACCCAACATGCCTATGAGTGATTTGCTTTCACTTCTCTGTCTTAGTTTTTCCTCACTAATATGGTGTTTGTCATTAGAATGAATTTAAAATAGTTTGAGATACACATGCGTACACGTAACAATGTGACATTTTGAAAGGCCAACAATGTTACTCTAATACCCACTTTCAGGGGGTTGATTTAAACACAAATGTGTCCTTGTTGACACACTGCACCTTCACATTATATTCCTTGATGGACATTTCAAATGACTTGTTTCATCCATTGGAGGTTTGGTGGAAGCCAAATCTCGAGTGGCACCAAAAGTTAAGTAATATGGATAATTCCCCCCTTAAACACTTATCTGAACTGTTTATGTGTGATTTTCACTCCTTTGTGAGGGCACATATTCAATGTGTATTGTTTATATAGTGGATTGACCCCAAATGCGGGGTTTTGCCCTTAACTGAACTCATTCATACAACGAAAAATACACTGAACCAAAATCAACTGTTTTCTTTCGTTATGTGTTTTAGAAAGGGTTGGCCTGACATCTTAAAGAAAATACGCTTCATGTTTATTCCTCTCAATATTCATCAGGGTGATATTTAAACATTTGACCTTCATCGCCATACTGTACTGTAAGGCATTTTAATACATACATGGGTACATTCTAAAATAAGATATCAAACCTTTGACAGATGTGACACCAACATTGGAATTCACCAATTCCTGAAAAATATTTAAGATCACAAGACCTTATGAAAATAAAACGAGTGGACAATCTTAGCCTCCACATGTTATTAAAACAGAGAAGCAAACAACTGGATTGTATTGTGCAATGCAAATGCAGTATGTGTCAGCAGAATATGAATGTCATTCAATACAACAATCATAATGTTGACTTAAACACTATGAACACAACAGGGAATCTGTCAACAGCAAGAATACTCGTAAACTGCTGTCACAGTTCTTTGTCAATAATATGAGATGACTTCACATGAATACAATAACACGTATTGTCCTGAGGGAAATTGAGGTTGAAGACCCAGCACAAAGAATTATGCACAACTCCAGACAATAGTGAAACCCTATATTGTATTTATATGAACCACGGTCGCTTACCTCAATGCAGATGCAAGCAAAACAATCTCTGGCCGCAATACAATGGCATTTCATTGAAATGCTAAGAACCGTACAGATACTTTTTATAACAATGATTTCACAAATTAAGACATGATATGATTGCATTAATTGTGTTTAGTTTTCTACACTCACTATTTGGTAATAGTCCTGGATAGAACTTACTCTGTAAGTAACATACACCACTTGTCTTTTTCACCTTGTCCATTCTCACTCAGCACTTTAGACCTAAGCCATTGAGAGTAGCTACTGTAACTCACTCTTTAACACACTCGATATAGACTAAACCCATTACAGGTTACATGAATTGGTTCTACTTTGACACTCTGAGATTGAGACACTTTCAGTTCAATCAGTATTATCAGTTAATTAGAAAGTGGAATTTGTTGGAGCTTGTTCCCCCTCAGCAGCCTGTAAGCTCTCCAAAAGTGTTACATGGGCGATAAACAGTACAAATACGAAAGATAGTTGTGTAAAATACATTATATTTTGACTCAATACAACCCTTAACATTTTTGACCAGAACAGATTGATTTGAATGTGAAACAAACGCAGCCCGGCTTTTATACCAGTCTTCTTCTGTGCGGTGCTAGTCCCACTTTGTTCATCTGCTCTGCTTCAGTCACATTGTCTCATCTCCATTAAATAATTGTATAAAAGCCAAAAATCCGCCGTCAGTTTGTACAGCAATGCCTTAAAACATACTTATATTCTGTACCATGTTGATATGACTTCAGAATAGTATCCTGAACAAAAACAATTGCAGATGTTCTGATTGAACATTCACTCAATTCTGTATTTTTCCATAACCAGTTAAGCCCTGCCTGTTTATCAGGTTTCAGGCTAGAAAATAACACTAACACAACAAATGATATATCTTCACTTCTAAAAGGGGTAAATTAATAATTATTTTTTCTCAAAGCAAGGTTACATCTGTGAGTTGGATGTAGAAGTGTCAGAATCAATATAGATTTGTTTTATTTTAAAAAAAAACTTTACTTATAGTGAAAACCACCCTTGCATGATGGGTTAGTAGACTAAAAGCTTTAGGAATCCAAACTATAACATATAGTAAGTACCCTGTATCAAGATTGATGCAAAACAAGTGAAATTTGACCTTTTTAGAGAGATTTAGAAAAATAAAGTCTAAGCGGACTCACCTCTGGGTAATTTGGGAACCATCGGTTCCATTTGAACTTTTTCACTGTAAAAATCATTTTATTACTTTGAATTATCACTATAGGTATTCATTCCATCCAAATACAACTGTTGTGAAAAAAATAAAAAATAAAACATAGGCCTACTCTGCACCGAAAATCACTCCTCGCTCCCTTATTACTTATCCTAGCTGCACATCCAACACATTGTTTATGATCGCAAAGAGACACAGAATCTAACGGTGCCCACCGCAACACTGAAAGATACAAACTCGCGACGTTATCAACAAAAACGTACATCAAAACAAGTGGTACTAACATGCGCTAGGCTAACAATGACTTACCTTCCTCGTTGTCTGGTCTAAACTGGTCTTCAATGGCATTACAACGATAAAAACGATGATGTAGTTAATCCATATATTAATATCCAATGGGGCTGTGTCCCCTTTGAAATGTTCTGATAATCTATAAGCAATAAAACTGCAATTCCGTTATCTGCTGTCCGCTCTGTGCTCCGTGCGCTCTGGGTCCTGCTGCATTTCCTGCTTCGTTACGTTGTAAACAATAAATGAAGTCGGCTGCGTAATGTACTTAAGCTGACTGGCATTCTTTATACTTTACGCAGGACCATATCTCTGGAACCCATTGGTCGATTCGTGTGATTTACACCTTTTTCTTAACCATCAGAACCAATAGAATCGATGGGCAGTTCCCAAATCTACGTAAACATTACCATAGCGGGCGTAATAGAGAAGCAAACGAAGCATATCTGAAAGTGCAAGCCTGGACGGCAATACTTTATACCGAGTATATTGCCATAAATATGATGATTGATTATCAGTAAAAAAGTATACGTGACACAAAGACATTGGATTAACCTTGAGATGCGTTTTTATTCCGTTGAACACAACTATTGATCACAAATCAAAAAAGGTAAGACGTAATTATTGTAATATTTTTGGAACCGGATGTTGTTTACTTTCTCTTTTCTGGCTGATAGCTCCAGGAATTCGAGGTCGGACAGTGATGACATTACATGTGTGGAATCTGTGGAGTCTCAGCTTTAAATCGTATATCTTGTTTGTGCAGTTAAGATAGTAATAAGGGCATGTATACCGTGTGTTGTGTATACAAAAGCGTTAGCATTAGTTAGCATTTTTTCGCCCAATGCTAATTCAAAGGCTTGGTATTACTCTTGTGTTTTTTTTAGCTAACAATTGTTCTTATTGTCAGTTAGCGGAGTTTCTTACCTTTAAAAGGGTATGAAACATTAATAGTTTCATAAATGTTAAGAAGCCCTGAGACATGTGAGAAAAAAAAAACTGTGGGAGGGGTCCACTGGGGGGACCTTCGGGCTTAACTGGATAATGTCATGGCAGTAATACAATCTTGCTAAAGTCAGAAAGCTATCACGATTGGCTGAGAACATAGCAATTACAATAATAATATAGTTTACTGTTTCTCAAATATCAATGATAATATTGGCATCCATGTCCTTTAAAATATAATTTAACCATGTATGAGCTATACTAAGACAGACATGAGTAATGTGATTGAAGCACTGATATTTCTTAGCCAGAGCATTTCTTTAGTTGTATGTTTCTACAGGCTGAAGGTGACATTGTGGCAAAAGTGCAGCAGAAAGCATGCATTAATAAGTGATACTTCTCCATCTGCAGTGTTAGTATGCCCTGCTCGTGTTCGGGAGCATCAAACCCATCCCTTGTCATCCATACACTTGTATTATATGTCAACTGCAATTCCCATAACCATTAGTCCTGAGGTGGATTATAATTGGTGTACAGAGTTGTGTTGTAACTGACTCTGGCGCTGTGCAATGCTGATGCAACATGTGGATTCCTATCTGTGTGTGTGTGTGTGTGTGTGTGTGTGTGTGTGTGTGTGTGTGTGTGTGTGTGTGTGTGTGTGTGTGTGTGTGTGTGTGTGTATGTGTGTGTGTGTGTGTGTGTGTGTGTGTGTTTGTGTGTTTGTGTGTTTGTGTGATGGGAGTGCGTGACTGAACTGCAAAATTGAAACGTTGAAGGAAAGAGATCTGAATGATCTTCTACCTCACACACAAACACATAAACTCCGTTTGCTCACTGAATTTGCAACAGATTGAGTCAGACTATAAAACTGAAACAGTCTACTCGTGGGTGTGTATATGTCTTTGATGTGACAGAGCACAATACTAGAGGTGGAAATAACATTATTGTTTTAAGGAAAAGTAGCAATACTAATTTGTAAAAACACTGTCACAAGATAAGTGCTGCAGCACCCCTCTGTCTGAAACCAGAGCCCAGTCTGCTCTGATTGGTTGGCTGGCCGGCTCTGTTGTGATGGATCAACCAAACAAAGGGGTATCTTCCCTAAGCCTATCACATACAATGTGTTGGAGCGCTAGCTCGTGTTACATAGTGATGTCACTATGTACGGAAGTAAACAAAGGAGTCCAATTTGTATACCGCTGCTGGATATTCTAATGTCTTTTTATATGACCATGTTGTTTTTGTTAGTTTACATTTTATAAAAGCTAATATTCTGAATCTATAAAGTAACTAAAGCTCTCAAATAAATGGAATAGAATAACCAATACAACACTGGCTTCCAAAATGTAGTGGAGTAGATGTATACAAAAGTGTAACACAACAATACTCAGATAAAGTATACTTGAGTAAATGTACTAGAAATTCAGCTCAGGTTATACCTGGAGCCTGCTGGGATTGACTGCAAGAGACTGTTGTTGTTCAGGAGTTGATCCCGCCCCTGCCCCTGCCCCGCCTCGGCGTAAGCGTGACGTATGCGGTGCTTTTGCTCTAGCCTGACAATTTGTTGGTGCTTGAAACGAACCGGATTCCGGAGCTAAGAGGCTGCTCCGCTGCGGTGTGAACAGGAAAACCCGGTGCTTTTCAAGCTCCAGCTCCGAACCGGCCCTGAAACACCATTGATGTGAATGAGGTAAGAGAGGAAAACAAATAAAACCCCAGAGAGCAGACTCGAGAACCAAGAAAGACAGAGTGGCAGAAATTGACTTTAAGAAAGAAAAAGTGTATATCCAGGATTGTCCTGCTTTTGGTCTGCTTTTCACTGCATTGTGCATTCAGACAGGTGTATCCTCCTCGCTCTCGGGTGACAGACGGGAGGCACATTGTTGTCTTATGCTAAGTTGGCCCTTCCAACTCTGCCATGAATTCTCCATCTGCTCCACAGCGCAGCGACAAAATGTTCAATTGTCCCTGCGTAAATCTTAGAGGCCAGGTTGTAAAGTACTCAGAGGCATCTGGATGGAGAGGAAGAAAGAGGGTTGGATGAAGGTAGGGAAAGACATAAGTAAACAGAAAGGATGTGTATGGTTCGTAGGTAGGTAGGTAAGTAGGTAGGTAGGTAGGTAGGTAGGTAGGTAGGTAGGTAGGTAGGTAGGTAGGTAGGTAGTAGGTAGGTAGGTAGGTAGGTAGGTAGGTAGGGTAGGTAGGTAGGTAGGTAGGTAGGTAGGTAGGTAGGTAGGTAGGTAGGTAGGTAGGTAGGTAGGTAGGTAGGTAGGTAGGTAGGTAGGTAGGTAGGTAGGTAGGTAGGTAGGTAGGTAGGTAGGTAGGTAGGTAGGTAGGTAGGTAGGTAGGTAGGTAGGTAGGTAGGTAGGTAGGTAGGTAGGTAGGTAGGTAGGTAGGTAGGTAGGTAGGTAGGTAGGTAGGTAGGTAGGTAGGTAGGTAGGTAGGTAGGTAGGAATGAAAGCTTCAATTACATGTAGGTCTACATTTTGAAACTAAAGCTGATAAAAATGTCAGTTATTATGGTAAACTACATACATATTTTCGAAGAGGATGCTCAGCAGTCTGCAGCTTTAGAGGAACTGTAGCCTTTAACTTGCAAGTTTGAAACAACTTGTTAAACTCATAAAAGCGAGGAGCAGCTGTTATCTTCTTGCATTTACGAGAACATATGGTTGTGCATCAGTTTTAGTACTTTAGTTTTACATTCTCTTTTTGCATAGTCATGTTAATATATTGTGCCTGGTATCTTTGAAATAAGCGATGAGTGAGGATTAGTGCAATTTGTTTTCAGTATAAATCTGCTCTTCTGATAACACCTTCATCATTAATTTTCTATCTGAAGTAAGTTAGAGTTGAGATATTTATCACCCATGTTTTGATCCAGGTTGTTTTTAATAATCTCAAGGCCTTACTTTCCTACCGTCTTTCTGCTTTTGTAGCAGCAGCTGTTTCCTATAACATGCAATTCACTTTGGCCTTTGGCTTTGTTATCTTGTCAGAAACAAATTCCCTTCAACGGTAAGTTGAAGATGTTAGAACACAACATGTTTGTGTATCCATGAACTGATTTCATAAAATGTGTTTTCATTTTGGTATTGTTTTTAGAAAATGGGTACAGCAGGAATGGAAAGAATGGATAATTAATAAAGCATAAAACAAACACAAAACCTTTAACCGGTTTTTTTTCACGAAACTGTGTCTCAGGGCTTCTTAACATTTAACAACCTATTAATGTGTCATACCCACTTAACGGGAAGAAACTCAGCTAACTGACGATACGAACCATTCTTACCGAAACAAAACACAAGACTCACAAGAAGTGTCTAAATGAGCCCTGAGCGAAAAAATGCTAACATACTTAGCACAGAACTCACGGTAGAAATACTTTATTACTTATCGGATCTGCACAAACAAGCTGAGATTCCACATATTCTAGGGGTAGGCCTATACGTATAATCACTGAGCGATCAAAACTTGCGGCAGGGGAAGCGAACCCAGACATCACACAACGTAGCTTTACGTAGCAAAAACGGGACATTGTCTTACCTTAGCTGTTTTTCTGATCCAACGTTGTTTTCAATGGCATTAAAACGATAAAAACGCTGCTGAAGGTTAATCCAATGTGTCTGTGTCACTTTGAAATGATTACTGATAATCCATCATTCCATTTTTGGTAGTACCCCTCACTGCAGTGCGCAGTACCTCAAGCCCCTCCTTCTCAACCTTTGAGGCACGTGACTAACGGCCCCTCCTTCTCAACCTAAGCCCCTCCTTCTCAACCTTTATAGATAGATGGTGGGGGGAGCTGGGCAGGTGCTTCAGTGAGCAGGTGAGATGGTAGGGGGAGCTGGGCAGGTGCTGTAAGTCGCCCTACAGTCACAGCGTTTGGCTCATGTGAATAGACATGCCGTAAAAAATGGCCCCTATTAATTATGGTCTGTGAGCAATACAGACAATGAAAATGGCTTGCTGTTCTGCAGCTTAAGATACACTTAACAATTGTGAACTCTGAAAACAAGAAACAATAGTAAAGTCAATAAGCTAGAAGACATTAAGCTCTCATTGTAAATAATGTGAAAATACAGACGGCACTAAAAAGAGCAATGTATTATACCTCTGTGCCTCACAGAAGAATGGCTTTTGGCATGGTATTCCACCTGAAGCCTCTGACCCTGGTATTGGCAGAACGGGCAGTGATAACTGCCAGAATTACAAATATACACTTTTGGGCGCCCATCATGGTGTAAGTGTGTGATGTGTTTCTGGTCAAAGAAAATAAACAGAAACAAAATAGTTAGGCAATAGGCAGGAATAAAATAAGCTGCATATACATTTATTTTGTAAAAATCGAATTGAAATATAGTTTATGCATAGTTTTTTCAGGACTTTGTTTATACAGCAATCCTACTATTACATAGTATAGTTATATTAGTTCTCAAGTACTACTATTTGAAGCAACACAAATGTAGTTTTACTTAAAATCAACACATTTTAAACCGCAGCAAAAACAAATAGTTAATTTATTCAGGAATACGACCATACTTGCCAAACTTGAGACCTCAGAAAACGGGAGCATTTCAAGACTTTGAGTTGCGCGCGCTGCTAAAGTGACGTGCTACCATGGAAACCAAACAATTGTGTAGCTGTATTAAACAGTCCTGAGTAAATCTGATTTTGTCAGAAATCGGGAGAAATGCGGGAGAAATATGACCATAGGAGGAAACCGGGCGAGGGTAATGAAATCGGGAGTCTCCCGCGAAAATCGGGAGGGTTGGCAAGTATGGAGACGACAGCAAATAAGTGAGACTTAAAATAATATAAAGACTTTCCTAAAGTTTTCAGGACTTTGCTTATACAGCAATCCTACTATTTTGAAGCAACACAAATGTAGTTTTACTTTCAATCAACACATTTTAAACCGCAGCAAAAACAAATAGTTAATTTATTCAGGGATACTTACCTCCATCGTACTCTGACGCTATGGGTCCTTCTCACTTCGGTTAAATTGATTCCTTGCGTCCCTCACTTGCGTCGTTTCCCTGCGTCTAGTCCCTCTCACCAGGGAAGCATGGAGGGACGCAAGGAAACCACGAGAAGCAGGGAAATTAGTTTTAAGAGCAATGGGACGTCCTTTCCTCCGGAGCGTCACGTGAAGCTACGTCCGTTTGTGATGACGCCGCACAGCTGATCGTCTGACAGCAGCTCTGTCCCCATTATTTTCTCTGTTAGTACACATTTACTGACACAAACATTTGTATCATCTGTTGTAGACCCAAATAAATAAAATAAAATAAGAACTAATTCTCAAAAAAGATAAACGCCATTCTTAAAATGTATAAACGAACAATAGTTTGATTAATATTGATTAGAGTGCACAATAGAAATAAAATAATTGAGAGAAGAAAAAGAGATATGTTATCTATCAAAACCCAGTTAGATTAACATTCATTGGATTGCACACTTTGTTTGTTTGTTTGGATATGTAGCACATTAACATTTCAATAGCACTTAATGACTGACTGAATGGAAATGACAATAAATGAAAATGTAAAACGAAAAAAGCGATCATGAAAATGTTTCCAATAAATGAATTAAATGATTATTGACCACTTTGTTGTTCAGATACATCACATATTTGTAACTAAATGATACATGAATTGAAACAAAACACGGTATAAACATGAGGAGTGACTCCTGTGAGGTTCATGTATTTTCTTCACTCTGCTCTCATGTCAAGAAGCATCAGATCAGTGCATGCGCTGCATCGTCCAATCAGTGAGCGATACACAGTAAGGGGCTGGGCGAGTGTCTGAGGATTTCATCGGAGGACGGTCTGATGGTTCCTCGGTTATCGCTCCTCCATTATCGCTCCTTGATCCTCGGTCCTCCGGCAAAAATAAGGCCATTGGGACGCTACTCAAGATGGCGCGGACAAATTGACTTCCGGTGAGACCGAGACCGACGAGCGAGGAAATGAAAAATAAGAGAAGTGAGAAGGGCCCTATGATTAACAGAACAGAACTGCTACCCCGGAAACAGGATGTCACGTGCCTCAAAGGTTGAGAAGGAGGGGCCGTTAGTCACGTGCCTCAAAGGTTGAGAAGGAGGGGCCGTTAGTCACGTGCCTCAAAGGTTGAGAAGGAGGGGCTTGAGGTACTGCGCACTGCAGTGAGGGGCTTCTCCATTTTTGTCAAAAACTGAGATTTCATATTAGCTGTTATTAGCACTATTAGAGCTACAACCCAGCTTCCGGTTTTGGGCATTCTGGCTACTTATCACTCATTCACCAATGGGTAATGTTTAGATGGATTTGTAGGAACCTCCCTCTCAATTATATTGGCTCTAATGGTTAAAAAGAGGTGTCAATCATCAAAATTGACCAAGGAGAGCCAGAGATATGGAAAACGCACCCAAATGACCCCAGAAGTGGGTTGTTTTCTTCTAAATCTCTCTAAAAAGGTCAAATGTCACTTGTTTTGCATCAATCTTGATACAGGGTACTTTTTACATGTTATAGTTTGGATTCCTAAACCTTTTAGTCTACTTTCCCATCATTCAAGGCTGGTTTTCACTATAAGTAATGTTTTTTTTTGGACGGACACTATAATTTACATTTTT